>NC_136484.1:142358338-142838338 GCF_053919585.1 Euprymna scolopes | reverse complement strand
AAAGTTGGAGTTATATGACCAAAGGTTCCAACCTAAATTTCCCTGCAGGGACTATGGCACAGTGGATAAAGCAGTGAATCTGTACAATCTCAGGTTAGCATTGTCTTGAGATAGTGATTTCAATCCTACCCAGGCAGGCCAGAGAATCAGTTTGCCAAAACATGAGACAACAACAACTATGGAAAGCAGTAATTACTGGGAATACAGTTACAAGACTCAGCATTCCTATCCAGTTGTGGTTAATCACCTGACGAAGGCAGAGTTGGCCAAAACATGGTGAGAAAACAACCATGAAGAATAACAGTCCGCAAAAGAATTAATACAGAAACTTACTCATCTAAATGTACCGATTAATGTAGTTTCAGAGTGTATCTGATTATGGAGGTCTATCTCCCAAACACTTTGTAGAAGTTTATTACATATTTCCATTCTATGATCGTCAGGGGTTAATGGACATCCCATGATATTATTATTATACCATATATGAAGAGAACAGATACTACACTTTGACTCTAGCCCAAGGCTAAGAAAGTGAATATCAAACTAAAATATTTAAGATTTATGTTCCAAACAGCAATATCAGATGAATTTGAAAAATTATTTTTTTTGCATTGCATCTTCAGATGATCATCTAAAAAAGGGGGTGAAAGGTGATAACACGTATGAACATGAAATTGTCTTAACATATTATTATAGAGATAGAAAGACGTACACAGCATTATTTTTATTTAGATGAATAAAACAATTAAATTGTTTTCACAACATTTTGGCCAGTGTAACGTCTGACCTTCTTTAGGTGTGCCTTGTCAAGTTCAGGAATCTGTATGGTATTTAATTCATGGGGGTCTCTCATGCTCTTTTTCTATCAGCCATGACCAGGTAGAAGTTTTCAGTAATTTGCAATTGTATTCTTAGTCTTGTCCACATCGAGTATTAAACCTTGGAGAATGAACCTTCAACCTGCAGAAACGATTTGCTTAGAACTGAATTTTTAGTCTAGTACTTTATCTGTTATGCCACATGTCCTTGCAGACAATTTTAGTATGAATTTTGTAAGCTTTGATTTTAGATTTACAATCTTAATATTTATCATACGCACACACACACATATATATATAAATTAAAATGAACAAATGTTTTTTATTATTATTAAACTACCATTACTAACTAGATACAAAATTTCTTGAATAAAAATAAATGCTTTATGAGAAAAACAATTTATTCATGTTGTAAGATATATTTTAATTTGGTATTTATTTTTTACATATGACTATCATATAAATTCCTTTTTCATTATAAAAATATTCATAAATCAAAATAGCCGAATAAAATGAACATTATAAAATAGCATGAACATACGACTTGATTTGTACTGAAAATTTGGTATTAGCTAATTTTACTTACAAGATTGGCTTCATAACATTTTTAACAAATTTGGAAACCTTCCTTTTTTCATTTAATAAAAATTACTCTTCTATAGATGATGTTTTGATTGTAATGAAAGTTTTCTAATACTTTCCTCTCCAATAATCATCTCCCTTTTTCTGTGACCTTTTTTTTTTTTTTTTTTTTTTTTTTTTTGTATTGTTTCAATGAACACAATTTCTTGTTGCTTAATTTTATCAGTTCAATTCAGTATTTTTTAAATATAACCTTTTTTTTTTTTTTACTGTTGAAGAAACCAGGCATTGCTCTGGAACAATAACTTGAAAGTTTATGCCACGTCTTTATTAGTGTTTTATCATTTTTATTCCTTTTTAGTGTTGAATGAAGTTGTTTTAATTGTGGTAATTGTACAGTAATTGTAGGCTGCAAAAGGAAGTTTAACTGAGCTTAAGAATATATCAACATATAATTTTGGCATTATTAGTCTCAAATGAATCAATGAAAGCAACTTTTATTGCTGTGTGCCAAAAAAAGAATTAAACAGCTATAGTCAGTCTTTATAAAATTCAACATGCGATTAAAACATTTGTATTTTTTTTTTTTTTTTGATTATTCAGACTACTATTCTCATCTTGAGCATTTTATTCTCAGTGTTTTGGTCAATGTAAAATCTGATTTTCATGGATTAGATAAAGGGTTCCATTTGAAATTCTGTAGAGATTTCTAAGTTCAACAGAAATATTTTCAAGTTCGGCAAGATACATCTGGAGAAGTTCAAAGATTTCATCATCTGAAATCTTGTGAAAATAATACTCAAGGCAGGAATAGTAGTCCGATTAGTTTAAATTATACAAATTATCAATCCTCATGTCACAATTTCAGAAACATAGAGTACATTTACCATTTCGTTGGTGATTTCAAGAAACCCTAAAAAATATCTGTTCTGGATGATGTATAACTCCAGAGAGACAAAATCGTGTGGGTGCTATAAGACTAGGTTCAGTGATTTGTGGCCCAATGACAGAGCTTATAACTGATTGGAAGGTGGGAGCATTCACTCCAGTAGTACATCTGTCCATATTTTATTATATAAAAGGTGTGTGTGTGTGTGTTTTCAGCTAAAAGTAAAAAATTACAAAACAAATACCCACAAAGTTGGTATATTCTTGATCAGCGTTGTCCTGAATGAATAATATTTAAAATTTAGAATAAATTATTCATTCTTTAGAGGGTCCATTGAGCCAGTTTTTGTCAGGGATGTTATGTTAAGAAGTGAATGATTTATTTTCAATAAAAGAATGAACTGCCAGAGATGAGAGAAAGATATATGAATTAAGAGAGAAACAAGTTTTAATATAAACATGTTACACACCCCTTTTTCTATTTTGATTTTTATGGTGTGAGACAATATCGGATAGCCTTACTAGTTTACATGAAAGTATGATGTGATGCTTCCGTTCAGTCTCAAAAGATAATGGACACTCCTGTAAAGGTAGCTGCATTGTGAGGCAAAGGTTGCACAATCTCCAACCACACCTCTCCTGAATCGGCACTGCTTGAGCTCAGTGGCAAAGAAGGGCCCAAGACTGATTAGGAGCACTGCTGAGATGAGCAGAGAGACCATACAGCACCTGGAATTTTTCAAATGGTCACCCATTTTAGTACTGATCAGTCTTAACTGTGCTTAACTTTGGTGATCAGATGGAAACCTGTATGTCAACGTGATTATGCCGCATGAAAATGTAATAGTAGATAATCCAATTAGAATGTGTGACAAAGTTTTGAACTTGAAGAGTTTGTTTTCTTGTAACAAACAACCCAGAAACTTTCTTCCCATAGTCACATGTGCGCGCACACACACACATCTTTTAATTCTGATTTTTGGTGAGTTACAGTGTCCGATGTAGACTCCCACATGATTATAAAACTAAGGTTGATTCTGAGGGCATGCGGCCCTCTATTTTTAGAGCTGCTCTTTAAAACTTCATTGAATGCCCACTTCTACAATGGTTACTATGGTTTTTAATAATCTTTAGAGTTGAACTATTAATCTTACATGGACTCTTACTCACTTTGGTTAGGACAAAAATGTATCTGTTTTGATACTACACTTCATCTTTTCCATCTTCAGTCAGTGAATGAGAACTCCTTCTGGAGTGAGACGATTTAAATTTTTGTTCCAATCCAAATTTTTGTCACATCAAAACTGATCTGGGCTCTTACTGCCCTCGTTGTTGAAAGCAAGTTTTTAATTTTCAAACTATAAATAAAATATAGCAAAATGTTAACATTTTTGTTTATGGGTGGCTAGCACAAATACAGACCACACAATATTATTGTAAAACTTTTTAATATAAAATTAGTGCATTTATTTAGACCCCATAAAATTTTATTTGGATATTTGATCTTTGAATAGTGTTTAGCTTTCAATTACATCCTTAAACAGAAAGGCAAAGACATCACATACGATAGATTTTTTTTTTTCCATTTTCTTTGAACATGTCAAATGTTGTCTGAGTATATCTGTGTACAGTAAAACCCCAGGGTACGGCATTAAAAATTAGTAACAAAATACAGTACAGTATATAATACACATGTATATAATCAAATAACATTAAAAATAACACCATAAGGCAGGGCAAATATTGTAACCAGGGGCTGAAAAAACATTGTATTCCACCTGAAAAAACGTATCCTAGGGCTACCGTATCCCAGGGTTCTACTGTACTACATTTTCCTTGAAGCAATACAGGTCACACACGGTCCGATTGCTTTACCAATCTACCCCTCTTTCCTTACACTTACATTACCACTTTTTGCAGTTTGCTGGCTATTCGGAAAAAGCACTTTATGAACGCCTAACTGGATGCCAAGCCTCCATTATTATTACTGCAGGTCAGGGTTGTCTCCCCTTCTCACAATATTTTCCTACCACCTACATCCCCACCTAAGCACCAATTTGTGTTGTATGTCGTCACAACTTTTGTATAGTGTTTAGTTAATCAGCACTGTTTTTCTATGGGCCTTTGTCACAATTATGTGACTTTGTTTGAATTTTCTTTATTTTCTGGTAAGTATTTGTCAATCTGTTCATCGTTTGATGTTGATAATTTCTTTTTTTAAGCGTTTCTCTTTTTAATTTTATAATTTCTATGTTGGTTATTTTTTTCTTTTGTGCTTTGTTTTGAGTTTTGATTTTTAATATTTGGACTTTTTACATTTTTTATTTATTTATTTTAAATTTTTTAGAGAGGATTAAAGGGAAATAATAAATGTTGAGATAATTCTGCAAAATGTTCTTTGGTATGATAAACGAGTGTACAAAAAAAGTTATGCTTCATAAAGTGTTAACACTAGTATTCGTATAAAATAATATACAGATTGATGAAGTTAAAATATATCAGAAGAAAACCTTTAAAACTGGAAAGTTTAAATAAAAAACATAAAAAAATTAAATCAGTTTCCTTAAAGTAGATTGTAAAATCAGACAGTATGTCCCAAACAACCTATTATCTCACTGAGAAAGCTTTTCCTTTTTTCTTCTTTTATTTCTTTTTTTTCTTCATTACATGTATATATCATATGTCCAAACATAAGTAAATAGATGAGTTTATCATTAATAATTTAGATGGCGAAAATGTCCTGATTGACCTAGATGAGATAATATGGATTATTTTATCTTTCTTATGAGTTAGACAATCAATAGTTTAACAGTGTAAAGTGGAATCCCAAGGTTTGCAGCAATTTGGCACTAATTAAGTCCCCTTTCAGATCAACCTATAATATGGCTTTTCTAAAAATGAAAAGGTTAATGCTTCTTTGGTCAGTGGCATACTTAAATGGTAATATATAATAGTTTTATTTTGATATCTAACCTTCAAAAGAGCAGTCTGGCCTCAAGTGTTGACCATTGGTGAAGGAAGCAGAAATTTTATATATGAATTATTTTTGTGAGGGCTTTATTTACTTTATGTGTGCGTGTATATATATATATATATTAGTATTGGGACGATTAATTGGAATCTGAATGATCAGAACTGTTTGAAGTATCAGAATTGGAAGAATTTGTGCCTATTTTCCAATGCCAAAAATGATTCCTTTAATTATCTTTTATTTGATTTTGTTTAAAACCAAATCTTCGACTGCTGGTTGTAATAATAAAACTAAAATCCATCATCCTCCCTTACAAGTGTGTTTTTACGTTTGAGAAAATATCTGCAATTTTATGGTAATCTAGGAAAATAACAACTTTATAGTTAAATATTTAGTTATAAAGAATCGGAATCTGTAATTGTATCAGAATCAAGAATTTAGTACAGAATCAGTAATTGTGTTGGAATCGGAAAAATATTGAAATCGTCCCATGAATAATACATGGTTTTCAAAACCTCATCTAGTTCAAAATTTTAATAACCTCAAAACTATTGCTGATAATAGCAAAATGATACACTAAAAAATATTTGTTTTACATCATTTTCTTAAACCATCTTGTTTTAGCTTTATCACCATCTTTTATGCAAACAAATAAAAAACATGTTAGAATAGTTATTATAAAGTGGGGTCTCCAAATTTATTTTTATTTATTTATTTTTGAGTTTCTTAAAAAATGAAGTCTTCAGAAGAAAACGATCAATTATGGTCATTTATTGAAGAGGAAATTTTCAGAAAAAACTCTGGAAATGTAGGAAAATAAATTCAATCACTTGTGAACTGTTTGCAGAAATGTATGAGAAGTAGGGAATATTCGTTTCAATGATGCATTTTTCATATATATATCTATTAAAGTGTGTGTGTGTGTGTGTGTGTGTGTGTGTGTGAGGACAATTCTAACCATATATACTTAATGAATTTTTTATCTACAGACTTGAAATTTGGTATGTAGATGTTCAGACATGTGGAAAACTTTTTAATCGGTTTTCATCTGGAAAAAAAAAACTGTTGAGGGGGTCAAAATTGGTACTTGGGAGGTCGTCGGATTTTTATCTGTCGTTAGCTGTTTCATGAATGCACATTTGTGAATCATTCATATGACTGATTTTTTTATGCTAAAAATCAGTAGGTTTTAAAGATCGTGTATAGCTTGACTCACTGTTTTTATATTTTGATCTCAGCTCCAGCATATATATTTTTTTACTTACAAGACGTGAACTGTTTAGACAAAACATAATACTTGAATGCACATGTCTCAGTTTCTGTATGAATCAAAATATATTTATTCATATTTTATGACTGGACAATGCCAGGTGGTCTGCCAATATACATATTGTAGTTTTCATTATGTCTAAATTTTGCTATCAGAAATACAGTTTCCTGATACTATTCAAATATATGTATATTATGGAAGTTTGTTTTATACTTCTCTAAAAGAAATAAGCCTCTTTCTGACATTTCTTGTGATTTTTTTTTTCTTTTTTACATTAAAAAAAAAATGAAGTTTCAAGAATGAACCACTAACAGTTGATCAATTAAAGTCATTTATTGAAGAAGAAATGTTTGAGAAAAACTCAAGCAATGTTGGAAAATATAATGCAATAATTTCTGAGCTGTCTGCAAAAAATGTATGGCAGTTATGGGACATCCACTTGAATGATCTTCAATTCTAATATATCTTGTTAATTGTGTATAAGTTTTATTATCAGAAATACAGTTTTTCATGTCATTAAGATGTTAAAATAGATGAGTTTTTGAACAGCCTGTGTATTTTTATTTTGTTAATTTTTTCTTTTTAATTTATTCTCCAATGCATGATTAAAAAAATGTGATTCAATTTGCATGACTTTCATTCACTCTTGTGCATGTGTATCTGCCTTCTGTCACCATTCATTTCATTCGTGCTTATTTGACGTCTTCAGAATTCCACTGTGCCTATTTTCCATTGTAATCGGCTCATTGCTCTGTGTCCTTATATTAGCTACTATTTTTTTTAGTTTGGCGGCTACTCATCGGAGGCGTTGGCCAGTAGAGTTCTTGATGCCAAATGCTGTGCCATACTGACTGCAGGTGAATCTTCGTGTGCTCTTTGCTTGTGCAAACCTCTTTTTCTTCTCTTTTCATTAACAATCTTGCTTTTTTTATGCCAAGCAGTTACTATGTGTTATACGTTTTCATTTGACCTTTTATAATCTTTTTTCTTTTCTTCTAACATATTGCAGATATTTTAAAAATATCTGCAATGTTTTTTTTTTTTACTTTAAAAATTTTAATATTGTATTTTTGTGTTTCACGATCAAGCTAATAGCACAACTCATTCTAATAATGGTATTCTGTATGGATTTTCAACAAGTACTCGTATATATATATATATATATATATATATATGAAATATGTATATATATATTGTGTATATATACACAGACGCACACACACGCATATATTTACTTTCATAATTTGTAGTTTTCAATTTATGTGCTAATCAGCCTATAAACAGTCTTTTGCTAACCACTTTCCTCTGAGGATAAGAGCCATTTTTGAAACTCCATGGAATAAGGAAAATTGTTTAGCTTTCAATTTCTATTCCTTGTCAAATAACAAATTTGTTGCAAATTCTAATTTAAAGTTTAAATTCAATTTCTTATGCATATTTCTTGAATATACAACATAATATATACATTTCTTTAGAATATACAAAAATATATACTTTTTTAATTTCTTATAAAATAGTCCAAATTGTTACAAATAAGCTCAATGAAGATGTATTTCTGCATTCAGAGCAGATATACTGTTAAATTTCATTCTATCAGTTTGCTCTTTTTATTTTTCTTTATTCCATGCATCAATGTGTGATTGTCTTTAATATTTGTTTGTTTCTGAGTTGTGTAATGACTAGGGCTATGACAACAGCATATTCTTTTCATTGTTTTAACTCTCGAGTATGTATCCATTGATAACTTATATGCTTTTGTATAGAGTGATGTGGTTCTCGGTTGATTAACTGTTGGATATATACTCGAGAGTCAAAACAATGAAAAGAATATTCTGTTGTCATAGCCCTAGTAATGACCTTCAGCTTTATGCACAATTAATTATGTGTAAGACGCTTATGTAAAAAAGAAAATATAGACATTCACTTATAAAAATTATGATTATGGACTGATTTTTTTTTTTTTTCTGGAATGAAATTAAACTGTGTGTGTGTGATATATACATATATATATATATATATATATATAAGAAATATTCAGTTTGAATTGCCAATAAATAGATTTTTAATTTTCTGTACTAATTTTTCTGATGTTAATTTTACAGATTCCTTTATGTTTTTTCTTGCTATTTTTTTCTTTCATGGAAATCACTCCACACAAGACATAAAGCCGTTTGATGTAAGGTAGCTAAAAAAAAAACCCGGAAAAACGTTATTTTTAAATTTCAAGGTGAAAAACTAGTCCAATGAGTGTTAGATGGATAAATTCCAACATAGAAAATATCGATTCTTTCTCCTCCATCATAAATATTTCTCATGGAATGTGAGGACAAAACAACAAAAGGGGAACTAAAGTTGCAAGGCTGTTAAAAAGTAAACCTAAGGCCCACTTTCTACTCTTTTCAATTTTAGAATATTATTCAGGAATCAGATTCTTGCCTAATTTTTGCTTTTTAACTCGGACTCTTGAACAAAACACGGAATAACATGTAGAGTCCATCTACATGTACGAAGCAAGAACATCAGTCAATCCTGTTCCTACATACCTCCACCTGACAATAAGCGGATGGACCAAACTCTTATCTTGCCCTACTTCTCTGTATCGTATTAAATGTCCTCAAAGTTATTGATGAAAATGTCGATAACTTCAAATCTATTTATCTGATCACACTGACATTTTGCATGTAGGTTACTGTTATCAAAGAACATCAAATTTGGAAAAATGTGAAATTAAAATTCCATCAAGATTTTAACCGTAACCAAACTTTTTATGGTCAAATGTTTAGGTCACATAAGATGTGCATCTTCATTGATTATAATATGAACCAACTAATGAGTCTCTACAATGAACAGAACTGACATTGTTGCTAAAAGTGTGACTTTCACCTTTTCTTTGATCTTGATCCAGATATCTGAAAATGAAATCAGTTTTAAATTAAATCGCTTGACCAATTTTTTGATAAAAATTGGTCAAGCGATATGAACAACTAGACTGACCATAAACAGTGTCGACAGAAAATGTAGCCTCCTTGGCAAAACTTCTTAATGGATGTATGTTTTAAATGTATCAGACAAATTTACTTAGATTTAAAGGTAGATCAGGACTTAACATGTCTCCTATGAAAATTATGACAATTCAATTTAGGTGAACAAACAAATTTTCAATAAATTGCGAATCTTTTAGACATTTGGCAAGTAATGGGGGTAACTTATCTTGACTTATTTATTTTTTTCAACAATATATTTTGCTTTACAAAAGCAACAAATTACTAAATGCCATATGGTTATAATTGGCCTTGTGCTATTCAATACTGTGCCACATCTAACCCCAGTGGGGGGGGGGTGCAGAGAAATCGGATGTTTTCTACATACTTAAGCCATCTTCTATTCTGTCTGTCAAACATACAAACCCTTTGAATTTTAGAGCTTATTCAGGATCTAGTCAGTATTTTTTTTAATCAGTACTCGCACTTTTCAAATTAAAAATATCAGATAGAAAAAAATTTTTTTTTTTTCACTTTACTGAAATGTTTTTGGAACTGAGTTGTAGTGACTGAAAGGAATGAATTTAGCATGGCAACAAATCTAATGCCACATTTAAACAATAAATTATCTGTAAATCGGGTTGTGACAGGTTCGAATCCAGTTGCTTCCACTGAAATATTTTCACCAAATTCGTAATTGACCTTGTGTCTAACCTCCTGTAGAGAAGATAACTAAGTACACATCGTTTTTTTTTTTTTTTTTTCGTTTTTTTTGTCCTGGACCAATAGTATTATCTGATATAGAATTATAAATTACTAGGGGAAGTATGTATCAAATAAGTTATGAATGCCTTTCCGAATGTGAACATAGCATACATATTCAAATACGTTTATAAAGCTACTTGACAAATATACAAGAGCCAAGTGCAAAGGAAATGCAAACAATTGCACTTAAAGGAACAGTTAGAATCTTGAAAAGATCTCTTGGTTGAAATATTTAAGATAGCGGGTGAATATCTAGGATGATTCATTAGCAGCTAGAACAAAATAAACTTAAAGAAAAAAATTCTTACAAAAAAATAAATTACTCAACATATGCGAATTGTCCTTTTTCCCCTGCAATATTGAATGTACCTTGTATAAATGTTTCTTTCATGAGTATATTGTTTTGTTTGTTTTTTATTTTATTTTTTATTTTTTTTTTTTTAGGATTTTTATTAGGATTAGAATTTATAAAGAAAAAAATGCAAATTCTTATTTATTTAGTTTTTATTTATTTAGTTTTTATTTATTTAGTTTTTATTTAGTTAGTTTTTATTTAGTTAGTTTTTATTTAGTTAGTTTTTATTTAGTTAGTTTTTATTTGGTATTTATATTTTTTATTTAAAAAATGTTTTTTCTTTATTTCTTTTTTATTTTAGTATTTATTTAGTAAGTTTTATTTAATAAGTTTTTTTTTTTTTTTTTTTTTTTTTTTTTTTACAAGGGTGTCACCACTTATCAAGGCCCAGAGGCCACTTGAGGATAAGGGTTAATAGGTATACATTAGTCATTGTGATTTTAGCATAGTAAACAGTGGGAATTTTAAAACTTGGATTACTTAGGGGGACGATTCAATTAGAACTTGTTCACATTGGACTTTTTCTTTTTTTTTTTTTTTTTTCATAGGTATCAACTCATTATCAAGGCCAAGAGGCCACTCAAGGATAAGGGTTAAAGAGTGTACAGTAGAAATTGGACAATATAATAATCATTAGTAATGAAAATTTGGTAAATTTGATAACTTATATGGAACGGCTCATCAAGAACTTATTTACGTTAGACTTGAACACTACCATATTGTAGTCAGCCGGAAAGCAGGAAAACGGAAGACAATTCCACAGGCGTGCAGTTCTAATAAAAAAGCTTTGTTCATGGAATCTACGTTTAGGTTTAGGCACAGATAAAGAGTGGGGGGAATTATTGATAGTGTTTACAGCTAGACGAGTGTTTCTTGTGAAAGTTTTGCGAGGGGGGACCATAGATTGAAGCTCAGTCGAACACTTTCCATGAAAATAACGATACATCAGAGACAAACTCGCAACATCTCTTCTGTGAGATAGAGGTTGCAAGGAAGAGAAAAGGATATCTCCTACGAGGCTACGAAGTCTATTTTGAACTCTATCAAGGCAGGCCAAGTCCTTTCTAGCAGCTTCTACCCAGATGTGGCAACAGTATTCCATCCTTGGACATACCTGGCTCTTATATAGATAGAGAATTGCATCAGCAGTGAGATATCTACTGGATCGATAGAAAGATCCCACCATTTTTCTAGCGGCCTTGGACAACAGATTTGATGTACGTGTTCCATTTAAGATCAGGAGTAATGGTCAAGCCCAGAAGCTTGTCAAAACTTGAGGCCTCCTGAAGACGAGAGCCATTCATTTCAATTGATGCCAGATGTGGATCAGAATGTTGATAATGTAAAGAGAGAAGCTTGGTTTTAGATACATTAAAAGTAACCAGCCACTCTTTTCCCCATTGTACTACATGCTCAGAGGAGAGAGAATTGGAGAGAACTTGGTCGTTTACTGTCTTAGATGTGGTACCATAAATGGTAGTGTCGTCAGCATAAATGTCTACAAATGATGTAAGGATATGATTTGGAAGATCATTAATGTAGATCAGGAAAAGAGTTGGGCCCAGGATGGACCCCTGAGGGACACCGGCATTAATACTGTGGGCTTCTGATTTTTGCCCCTCAACTACTACTCATATGAACCTATCAGAAAGAAATGATTTAATAATTGAGAAGATATTTCCAGCTATACCATAGCTAGAGATCTTATGAAGTAAACCTTTATGCCATACCCTATCAAAGGCCTTAGATATGTCAAGAGCAATTGCCCTAGAAAGGTTGCCTCCGTCGAGAGATTTGCTAATCCTATGAGATATAACTGTAAGCACATCTGCTGTAGATCTAGCAGAACGGAAACCATATTGAGTGTCACTAAGAAGGTTATTTTTGTTGAGATGGTTGATTACTTCTGTATTTAACACAGATTCCAGCAACTTACTCATGACGCACAGGAGACTTATTGGCCTGTACTGAGAGGGGGATGAGCGATCACCTGAATTCTTAAATACAGGGCATACAGATGAAATTTTCCAGGGAGATGGAAAACTATTCTCCTTAAGACAACGTTTAAATAGTTTTGTAAGTATGGGCGCTACTTCAGGTTGAAGTTTTTTGAGTACTATAATTGGAATACCGTCCGGGCCAATTGCTTTACTGGAATCAAGGTTTTTGATTAGCTTGGCAACATCACGTACAGATATACGTATATCACATAGTGTGTTTTCTGATACAGGAGGAAATATTGGGGGTTGGCGGCCTTGATCGCAAAAGGTAGAATTAGCTGCAAAGTTCTTGACAAAGAGTTTGGCTTTGTCTGATGCTGACGAGATTACCTCAGGTCCATTGATGATAGTTGGAATGGAGCGCACACTTCTGTTCAGAATTCTGTTTGCTATTTGCCAAAACTGGTGGAAACCAAGCCGCTGCTCAGCTACTTTGGACTTAACAGATTGAGCATACAACCATCTTGCGCTCTTTATTACTTTCTTACAATGGTTGCTGGCAGTCCTGAAAGCGGCTTTAGTTTCCATACATCTATTACGCTGGAAACAGTGGAAAAAGTGATTTCTGTGCGCAATGGCAGCAGCACATTCTGGAGAGAACCATGGCTGGCTGTTAGGTTTTTGCTGAAACTTTTTCGAGGGTATGAAACGATCAATATCTACAATTAACCATTCCGTCAGGTCTAATACTATAGAGGACACATCCTTTTTAAATATGGAATGCAGAGGTAGATCAGTTATAAATGTACGGAAGCTATCCCAGTCAGCCTTAGTGTATCGATATACTGTACGATGGAGAGGTACGTCTGGGGACTTATTACATTTCATTTTTATCTTAATTGATACAATAGAGTGGTCGGAAGATCCAAGAGGCGACAGAACAGAAACTGAACATAGTTCAAGGCACGTTGTGAGAAAAAGATCTAGTAGGCTCGCATACTGGCCGTCATTGTCGGGCACACGGGTGGGTTCCTGAACAATCTGAGTGAGGTCATAGGCAATGGAGAAATCATGACAGAACCTCCCCTCATCATCGGTCTTGTTTGAGTGGGTCAACCATTCGACGTTGTGAACATTGAAATCTCCACATACGTGAATGTTAGCTGAAGGATAAGCAGATAGGACTTGGTCAATTTTCTCAGATATGCTTTTAAATATAGTAACTCTGCTGTTGTGGGGGCGATAGAGAGTAAATAAAAATGCCGTAGTGTGAGCTAAAGCAACCCGGAAGCACATATAGGGTAAGTTAGGATCTTCCCTGGAGATGTCCCTACCACATGGAAAGCTATCATTAATATAGGCACATATTCCATGCCCATGGCGATCTTGGGGGTCAGATTTAGAGGTTAAGTTAGAGTATCCTTTAATTGCGAACTCTTCTAGGGAAATAGCCTGACCAATGCCAGTTTCACTTAAAAATAAAAGGTCTGGTTTAGTCTCCTGTAATTGGGTTTCAACCTCTGGAAGGTTAGAACGTAGAAGTTTTATTTATTTAGTAAGTTTTATTTTATTTTTTTTATTTTTTATTTTTTTTTTATTACATTTTCACCCCAAACAAGGCACATTGCCACTTTGGTGTAGGGGGCTACTATCAGGGGAAACATCTACTGGGGTACTATGTAGGGATTTGGGCAGCAAGATGTTGGTTCACGTTGCACTTGAACTTATGCATGTCAGTACAGTTGGGGAAGCAGTGACCTGGAATGGAATTCCAAAGTCTAGCAGTTCTGGGGAAGAAACTACTGGAGTAGAAAGATCTTTTACATCTAGGGATCTTTACAGTGTGGGGGTGGGATTTTGCAGCTTGTCGGGTCTGTCGAGGGTGTTCACGTCGTGGGAGCACAAGTGCTTGCAGTTCATCAGAGCATTTACCATTAAAATACTTGTAGAACAGGCAGAGGGATGCAACGTTTCGACAATGGGACAGAGGCTGAAGCTTAGATGCCAGTTTAGGGCCTATCAGATTTGCAACTCTCTTTTGAACCCTGTCAAGGAGCGAGAGACTAGTAGCCAACGCACCAGCCCAAATATGACAGCAATACTCCATACATGGGCGAATGGTTGCCTTATAGAGGTACAGGAAGCATGGTAGAGAGAGCCCACCTTCCTTGCAGCGGCCCTGGCAATGCCCTTGATGTAATTGTTCCAACTCATGTTTCCTGTGAACGTTAGGCCAAGGAGCTTGAAAGACGTACTCTCAGATAAAGAGTCGTTGGCCATTGCTATACGTGGTAGAGAAGGTTTCTTGTAATTATTGAATGAAACCAGTTTAGTCTTGGCGGCATTGAACGTGACCATCCATTTTTGTCCCCATTCCACTACTGATTGGAGGTCATCCTCTAGTGTTTCTGCCATTACTTTAGATATATGTTCATTTGTTTTCCTGTCGTGCCTGCTATAGTGTGGTGTCATCAGCATATATACCCATCTCAGAGGCAATTTTGTCGGGGAGGTCATTTATGAATATCAGGAACAGTAGAGGTCCAAGGATAGATCCCTGGAGCACTCCCGCATTTATATCATATTGTTTAGATGTACGACCGTCCGTCGAGGACAACCTGGATTTTTCTCTTATCTAAGAAGGATTTATTAAATATACAATATTGGTTTAAATAAAATGTGAAATGGATAAGCCACTTGTGAATTTTTTGTAAGAACTTCTGAATGACTTCATTATTAAATTTAAATTTAAAAAATTTATTTTTCATGGAGTTTTTATTACCTTTATACTTTGCATGTTTGCATTTTAATAATTGGTGAATGGTTTTTAATGATTGAGTTTTTCTTTTTCACCAGCTTTTAAATGTTTTATTAAATTGTTTACTCCTTAAACATTTATTTTGGTATCTTTTCATGTGTGAAATTTTAATGATAAAAAAGAAATGGATTATGGTGTTTTGTAACCCTAACCCTAAACCGGAGTTTGGGTTTTTAATACCTAAAATGTTCTCAGAGCACTAAAAAAAAAAAAAAAAGTATAAAACCATCCAAAACAACCTGATTAGAGACAGGAGTGATTCTATAAATTTACTGAAATTATGAGTTTCTTTTTTTACAAAAAAGTCACCACTTATCAAGGTCTGGAGGCCACTCGAGCATAAGGGTTAATGAGTGCATGGTAATCAATGGGACAATATTGTAGTAATTGTTAGTAGTGGAAATTTGGATTGGAATATTTAACAAATCATCAAGAATTTGTTCACATTTGACTTGAAGATGATCATATTGTAGTCAGCTGGAAAGCAGGGAAACAAGAGTTCCATAGGCGTGCAGAAAGAATCTTTGTTTATGGAATCTATGTTTAGGTTTCGGCACAGATAAAAAGTGAGGGAAATTATTGACAGTGGTTTCAGCTTGGACAAGTATTTTTCGTGAAAATTTGCCAAGCCGTTGGGGACATAGATTAGAGCTCAGACGAGCACTTGCCATGAAAATAACAAAAAAGCAGAGACAGGCTCACAATGTCTCTTCTGTAGGAAAGGAGTTGCAGAGGAGAGAAAAGGGCATCCCCCACTAACAAAATCTATTTTGAACTCGTCAAGGCAGGATAATGTGCTTCTAGCAGCTCCTGCCCAGACGTAGCAACAGTACTCCATCCTTGGACATACTTGGCTCTTATACAGATAGAGAATTGTATCAACAGTGAGATATCTACTGGAGCAGTAGAATGAATTCACCATTTTTTCAGCGACCTTGGTAACGGATTTGATGTGTTTCTTTTCCGATCAGGAGTAAAGGTCAGACCCAGAAGCTCGTCAAAACATGGAGCCTCCCCTAGATGAGAGATATTCATGTCAGTTGATGTTTGAATGCATGACATTTTATTTTTTATTGTTTGTGACTTTTACTTGTCATTTTCTTTGTATTTTTTTTTTTTTTTTTTTTTAAGGGCAAATTGTCATTTAATCATATCCATAACTGAATGACAAAACATTTATTTTGTGGCATTATGCTTTGTCTTTTTCTCAGAAAGTGTTAAATATGAGATAAGTTCCCACTTTTGATTTTTCAGTACTTATCCAGAATTCCCTCTACATTAAAAAAAAAAAAAATTAAAATCTGCCTGATAGAAAATTCCTAATAATTCAAACTTTTGAAAAACCCTTTTTAACATGGTAAGGGAACATTGGAAAAATTTAAACTCACTTAAAAACGATTTTCTTCATAAAAATATTTGATCAATTTTCCTTCTGTCACAGTTGTGTACATCATTGTCTTTTATTTTTTATTTTTTTTTTTATAATTCTGGGCAAGTAGACATTTTCTCCTCACAATGATTTCATACTTTGAAAGGATACCAAAAAAAAAAAAAAATGAATTCAGGTTGAGGGATAGTTTCCTTTCTAACATCTCTGAAGTATTTTCGCTTTTGTATAAATGTGCATTTTATTTGCATGTAAATTTCACTTTTCATTTTGATATAAAGTTTTTTTATTTATTATTTTTATTTTATTAATTTTTTTAACCAGAACTATTTTATAATTTTAAAACTCAAAATCATTATGATTTTTTTTTTTCCAAATTATCGTGAATTTATTTAGTGGCTACTGAGTGACTTGAAAATGTATCACCACGGAAAATGGAATTGCCTAACAAAGTTCAAATTCTGAATCTTCATTTTTTACATTCCATTAAAAGGCATGAATATACTTCTTCCTTTGCTCTATTTTATTGCCTGATATGGTTGAAAATATTTTAGCCAGCCATTTTTCATAATCATCTTATTTTAGCAATAGTATTAAAATGCTGTTAACCTCTTAATGAATATTGTACAAAATTTAGAGCTAATTTTAAAACAATATTTTTATGCCTTTTTTTTCCCCTCCTCGTCTATAATTAGAATATTTTTCACTTCATCATTTTATAAGAAATTGCTTTCAGGAAATTTACTGATGATCCCATTTCATTGCAGATGGTATGTGGCGAGGGACCAAACTGATTAATTTGAAGAATATTGTAGATGGTGCCATCGATTTATGTGAAAAAAGGTTTGTTTCTATATTTGTGCAAATGTTAAATTGTCGTTCACTGTCAGTTCATTAAATGACCTTGAAATGAATCTGACCGTGAGGCCTGTATTACTGATGTGATAAATTGGAACCTGGATAAAGTTGGTGAAATAGTCTTAACTTACCTTATCCACCCCCTCCCCAAAAGGCTCATTTCTGTTTGGCATGTAGAAAGATTAGGAAATGTATGTTGGGCTTTCTTTTGGCAGCCTTATAATTCTCATTTCCCTTATTCCATCCTTTAGTCCTCACATTCCATGAGTGATATATTTTTTTTCTGTTAGTGCGTTTTTTTTTTTTTTTTTTTTTTTTTAGCTCCTAAGAAGAATAAGCAGAATCCATAATACCTATTGTAAACAATTCATTGAACACAAGGTGCTGATTTGTATATATCTGGAGAGTGGAAAATGGTTTATACCTCCTTGAGTACTAGTGTATAGGTAAATAGTAAATCAGATGCAGAGTAGAAATTGGATCTTGGATTTATTTTTGCAGCCTCATAACTCTCACTTCTCTTTTGTCCTTCAGTCCTCACATTACATGAGTGATGTTTCAGACAAAGAGGCAAGAATTGCTGTTTTCTGGGTCGGATCCATCCTTCATCTAACATTTATTGTCAATTAGTTTGTTTTTTTTTACCATGAAGTACATTTGTTTTGGTTTGATTCCTTACATCAGTGGTTTCATGCTTTGTGTGGAGTGATTTCTATAAAAAAAGAACCTGGATATGAGAAAGAACAAGTGTAAAAGTTGAACAAGATTTTCTGCATCTCAACCACGTGTGATTGGCATGTTTTGTGATCCAGAAAAAGTCTAATAAAAGTTGTCATGTTTTCATACTCTATGGACTACAACCATTGAATGATTAAGATTTGTCTTAATAAGAGTTGGGAGAAAGTATACCATGTAATGAAAGTCCAGTGGCGAGCACATTGTTTTTGGAGAAAAGTGTGTTATGTGATAAAAATCTCATAAGAAACATGTTGCATTGAATAGTATCACTTGAAAAGAGTATACTATGTAAAAACTGTTTGTTTTTTTTCTCTTCAATAACGCATTACAATAAAACTGCCATCTCTCTCTCTCTCTCTCTCTATATATATATATATATATATATATATATATATATATATAAAGCAAAACAGCCACGCATGTTTTTGTGTAGCAAAGGCTTTTTTCGGCAAGGTTCTCAGCAGGAACTATTTTTTTTGTAGAACTTTTTATATACGCCCTAGATTATAATATCTATGATTTACAAACAAAGGTCGTCTCTATCTTTTATTTGAGCGACTTTTACAAAATTCACGCTATTCCAGCCTCTCGTGTGTTTGTTTGTGTTTTTCGTATAAAAGTGAAACTAATCGAAAGCAAAGGCAGATTCCTGGCTTTCGTTCCATGGACGTCCGGAAGTAATCAGCTTTGATCACTGTGGAGAGGTGGGTGAGCAGGGGGGGGGGGCTCATATCAGACAATTACTATGCATTTGGACACTGCCAAAGTTCCCCCCTTTTTTTGGGGGGGGGAAACGACCTTGTGGTGAAGAAAATAAATACCACAAGAGAAAGTGAAAGCTTGACTGGCCCCAGGCCAGCTTTCATTTCTGCGCAGACTCTTATGATTCTCAACTTAATTATCATTGAGTTGACAACATTTTGATTGAGATTGCTAAATTTGAACGTTTTTTTTCACTTCCTGTGGCGTCATAGCGTAATGTTAAGATATCAGATTTTCTTTTCTGCCTTTGCGTTATGGGTTCAAGCCTGCCTGCCTACTTACACTTTTTTTTTCTCTCAACACCCCCCCCCCAAACACCCCGGGCAATGCCGGGCACCCCAGCTAGTATATAATAAAATTGATTTTTTACTTCAATTCTATCATTTTTTCTCATGTTGTTGAGGATATTTATTTCTGTATGATATGTATATTCATCAAAGTGTTTTTTCTTGATAGATGATTTTCACTTGTGACTAATACTATATAAACATCTAGTTTTTTGTATTGATTTTAGATTGTGGTTGCTCCAAGTTTGTTAAACTGTTTTAATAGCTTCGAAGTTAAACTTTTTTGAGAAATGTGATGTTAATAAAATTTTTTTCTGTTTCTTTCTTCAAGTGGTTACCATGTTGACCATTGTGTAATGGTTCGTCATTTGAGCCCAAATGAGCAAGTGGTAGTATCGGAAGATGACGATGCTCAACCTACTCCTGCTAAACGTCCTGTTCGGAGATTAAAAGTTAGTTAACTTTGTTACTTTCTTTTATCTGTTGATTAAAATGATTTATTTCCCCCAAAAGTGTTGTGGCTTAAAAAGGTCGAAAAGAAATAAGACAACATGGAGGTAGAGTTAACGAGAGTAGTTATAGAAAGTACTTAAATAATGGGTTGTCAGAAATTGATTCTGGCTTCATTATAGCAACTCAATAATCACTGATTATAATAATAAAACTATGAAAGTAATTAATTACTGAACATTTCTTTTTAGTCAGATAATTTTTTCATATTTACATCGTTTTTATAAGAAATTGATCATTTTGTTAATATTTCAAATTATCTGCTGTTTAGTTTGAAGCTATTTATGTTTCCAAAATTTCAAGTCTTGAAGACCATATGTAATAGAGTGGTGCTAAAAGATCAGACACTCTGAAGATACTAGCTTTCTGTCTTAAAATACCTTAAACAATAGTAATGTTATTATTCTCTTTCCCTTTGCAAAACTCAATCATGTTCTTCAAAGTCAAACAAAAACAACAATTTTCCCATACAAAAAAAAAGCAAATATAACACTATGATTTACCCTTTATGACTTGGTTGAACTAATTCCTTCAGTCATAAATAAATGAATATAATGGCATAAATAAAGTGGGAATTGATTCAAATCCACCTTGTACATATTAGTTCAGTATCTGGGTAGATGCCAGATATCTGCAGATTACAACTGTCTATTGCTTACATTCAGTATTTTGCCATATGTCTCAGAGTGGAGGATTTTATTTGTCGTCATAACCACACTTTTTTGGAGCACTGTGGATAATAATCAAGGTAAGTTTATGAAATGCAAAAATTCTCAGTGATAGTTTAACTATTGAACTTGAATTTTTCTAGTTTGAAGGCAATTCTAGCATCATTAACCTTTAAACTAATTAAAATTAACAATAAATATTTTTTAATCATTTATATCATAATTCAAATCCTAAAGGGTTAAATATTTAAAGATATAAAAAAACTTAAAACATTAAAATTTTTACCTAAATTAAATTTAGATTCAGCATTGAATAACACAAAAAGGGTAGATATGACATAAAACAAATCACCCAAACATAACGCATTATTTTCACGATAATCAATTTTGATTGAATGTCACAATCATTTATAAGATAAACAAATTGATAAGGTCTGGTCTTTATAAGTCATTGCTTTTGAATAAGAGTTGTCTAGTCTGGCATGAGGTCATTATAAAAGGAATGGAAGAGGATGAAATGGTGAAGTGAAAATATTTCCCGGTGCAATGGGTTATATGGTGTGATTGACAGGATATGACGTTTTATGTAACAATTAATTTTGTTTATATCTAGATCAATTGGGTAAATGGTCGTGATAAATGGTGGCATGAAATGATGGCGGAAATGGACACTAAAGAAGGCAAGACATGTGACCCCGTCTGGTGTGATGCTGAAGACCCCCTCTTTATGCTCTACACAAGGTGAACATTAAATATCACTTATATTTATGTGTGCATGCATACTTAAATATCAGCAGAGGTGTGTTGGGTGTAAATGCATACACTCATTTGTATTTGACGTTTATGCAGCATGCTAAAAGGCAGTACTGGGGCTCATCTATGTAAGATAAAAAAAAAAATCTAACTTCCATCCTGTTAATCACAACGAGTTACTTCCCTTACATCTAGTTTGCAAAAAAAAAAAAAAAATTAAATAAATTAGAATTAAGTCTACATGGCAACACATAATAATAATAATATAATTATTAGGTCTATGACAAGAGAATATTCTTTTCATTCTTTCAACTGTCTACTATATCCAACAAGCAACCGAGAACCACATCAGTCTATATAAAAACATAAGATATTAACGGATATATACTCAAGAGTAAAAACAATGAAAAGAATATGCTGTTGTCACCACCTTAAGAATTATTACTGGTAAAATATGATAATTTAATAATATTGGACATAAATGCCAGCTCACACTTAAACAATAACTTAATTAGGTTCATGTCTACTAGCGCTACCCTCCCTATATTTTTTTATTTTCATCTTTTATTTTTTTTTAGTGGATTTTTATTGAATAGACACTAATATACTAGATTATCAAAACAAAAAAAAAAAATGAAAAAAGTAAATTTTTAAATATTTGTAAAGGGTGCTTAATTTTTAATGTAACATTCTAGTAAATCGATCACCCATTTTAGAACCACTCAATGTATTTAAGCCAAATTTTGAAAATTTAACCTTTTTTTAAGGTCAGAGGTTTTGGGGAAAATATATATTTATTACCATACCGAAATTTTGGTTAAAACCTTTTTGACATCTAAAGATGACTGGGTATTCTTTTTGTCATAGTGTCAGACATGTTTCCGTGTTTTCTACACACACACACATATACACACAAGAAAATCTTTCTGTTGTTTTATCTAGTAATCTTATGTTTGTTCATCTTTTAGTGGCTCTACAGGTAAACCAAAAGGAGTTCTACACACTATTGGGGGATATATGCTCTACACAGCCACGACGTTCAAATATGTATTTGATTATCAACCAGATGATGTATTTTGGTGCACTGCTGATGTGGGTTGGATCACTGGTCACAGCTATGTATGCTATGGACCTTTGGCCAATGGAGCGACTGGAGTCATTGTAAGAAAACATTTTATTGTCATTAAAATCTAATCTTAATTATTTTTGAAACTGTGTTAATGGAGATTTTGTCAGTTTGTAATCAGGTTTATTTGAAAGGAAAAGGGATTCGAGTGCAGCACAATGTTTTATGGTATTTGCAAGCATTGTTTATGCTAGAAGTACTGTGGAATTGTACGTTGAGGGATGGTAACCAATTTGTGCGCAAGAAGTGTAAGACAATGGAGTTGGATGAGAACTTTGATGTGGAGAAAGTATGGGTGGATGGTGTAGTTATTGAGGTTGTTCCAAAGTTTTGTTAACTTTGGTGATACCATCAGAGCTAGTTATAAATAGGAATGAAAAAAAAAATTGTTTTATAAAACTGGTCATTGCTATCCATGCATTGGGTCAAAGTAATGAAAAGAATTAACCTTCCTGAATGTTTCTTTTTATTTCATTTTATTTTTAGTTTTTCTTAATGTATTTTAAATTTTTATATTTTGATATGTAATTTCTGAACTCCATTAACATTTGGTTTCTTTTATCTCCATCCATCCACACACACACACACACACACACACACACACACACACACACACACACACACACACACACACACACACACACACACTTCTTCCAAAGTTGATTATGTAATTATTTTTATCCAATTAGAACATAGAATGTATTTTTTTTTTTTTTGTGCATTTCATTTTACTCAAACACGTTATCGTTTTATTGAGA
The DNA here is from genome assembly GCF_053919585.1 of Euprymna scolopes. NCBI lineage: Eukaryota > Metazoa > Mollusca > Cephalopoda > Sepiida > Sepiolidae > Euprymna > Euprymna scolopes. The sequence goes on along the minus strand of NC_136484.1, from coordinate 142,815,103 downwards.
CATCCCCACCTTAATTGTCAACTCCTATCTAACATAGATGTTACCAATTAAGTGTTCTTCATCAAAGCAATGTTATATTGCTATTTAAAACTTGTCAGATTGCTTTTTAAACACAGGAATTCATTTTTTTTTTTTCTATCTTTTTTTTTCACTTCTGACATATATATATATATATATATATATGGAATAGCTAAATAATGATACATTTAGCAGTTGATATCAAGTACAATATTAAGGCATGTTGGGAAGATTATAGAACAGATTCAGTTTGGTCAGAAATCGTTCTTGTAAAAAGGAGTTCTACTTGCTTTGGTTCAGAAACTGTTGCAGCATTTAGTCTGTTCACTTTGTAACTTGTTTGGTAAGATTTGATTGAAATATGGCAGAAAGACGTCTTCATGCTTTAAAGGTTTTGATTGTCTCTTGGAACTTCTTTTTTTTCAAAATGTCTGCTAAAACTGTGCTGTGCACATTACAATATTTAGTGGACTCTATTTTAGTGGGAAATAGTGACAATATAAGAGATAACTTATACTTTTTTATACGTAAGAGATAAAAACTAGTCTTCATAATGAACAGATAATTTGCAACAACTACAATCCTTATTAGAAATTTTTACTATGTGACTTGGTGGTTGTTACCCTTTTTAACACTAATTAACAAATTGCTTTCTTCATTTGGTATTCATCTTTCTAACTCTTTCTCATTTTTCTGTACATGACTTCATTATTTTACTGAATTCATTGAAAGAAAATCTTTCTTGTTTTCTAGTTTGAAGGAATCCCATACTATCCTGACGCAGGCCGTTACTGGGAAATTGTGGAAAAGTTTAAAGTCACCAAATTCTACACAGCTCCAACTGCTATCCGTTGCCTCATGAAATATGGAGATGATTTTGTTAATAAGTAAGTTTACTTTTCAATTTTACTGGAAAATTTATATTCATCTGAAAGCTAGATCTGGTGATGAAGCTCCATTTTGGGGAGTCACTCCTTTATTATCATTACTCATAGGAGTGGGAATACCTGTTGGTTTCACCATCATCTTTATTATCATCTTCATCACTTCTTTCAGTTTAATGTCTGTTTTACTTATTAACATGTGTGGCACTAATCATCCATATTGGTTGCAAACTATTTATAAAAAATATGACTCGAAAATTAATCAATTTACAATTGGTTTTGACATGAAATGACTTAGTAAAAATGGAGTTCTCATAAAACCTGACACACTATGACTACGTATGGCAGAGTAATGTTGGCATATATATTCTAGTTGCAACAAGTGACACTTCCCTGCAAAATCTAAGATCAAAATCATCTTTTTTAATGAGGATATACATTTGGTTTCTGGAGTTCGATTGTAAATTCAATATCCCTTAGAATTTACATGGCTTATCTAACCTTGAGGTAATCTTGTAAGAGTATTTGAATTGAATAGAAATAAATATTAAGATATTAAAAAAAATATGTGGCATAAAACTTGGTGCTTGTCCAGAATTCCTCCATATTTAAAAAACAAAATAAAGAAAAATCTGTGATTTATGTACTCATGTTGCAAAGAAAATATCATATTCCAAAATTCATGTAAATTTATCAAATAGTTTTATTTCAAAATAAAAAAAAATAAAAATTTATGGCTAACTGAGAGTGCCATTTTGAAAACTCTTTCAAAAACCAGGGAAATAACTTAACATAATTCAAACTTGCAAGATTTGTTATAACGCCTACGAATTCCCATTAATCACTTAAATTATTTTGGATTAATTTACCTGATTTTTGGAATACAAAATTTTCTTTCCATCGCGAGTATGTAGATCATACAGATTTTTCTTTAATTTTGTGTGTAGTTTTTTTTTTGTTTTGTTTTTTCTGGACAAGCACTTTTACTGAAATTACTGGATCTTGCATTAAACAATTCTTAAAAAGATGATATGCCAGAAAACAATGAAAGCAAACTACAAGTGATCTTTTTACTCAGAATTAAACTAAAATATGTTGATTTACAGAGATTCTAAATGCGTATGAATTGTTTTTCCAGTTGATAAACCTGGCTGACATCAACCGAGTCAGTAAAAAAAATAAGCCATAAACGTAATGCTTATTTATGGATAATTCTCCTGTTTTAATTCATTGAATATTCTTCATTGTTAATCTTGTTTTTCTCCATTGTATATGGCTGAAAATATTATACACCAAAAATCACATACATTAATCAAGTAATTTGATTTTTTTTTTCTAAAGAAAATGATTTTTAAGCAAATTTGAGTTTTGTTTTTTTTTGTTTTTTTTTTCCAATGCTTCCTCCCGTCCCTATATTAAGAATGGGTTTTCTAAAATCTCATGTTTGAATTATTTGGAATTATTTCCCTTATCTTGGAAAATAGGTATCGAAAGATCGTCTATCGTTTAGCCAAAAAAATTTTTTTTTAAATAGCACTACTTGATCAGTTTATGTAAGTTTTGATGTACAATTTTTGTTTTCCATTGTATGTATTTATACATTATAAAGATTTTTCTTTGGTATTTTTTGTTTTTTCATGGGGGCAGGGATTTATGGACTTGCACCAAAAAAATAATTTAAATTATTTTAAATGTAAAAAAGTATTTAAATTGGCTTACTCGATACTCATCATTTGTGTATTGAGTTATTGAAAAACAAGGCATTTTTCTTAATGTATTTAAAATTCCTTAAAATATTTAATTTGCATACTACTAACATTCTGTGGATATTGTTTTTTTTTGTTTGTCTCCATGCACTTAAATATGGTTGAAAGATATTGGGCAAATTAGTCAATTTTTGGTCTACAGACACAAAACTTTATATATAGGGAATTTCGACCTGTGAACAAATTTGATTTGGTCTTTAGCTGGTAAAAATAGCTGCTAAGAGGTAAAAATTAAAAAAAATTGGAACTTGGCAAACTTAAGTTGACTTGAAGTGCTCTTCTGCACATGTGCCAAAATACATTTAAATTTTTAACAGCGTTTTTTTTTTTTTTTCAGACGGTACTGAATAAGTTTGGAGAACTACACATTTTGATTTTAGCTGATAGCATCCAAGTTTTATTTATTTTTTAAAACTTTGTACCAATATATAGTAATGATTTCAATATAATAACTAAAAGCCAACTCTGTAATAATAAATAAAAAATCTGCATGAATTCAAATATCATAATTAAGCGTATTTTACAACCGGTTCAAGCCAGGGGGGCGGGAATCATATATTGGGTACGGTATAGTAATCAATAGAAAATTGGCTATATAATAGTAAATATGAAATCTGCATAAATGAAAATATTGAAAATTTATTCAAATTTTCACAAAAAAAAACCAAACCTATAAAGAAGGTATACAAATTTTTAATTATTCGACGACAAGTACAAGTAAACTTGAATGACTTTATTCCGTGGAGTTTCGAAAAATGTAATTCTTCTCAACAGAGGAAAGAGGTTTGCAAAATATACAATAAATTTTGCAGGTTAATGCATTGAAAGAAACCACAAATATGAAGTTAATCATATTTGCATAAAAAAGTTATATATACTAACAGGCCGCCTAGCATTGGCCAGTCATAAAATACGCTTAAATATGATATTTTGATTAATGCAGATTTCATATTTATTATAATATATTGGATCCAATGTATAGTAATGATTTAAGTTTTTAAAAAATGACTTTTCTTCTACCACCAAGAGGCGAAGCCAAAACGTTTAGTTTATGATTTACTTTTTTATTTATTTATTATTTTTTTAACGTTAATGTCTGAGCTATGAAAACATGTTTGCTGCAAGGCTAAAAATTAAAACCTGAACAAATAATTATTACATTACGTATGCATATTCATAATGCTGTCATTCAACTTTAACCAGGCAAATTCCATTTTTTTTTTTTTAATTTTCATACTTCCACACAGATTTTCCCTGGCTAAAACCCAAATATAATTTTGCATGAGTTTGAATACCATCGTATAAAGCTTCATGTCTGTAGACCAAAAACTGATAGGAGTTTGGTAGGCAAATTTTTTTAAACAAAAATATATACATAAATATATATGGAAAGAGTTTTGTGTTTACTATAACCATTTTACACAAATATTACTCAAGTATAAATCATGTAGAATATCTGCATGAATATAATTACACATAATAGTTAACTAAAGAGGATCATCCCATAAGAAAACTGAAAAAACTGATAAGGATTAATTAAAATGAATGTTTAAAAGAATATGCAAATTAGCTAGATCTTTAGCAGATAAATGCAATTCCATGACCCATATATAACAAAGTTGTATTTTCTTTTTAAATAAATAGAAAAATGGTTTTTAATATGAATATTAATACACAAAAAAACTAATTTATAGGAGTGTATATATAACATATATATAAGTCATTCACATACAATGCTGCATCACAGCTCATCAATGTGGCTAGACTAGTAACTACCTGAAGCCAGGTTTGAAGCTCAACCACTTAGGCAACAGTCAACACTCCTAACCATTATGTTATTTGGCTGTTGTTAAGATGGGTATGTGAATTAACAATGTTAAAACATTGACCAAACACCCAAGCTTCATTTGATTACACGAAGAGCATCGCTTAATACATTTGTGGCAGTTTGTTTATTACTTTCCAATGTGCTCAACCCAAAATAAGCAGCATTTATAGTCATTCACATACAGTAGTTTCGCTGTATCACAGCTCAGCAGTGTGGCTAGACTAGCAACTACCTTAAATCACACACACACACACATATATATATATATATATATATATATATATATATATATATATATATATATATTGGGAAGGCTAGGCGCTGTATGTACCATGCCAAATCATAGAAATTTCCAGGTTGGTATCTGGGGCGCATTTAATTCACTGGGTAGATGCACCCCAGAATAAACTCTACTGGTGGAGAGGCGACAAGGCGGTATTCCATGTAATGATGTACCAGCAACTTGCTGCAAGATGCCTTTCTGAACCTGCATGTCAAGCACATGTTTACCGCAGAGAATGATGATATCTGAAGTGTGTGTGACACGAAGTTTCGCTTCAGGGATCCCCTAAAACACTTTGCAGATGGGGTTAGCTCAATTTTAATGGGCAAGAATGTACTCATATCCTAGTTCTACCAATGACAATAGCAACACACACACACATATATATATATATATATATATATATATATATTTTTTTTTTCTTTTTGCTTTTTTTTTTTTATGTGAGATGATACATAAGTATTTAAAAAATTAAACCTTGTGGCTCACACAAACCATGAAAGCCACATACCAGAAGTCCTAAACTGTTTTGCCTTCATTTGGGCTCATCAGTAGAACATATTTAAACTCCTGGTTTAACACTTGAATCAGTTGCAGGTATCTGGTTACTCACCTCATGCAAGTGACTTTAGTTTTGAATATTGAGTTTGAGTTCTACCGATGAGGAAGGTGAAATTAAAGTTTAGGATTTCTGGTCTGTGGCTTTCATAGTTTGTGTGAGTTGGAACTTTGTTAAATATATATTATACTAGCTGACACGTCATTGGAAAATTTCAGACAAATTTATACTAAAAACATTATTTTTTATCTAAAATTTGCCTGACTTCTACACAAGGTAGAAATTGAAGCATTGTTTACAAATCACTCGTGTAAAACTACTGACTTGTTTGCCAGTTTGAACTCTTTGCCAACTTTATAATGATCGTTTGCTATCAGTACACAAAAAGAAAATCAACATTCCAAAATAAATTCTGCCATTGTTTCCATCATTTTATTTAAAGTAATGCCCTATTTTACTTTCAGTTGTGATATCAGTTCCTTAAAAGTGCTTGGCAGTGTGGGTGAACCGATTAACCCTGAGGCTTGGCTGTGGTACTACAATGTTGTCGGCAAAGGCAAGTGTGCCATTGTTGACACATTTTGGCAGACGGAAACGGTAAACCACTTTTGTCATGTCTTTCTGAGTTTAAGTGCCTATATTTTATTAGAGCGAAAATGAAAAAAATAAAAAAATTAATTTTCATTAAAAATCAATGATTTCTACTTAATTATGTCTATTTCAACTAAAAGCAATGCTAATTGTTATGTTGCGATTTAAATATTACTGCGTTGTTATAAAAAACAAGTATTTTCATGGTTTAACAAAAGAATGATTCTGCCATATTTGTTTGCAGCAGGTGACATAAACATAACGGTAGTAACTCGTAGTTTGGAATTAATTATCTCCCCTGCTGCTATTCAAACTATTCTCCTTATAATTTAAGCTAAGCTAGCAAATTTCTTCAAACTATTTATGATATTAATTTATATTAATTTATGATAATAATTTATATTAATATTTATGATATTAATTATCTCCCCTGCTGCTATTCAAACTATTCTCCTTATAATTTAAGCTAAGCTAGCAAATTTCTTCAAACTATTTATGATATTAATTTATATTAATTTATGATAATAATTTATATTAATATTTATGATATTAATTATCTCCCCTGCTGCTATTCAAACTATTCTCCTTATAATTTAAGCTAAGCTAGCAAATTTCTTCAAACTATTTATGATATTAATTTATATTAATTTATGATAATAATTTATATTAATATTTATGATATTAATTATCTCCCCTGTTGCTATTCAAACTATTCTCCTTATAATTTAAGCTAAGCTAGCAAATTTCTTCAAACTATTTTCATTAATAATTAATTTTCTACTTTATTGTTTTTCACAAAATTTTGAATATGTTATTAATTTTGATGTGGCAATTAAGTAGATAGAATTGATTTTAATTGAAATTTAATATTTCAATTTTCGATTTTCACTCTAATAACAAAGAAGCACCAATAATTATTTACATAAAATTTCTCCACACTTTTTGTACAATATTTTAATCAATGCCTTCAAAATCATCATTTACATTATCTGTTTTTTTACTGTTTATTTCATCAATATTAACATTTCTATTGTTATTTGACACTTAATACCAAAAACTATATGGAATCTGTAAGCTTAAGAAGCCAATATGATGCAGAATTTTTCTTATAGTACACATTTCTTTATTTAAAAATTTGAAATAAACTTATATATCATGTTATGGATTGGAAGAGGCTAAGTTCGGGGGTGATTGTCCCCTGATCAGAATCGGTGACTTTGTGATATGGTGCCTTCCCCCTACACTACCCGTAACATAAAAGAAAAAATAGAAAGTTTTGGATGCTACATCACGATATTAAATGAAGAGTTGTCTTGGTTTATGGATATTTCTCACTCAACCTTTAGCGACTTAAACAGAAGGCAAGAACAACACATTAAAATATACAAAGGGGTTTTATTTGCATGAATATTATAAAATCACTGAAATTCAAGACAATACTCAGTGGGTCGGGGTAAGGATCAACTGGATTAAAATCAAAGCAAACGGCTATACAAGATGAAATTAAAAAAAAAAAGTTGGTGAAAAGTAGAAACAGGGTGGGAATTGGAAATTAGGATGAAGTTATTAGGAATGGATACTTATCTTCAGATAAGAAAAAAAATGGAAATGGTAACCAATAGTCCTTGAAGTTTAGGGAATAGAAGCATATCATTGTATATTGCTCTTATATTTCAGGCGCCCTCTTCTTTCTCAATTTTCTTTTCTCTCTCCTTTTAACTTGTCCTTGACTGTTCTTGGTCTTTTTCTTCGATGAGTGATTCTCTATGTTGCAAAGTCTGTAAGTGCCTTCATCGATTTCTACATATACTGTTATATGTGTTTTGGCTTTAACCCAAAGAGTAGGTATTTTTAGAGATCTGTCCTTTGGTACTACATTGGAAATTCTGTGGACACATTTGCTCTTATCCAAGTTAGATATCTGTAATTATACATATACACTTATATGTATTTCAGTTTTTCACTAAAACCTAGGTATTTTTAGGGATTCGTCTTTTTCGACTACATTGGAAAATCTATAGGCGCATTGTCCTTCTCTTGTGTAGACCTTTGTATTGATACATATATATATTCATGTATTTCGTCTTTAAATCAAAGCATAGGTTTTTCTTCAATCTAAAAGCTCTTATAATGGTCCTACTTTTTCTATCATCCTGCTGTAGTTAAATACAATGACCCCACAACTCCATCTTCACTCTTCAATCCTGCATTCCAATGCACTTCTGACAGCAATTGCTTCTGCCAAACAAAAAAGACGCCCTCTCTCCCAAATACAGGCTTTTTATAGGACAAAACCGTTCAAAGTTATTTGCATACTCTTCCCATGATCTCTAGTCTATAAATAGAGAGAGAAAGGGAGAGTGTGAAAGAGGGAAGGGTGTTCTTGCTGACAGTGTGTTGCCTGCCGTAGCTGCTGAATCAGGTGGAAGGAGGAGGAGGAGGTCGACATTGGCTACAAAATGTTTACATTCATCTTGCTTCTTTTTTTTTCTTTTAAGTAAGCCTAGTGCTGCCTTTATTTCAATCCGAATCATTGCAATATATATCATCATCATCATCGGCGGTCACTCGTGTCCGAGTAAGACTGTCCTCCGTTGTGGCTTCTGTGGGTCCTCAGGTGAGCATAGAGCCCAATCCTAGACCCAATTTGTCTTGTGCAATTTGGGCAGATAAAGGTAGTGGTGGTGGGGTGGGGTTGGGTGTGTCTGGTTAATAATCTGTCCTTTCTGTGCTTGCGCCTATCCTCAGCAGCTTTATTTAGGTCACTACTATAAAGCGCAGCACCTTTGTGGACAGCGCTCCTCCATGCCAACCTGCTCCCAGCCACGTCCTCCCATGTCTTAAGGTCCATGTGAAACCGCTTTAGATTTGCTTTGATGTTGTCCTTATACCTCATCTTTTGGCCACCCTGGGCACGCTTTCCCTCAACAAGCTGAGAGTAGAAAATCTGTTTTGGGAGGCGGAGATCCGGCATTCGGACAACATGACCAGTCCATCTGAGCTGGCGTTGAGCAACAGTAGCGGTGATAGTGGGAATGTCAGCCTCACTCAGGACGCTGGTGTTGGTGCGTCGGTCCTTCCAACTAATTCTGAGGATTTTTCGGAGGCATCTTTGGTGGTACGTCTCCAGGGTTTTTACGTGCCTCCTGTATGTGGTCCAGGTCTCCGATCCATAGAGAAGAGTGGGCAGCAAGACAGCTTTATATACCATGATTTTGGTCTTTGCCAGAAGGTCACGGTTCTCAAATACTCTCTTCCTTAGCCTTGAGAAAGCCCCACTGGCACAGCTGAGACGGTGTTGTATTTCATCATCTATGTTGGCTTTTGATGATAGGATGCTGCCTAGGTATGGGAAGTGGTCCACATTTTCCAGTCTAGCGTTGTCAATGGAGATGTTTGGGGGTGAGACTGGAGTACTGTTTGGTGGTGATTGATGGAGGATTTGGGTTTTTTTTATATTAATTGTTAGTCCTAGCTGTTTGTACGCCCTCGTGAAGGCAACCAGTGTACACTGTAGGTCCCCTTCTGAGAGGGCTACAAGGGCGTTATCGTCTGCATACTGTAGCTCCATAATGGATATGGTGTTCGTTCGACCTTTGGCCCTAAATCTGTTGATGTTAAAAAGTCGGCCGTCGGTTCTGTACATAATCCGAACTCCATGGGGAAGATGTTTGTCCGTAAGATGGAGGATAGCAGTAATGAAGATGGAGAACAGGGTTGGGGCAATGACACATCCCTGTTTCACTCCCGTGTCAACCCTGAAGGGCTCTGTTTCATCTCCACTACTACTGAGGACTGTAGCTGACATATTGTCATGCAGCAGTCTCAGTACCCGAATGTACCTCTCTGGGCATCCAAACCTTGCAAGAACCAGCCAAAGGGCTTGACGATTCACAGAGTCAAAGGCTTTAGTAAGGTCTATAAAAGCCATGTATAATGGTAAATTTTGCTCCCTGCACTTTTCTTGGAGTTGACGAGCAGTGAAGATCATGTCCATCGTGCCTCTATTTGGTCGAAAGCCACTTTGGGACTCGGGAAGGATGGTTTCTGCAAGGGGTGTAAGCCTGTTGGCCAAAACCCGAGCTAGGGCTTTCCCTGTGGTAGAGAGGAGAGAAATGCCCCGGTAGTTCCCACAGTTTGCCTTGTCTCCCTTCTTAAAGATGGAGACAACTAGGGCATCTCTAAGTTGTGCAGGGATTTTCTCTTGTTCCCATATTTTGAGCAGCAGGGCATGGATGTGTCTGAGAAGATCAGGCCCGCCTTTCTTCAGGATTTCTGCTGGGATGCCGTCAGAACCAGCCGCCTTATTGTTTTTCATCTTCCTAATTGCATCCCGCACCTCTTCCAGACTGGGTGGTTCTCCCATGCTCTCAATTATGGGCTGTTGGGGGAGTTTTTCAAGGGCCTCCATCTCTGGAGTGGTGTCCCTGTTCAGAAGATCCTTGTAATGCTCTTTCCATCTATTTGTTATTTCTCCCTTTCCTTTCAGCAGCGTGAGCCCATCCTTAGACCGAAGGGGGGTCAGAGAACGGTAGCTGGGGCCGTATACCACTTTTGTGGCTTCAAAGAATCTTCTGGTGTCCCCAGAGTCAGCAAACTGCTGGATCTCCTGAGCCTTCTTCATCCACCAGATGTTCTTCAGCTTCCTGACTGTCGATTGGACAGCCGCTTTAGCCTTGGCATGGGCAGCTCTTTTAACCTTGCAATTGATGTTATTCTGCCAGGTGATAAAAGTTTGCCTCTTGGTGTCTATAAGCTGTTGGATTTCGGTATCGTTTTCATCGTACCAATCCTGATGTTTCCGCTTTTTCTGCCCTAGGATGCTTATACTGGAGTCCATGATGGCAGAAGACAGCTTGTCCCAGTGCTCTTCAGCGTCATGCGGATACTGCTTGGGCAGGTCCGCACTAAGAGCCGCCTGGAGGTGTTGTTGGTAGGTGATATCGCCCAGCTGCTCGATGTTGAGCTTTGGTCGGCTCTGTCTTTTTTGCATCCTTTGCTTCCGCATTAAATGGATAGACATGATGGAGCGAATAAGACGGTGGTCGGTCCAACAATTGTCTGTACTGGTCATTGCCCTGGTGTTCAGCACATCACAGCGGTCTTTGGCACGGACAATGACATAGTCAATGAGGTGCCTGATTTTACTTCGAGGGTGCATCCATGATGTTTTGAATGCGTTTTTTTGTCGGAAAAGTGTGTTCGTGATGATCAGGTTATGTTCTGAGCACTTTGTCAGTAGGAGTGTACCATTTGAGTTAATGTTCCCAACTCCTTCTCTTCCAAGCGTTCCTCTCCAGTGCTGATGGTCTCGTCCCACTCTAGCATTGAAATCCCCAAGTAGGATAATCTTGTCCCCCTTGGGGGCCCCGGATAAAATGGTGTCAAGGTCAGCATAAAAGGTCTCCTTTATTTCATCATGTGCATCAAGTGTTGGAGCATACGCACTAATCACAGTGGCCATTTGGCTGCCCGCAAGCATCAGGCGCATGGTCATTAGCCGTTCGTTGATGCCAACAGGGGGCTCATTGAGGTGGCGGATGAGGCTGTTCTTTATAGCAAAGCCCACGCCATGGATACGCGGCTCTTCTGCAGGCCTTCCTTTCCAAAAGAAGGTGTACCCGCCTTTCTCCTCCCTCAGCTGCCCGTCGTCAGCCAGTCGGGTTTCAGAGAGCGCAGCTATGTCAATCTGGAACCTCCTTAGCTCTCTTGAGATAATGGCAGTTCTTCTTTCGGGTCGATCACTTGTTTTGTTGTCCATGAGGGTCCTCACATTCCAGGTTCCAAAATATAGGCATAAATTTTCTTTCTTTTTCCGACCGCGTGGTGGTGATCCCTCTGGATGCGGTAGTCCAGACGGGTTTTTTTGAGGCAGGCTATTTTTAGGGGTACCTTTTCTAACCCCCCTCCCCTACTGGGGTGAGCAGAGTGGATCCTAAACAGGGCTGCTCAGTCATGGATGCAGCTGCCGAAAAACTCTTTCTGCCTCGGTCCGTGAGGTTAGCGACTGAATCTGGCACCCACCGCCTATGTGCCAGGTTGCAGCTAGGAGCTGCCAGACTACACTGTCCTGCTCCTATCACCACTTCCTGGTCGCCACAGGACTTTTTCTATCCGGGAATTAAGGGAGAGCTCTCTCTGCCTCAGTCCGGGAGCTTAATGACTAAGACTGTCACAAGACTTTTCCATCCATGATGTAGAGTAGGATGTGTTCCCTTTCGGGAGAACGCCTGCGCGTGATGTCTTTTAACGTGGGGAGACTGATGCGCCTGCAGCCACCACACGGCCCCTTGGCAGAGGAGGGCCTGATACCAATGGCATGGAGAACCACGACGACTGGAGACTCTCTTCTGTTGCAGCCTTCATCCGCCTTCAGTGCCGTTGTGTCATTATTGTCATCATCCGCCGCATCAGCCGTTGAGGTCTTTTGGATCACTCTTTGTCTGGAACCTCCCCTTCAACCTTACCGCCATGGGTGGCCCTACCAGGAGCCTAGGCTCCGGACGGCATCGCTCTCAGGTTCATCGGAACACACAAGGTTCTCCACCACGACAAGGTGGCGATCCAGGGAGAACAATATATATATATATGCACACACACACACGCCTTCATCAAACTTAGAAACTGTTTCCATGCCTGATAAAGATGTATATCATTGAAACGAAATTGATTTGTACACAATTCTTACATTGAGGAAAAAAATCTCTAATTCAAAAGAGATAAGTTTTTTTTTTTTTTTTTAATTATTTAATAATAAATTGTGTTATTAAGGAGGCTTTCAAGCTAATAAGCCCTTTTTTATACTTTATATTTATGTGAAAACACATCAACTAAAAAATATTTTAAAAATATAAACCTCATCATTGATGTAAATGATAATCCAAACAAAAATGAAGTAAATAATTCCTTATCTCAAAATTTCAGAAAAGAAATTGCCTTAAAATTAGCTTCAATTGAATTTTTCTGCATTAGCTTTACTGGTCTCATTTTTTTGTTTTTTAATCTCCATTAATAATTCCATATTGTTAAGTTTTTATTTGCTTTTTAATATTCAAACAATTTTGATTTTTCTTGAACATCTCTCAATTAGAGTTGAGTTTTCCGTGATAGAAGTGTTGTTTAAATTTAAAAATAAAATGTTTATAAGCCAAATTACAACACAATATTATGAAAATAAAAATCCTATCAGTTTTGGCAAATAGCAAACAGAAGTGTGTGCTCTATCCTAACTATCATCAATGGACCTGAAGTAATCTCGTCAGCATCAGACAAAGCTAAAACACTTTGACAAGAACTTTGCAGCTAATTCTACCCTTTACGACCAAGGCCGCCAACCCCCAGTATTACCTTGTGTATCTGAAAACATGCTATGTGACATGCAAATATCTGTACGTGATGTTGTCAAGCTAATCAGAAACCTTGATTCTAGTAAAGCAACTGACTCGGACGGCATTCCAATTATAGTGTTGAAGAAGCTGCAATCAGAACTAGCGCCTATACTTACAAAGCTGTTTAAGCGTTGTCTTAAGGAGAAATGCTCCCCAACACCTTGGAAAATTACATCAGTATGCCCCGTATTTAAGAATTCAGGTGATCGGTCATCTCCCTCTCAGTACAAGCCAATAAATCTCCTGTGCGTCATGAGTAAGTTGCTGGAAAGTAGTCACCATCTCAGCCTAAATAACCTTTATAGTGACATGCAATATGCTTTTCGTTCTGTTAGATCTACAGCAGACGTGCTTACAGTTATCTCGTAGGATTAGTGAATCTCTCGATAGGGGGTTACTCTCTAGGGCAATTTCTCTTGACATATCAAAGGCCTTTGATAAGGTATGGCATAAAGGTCTACTTCACAAGATCTCCAGCTATGGTATAGCTGGAAATGTCTGACGATACTCCATCTATGGTAACACATCAAAGACTGTAAATGACCAAGTTCTCTCTGATTCTCTCTCCTCTGATCTTGAGCATGTGGTACAATGGGGAAAGAGGTGGCTGGTTACTTTTAATGCATCTAAAACCAAGCTTCTATCTTTACATCATCAATTCTCTGATGCCCATCTGGCATCAATTGAAATGAATGGCTCTCGTCTTGAGGAGGCTTCATGTTTTGACAAGCTTCTGGGCTTCACCTTTACTCCTGATTTGAAATGGAGCACGGACATCAAATCTATTGCCAAGATTGCTGGAAAAATGGTGAGATCCTTCTACCGCTCCAGAAGATATCTCACCCCTGATACAATTCTTTACCTATAGAAAAGCTAGGTACGGCCAACAATGGAGTACTGTTGCCACATTTGGGCAGGAGCTGCTAGAAGCAGCTTATCCTGCCTTGACAGAGTTCAAAATAGACTTCGTAGCTTATTGGGGGATGCTGTTTTTCTCTTCCCTGCAACCTCTTTTCCACAGAAAAGATGTTGCGAACCTGTCTCTCCTTTATCGTTATTTTCATGGCAAGTGCTCGTCTAAGCTTCAATCTATGGTCCCCCCTCACCGGCTCTCACAAGGAACACTCATCTAGCCAAAACCACTATCAATAATTTCTCACACTCTTTATCTTAGGCTAAACCTAAATGTAGATTCCATGAACAAAGCTTCTTTCTTAGAACTGCACGCCTGTGGAACTCTCTTCTGTTTGCCTGCTTTCCAGCTGCTACAATCTGATTGTCTTCAAGTCCAACATAAACAAATTCTTAATGAACAGTCTCCCTAAGTAATCCAGTTTACACAGTTTCCACTACTTATGTTTACTATGCTATAATCAGATTGACTAATATATACCCATTAGCCCTTATCCTCGAGTGGCCTCTGGGCCTTGATAAGTGATGATTCCTGTGTAAAAATAAAAAATACTAATCAAAATAGGAAAATGTCCAACATGAATATTATTTCAGGAATGTAACAACAAACATTAATTTATTAAAATTGATATTTGAATTCTTCATGAATCAACACATACATTAGTTTAAAAAAGAAAAACAAATATTAACGAGTTGCACATCTTATTTATTTTTATTTATTGTTTTTAAAGCAATATGAGTCATCATGATCTTTCCTTTGTTTCTCCCCTAGGGTGGCCATGTCCTCACGCCATTGCCTGGAGCCACTCTCACAAAACCTGGATCTGCTGTAAGTAAAGTTTGGAGTTTTTAACTATTATGTTCGAAACAAATTCTATTTGTGACATGCCTCCATACATCTAACATAAAACATGTTTCCTGTGAAATTGATTTTATTTCTGGTTATAAATTATTAATTTCTTCATTTCATTCTCCCCTTTGTGTCTCAAAATCTCATTTCGTATCATCTGTAAAACAATAAACCACAGGATTACTTCCCTGAGGGCTACAATATAGTCATCTGCAAATTTAAAGTCAAACAGTTGGCATAAACATTTCTTATGAATCATTAGTTTATTTATTACATTCATCATTTTCAAGCCATTCAATATTTATCATAATTCAACTGTTAATCCATATCAGCGGTCACAAAACATTTTTTTACTGCAGGATAACTGAAAGATTGATAAACGTGGGCCGCATAATCATTCTATTCAATACTTGCTGGGAGAAATGAAATGCCTAATTTAAAGAACAAAACAATCAGAACGTCTCTGCAAGCATGAAAATCTCCTCGTGACGTTGCTGAATTTTTGAGATGAGGATTGGTTATTTGTATTTTGATTCATCGGACTACTGTGCTCATCTTGAGTGTGATTTTCACAACGTTTTGGTCGATATAACCTCCGACAAAGAAGGTCGGAGGTTATATCGACCGAAACGTGAAAATCACACTCAAGATGAGAACAGTAGTCCGATGAATCAAAATAATACGAAATCTCCTAGTATTCTAAACATAGTACCAGATGGGTGACCATTTGGAACTTCCAGGTGCTGTATGTACTTTCCATTTATCTCAGCATTGTTTCCAATCGTTCTGGACTTTTCCCTGCCGCTGGACTTGACCAGTGCCGATTCAGGAGAGGTGTGGTTAGAATTGCACAATTCTTGCCACACAATTATATGCGCAGCTGCCCCTATATGAGGTATGCTTTATCTTTCGAGACTGAACGGAGGCATCGAATTTTAAACGGATTATTCAAATTGAAATTTTGTCAAAGTTTTGTGTTCCATATGTTTTATCAAATTCAAGTATCATCGTCGACCGAATGAACTGACTTCATGGGCTGGATTTGGTGACCCCCTGATCTATATTATCAACATTTTTCTTCTAGTAATTCTTTAGTAAAAAAATATATATTAAACAGATATATTTAATAGTCTATCATCTGAATTTTAATGAAACTATTGTGGTCATAACGGAAAATGTGGGTTACTTGTACAAGAAAATAGCCATATATTATGATTGTGTCCTCGGCATTCCTCAGAATTACAACCTTTTGTCCATGGTTATCAGCAACGGTGAACCTGTCTTGTCTTTGTGTTAATCATCTTTGCAGTTTTTTTAAATCAAGTGGCTTTATGACTTTTCTGAAGTGATTTTTTGTTTGCTTTTTGTTACAAGGAAGTGGCCTTGAAGGCCACTTGAGAATAAAGGTTAATGAATTTATGGTACTCACCGAGACACAGCGTAATGATCATGGTAACAATTGGGTAGAATCTGATTTATTAAGGAGGTGGCTCAACAAGAACTTGTTTACATTACATTTAAAGACAACCATATTGTGGTCAGCTGGAAAACAGGCCAACAAAACTGAGTTCTACAACTGAGCAGTTCTAGGAAAAGAAGTTCCAGCAAAGCAGCTTTATTCATGGAATTTATGTTTAGATTTAGGTACAGATAGAGAGTTAGGGAAATTGATGATAGTGGTTACCTGTTCCTTTGCTGGCATCAATGTTCTTGATGAATGTGGAAAATCAGATATCTGAATGTCACTCAAATTATTTTCGCTCTTGGGAGCAAAGTTCTTGATAAAGAGTTTGGCTTTGTTAGACGCCGATGAAATCACTTCAAATCCATTGATGATTGTCAAAATAAACGACTTGCATGTGTTAGGAACCTTGTTTGTTATTCACCAAAACTCATGGCAACCAAGCTTCTGTTTTTTTTTTTATTTTGTACTTGACGAACTGAGCATATGACTCTCACATTTTCTTCCATATTTTATTAATTTCTTTTTCTTATATTGTGAACAAACTTTCATGAAATTATTTTATATTCAATACAAAAAAATGTTTGGTGCTTATTTATAATTCATTGATTTAAAAAAAAAAAATAAACAATACCGAAAATTTTTTTTTATGATGTATGCATTTGTCACAGAATGTAGATGCTATATTCCAAAAGTCACGTAAATTAATCAAGTTTTCTCTTTTTTTATTTTTCTTTAAATTAAGAAAAGCAAATTTTAGGAGGCTGGGAGTGGCCATATGGTTTTAAATTTTGCCAAAATTCAAGGGCGACAATTCGATTCTGACAGATTTTGTTTGTACCTATTTACTATGCCTCCCCACGGGACAGAGTTAGACACCAGGGTCGTTTTTTAACGTGGAGAAAAGGTACAAAAATAAAAATTGTCTCAATCGTGAAGGATTTCTCCTCCACCGAAAGAGAACAAGAAATAGAAGTGCAGCATCTGCAGAACAGATACTACACTTTGATCTTGTCCCGAAGGCCAAGTTGTTTGTATTCAAAATAATTAAAACTCTTAATTGCTGAAAATCGTAAAAATTGATTTTCTTAATCAAATAAAAAGAAAAAACTACTTGATCATTTTACGTGATTTTTGAAATATGATATCTTCATTTTGTAACACATATGTATATCATTCAAATTTTTTTGTATTTTTTTTTAATCACCAGATGTTTTATTTATTACTAGTAAGGCTACCTGGCATTTTACCTTGGGGCAAAAGTGTAACATATTTCTATTTCTTTATCTCTTTCTGTCAGTTTCACTGTTTTTCCTCTCCACCCAGCACATTCCGGCGTTTTTTTATACAAGGTTATTGATCTGAGGGAGACAACTTTATTTAACTAAAAGATTCGTTCATTTTTTTTCATCTCATAATTTAGGATGCTAAACCAATGATATTTTTATTAAATCAAAACATCAAAAAACGAAAGCTTTGACGGTTATTTTTTAATGTAACAAAGTTGATGACATTAATAATACAAAACGTAGTTTTTACGCGACTATTAAGAGAATCGTTTCTGTTTTCATATCACAATTTACAACGTTAAAACCAATGGTATTTTCATTAGATGAAAACATTTAAAAAACGTTGCAACTTTTTTCTACATTTTTTCAACTCCTTTTTGGTTTAATTAAAAAGGAAAGTATAATTCTTTTCAACAAAACTTTTTAGTAAAACAAGGATGAAAATATTTAAAAAAAAAAAAAAAAAAAAAAAAAGCTGCTGCGGCTTTTTGTTTTTTACTGAACAAATCTTATAATATTTATAACATCTATTTTTTAGCATAAAACTGTGATTCCTTTTTGCCTTCATGGCCCAAGTCCTTGGGTGCTTTGTGCGATCCGGCCTGAAATCTAACTTGGTTGACCAGGTCATTTTAACATAGACTTGTTACTTTGGGGTTTGAAACTTGTTACTTTGGGTTTTTTTGTAATGTTAAAACTAGATGTTGGTATTATTAATATTATAAGCTTTGTTACAGTAAACAAAAAAAAAGAAGTCACCACAGCTTTAAAAAAACAGTTTCATCCTTGTTTTATTAAAGAGTTTGTTTGCTAAAATCACAATTACCTCTACAACTATCGTTCCATTTTCTTTCATTTTCGCAAAAAATCTTATAACATTTATTTGTTAATTTAAAAAAGTAGTAAAAAAAAAAAAACTTCAAAAGTTGTAAAAATTCCATTTCTTTTGTAATGTTTTCATTTAAAAAAAAAAAAAATTTTATTTTATTTTTTTTATTGCAATTTCACCCTAAACAAGGCACATTGCCACTTTGCTGTAGGGGGCTATTATCAGGGACATAAGCTACAGGGGTACTGTGGAGAGTTTGACAGCAAGATGTTGGTTCACATTACACTTGAACTTCTGCATGTCAGTACAGTTGGGGAAGCAGGAACTCAGAAGGGAATTTGAAAGTCCAGCGGTTCTGGGGAAGAAACTACTGGGGTAGAAGGCTCTCTTACATCTAGGAATCTTAACAGTGAAGAGGTGGGATTTTGCTGCTTGTCGGGTTTGTTGGAGGTACTTACATCGAGAGGGCGCAAGTGCTTACAGTTCGTCAGAGCATTCACCATTGAAATACTTGTAGAACAGGCAGAGGGATGCTACATTACATCGATGGGACAAAGGCTGAAGCTTAGATGACAGTTCGTGACCTATTAGGTTGGCGACTCTCTTTTGGACCCTGTCCAGGAGCGAGAGACTAGTAGCAGATGCACCAGCCCAGATATGACAACAATACTCCATACATGGGTGAATAGTGGCCTTATAGAGGTACAGGATACTTTCGGGCATTAGTAGCTTTGTAGTACGGTAGAGAGAACCTACCTTTTTCGCAGCGTTTTTGGCAATGCTCTCAATGTAATTTTTCCAACTCATGTTTCCTGTGAACATTAGGCCGAGGAGTTTAAAAGATGTACTTTCAGGTAAAGAGTCTTTGGCCATTGCTATATTCTTTGGATTTTAAGCTTAGACTAATTTTTTATAGAATTCACCATATTTTACTTTTTAATAAAAATGTAGTTAAAAAAAACAAAACTAGAAATGTTGCCGCAACTTTGTTTTTCAGGTATTTTCATCTAATAATAATACGATTGGTTTTAGCATTGTCAATTTTGATATGAAAACAAAAACGATTCTCTTAATAGTTGCATAAAAACTATGTTTTGTATTATTAATGTTATCAACTTAGTTACATTAAAAAAAATAACGGTCAAAGCTTTCTTTTTTTGATGTTTTGATTTAATAAAAATATTGTTTTAGCGTCCTGAATTTCGAGATGAAAAAAATTAACGAATCTCTTAGTAAAATGGAGTTGTCTCCCTCAGATCAATGACCTTGTATAAAAAAGTGCCCACATTACTCTCTCAGGACATATACACAGAAAACCCAAGGAATGAGTCGACAGAACTCCTTGATAAGAAAATCAGAATTACTTCCCTTTTAGTACAAACCCTTAAAAGTAAGAATGAATAATATTTTTCTAAATTTTAGATATTATTCATCCAGGTAACAGTAATAAGCAATTTTGTAGTTTGGGACTTCTAGCTGAAAACACACACACACACATGCTGCTCTTTATATAATAAGAGATTTTAAAATAAAAGTAAAATTGTAGTAGTTATTTTCATCCAAAATGCATATATTCTGATTTCAGACGTTTCCATTTTTCGGAGTTGTTCCGGCTATTTTGACTGCTGATGGTAAAGAGGTGACTGGACCAGTTGACGAAGGCTATCTTGTAAGAAACTACTTTCATATATTTTCTACCAGCTTTTCATTTCATCAATTTTCTGAAGTGCCCTTACTGGGGAATACCATTGACTATTTTTTTTACGCTTCCAGAGGTCTTCTTTGGATGAACTGGTTTTCCTTGCATTAAAATGACATTGTGTCACATCTCGCTGTTGTGGGAAGCACATAAAGGAATTTAAAAAAAAAATTTTTTTTTCCTTATACCGATCAGAGAATGTTTGAACTTTCTGATTCTAGAGTTTGGTTTTCAAAAAAGCTGACTCTTTTTGTCTGAATTATATTTGATTCAGTCGTAAGAGGCCATCCTCCATGATATTAACTGCTTCTTCAAGGGATGGAGCATTATTTCTGATCACCTTTTTCCTGATCTAAACTATTTAATTTTATAATTATTCAACTGATTGCATTTTTTTTTTTTTTTTTTTTTTTTTTTTTTTAGATAAAAATATTGTTTCATGTTATTTTTAAATATTGGCCATATAAAGCAAAATTCTGCTTATAAAAAATTAAATATTTTTTTATTTCAAATTTTAACTTTACAGGTTTTCAAACAACCTTGGCCAGGCATAATGAGAACTGTCTATCATGACCATGAAAGATTTGAAACAACATACTTTAAGAAGTTTCCAGGATATTACTGCACTGGGGATGGTATGTCCTACATTAATTTAATGTTACTCAAGTGTTTATTTAATTTTATAGTAGACAGTAAATAAAATCCAATGTTTAATGAGTGTCAGAAGGAGGATTTTGACTGTGAAAGAATTAGCTGCTCCTAACTCCTCTAAATGTGACTAATCAAAAAACGGTTTATTGATCCAGATTAAATATTAAAATTGATTGGAAATACTGTTATTTTTAAAAAATACAAACCAATATTTGTCATAAATGACTGGAAAAACAGAAATTATGTATCTTGTATAAAACTGTTATTAACAACAAACAGAGAATAGACTGGCTGTACTTTAGATATAAGATAATTTCTTTCATTCAAAAATTCATAATAAAAAAATAGCAACAGTGAAATTTAAACATACAATTCTTCTAAGGCATTTCATTAGTTTACCATATTTTTATATAAAAGGCGATGAATCCACATCTCAGGATGATAAAATAATTTCTATAGACATAAAAACGATGCAGGATTGTTCTGTCTTCTTTTGTACATTATAATCAAGATATAATGATACTAAACCTTATATCTAGAATCCTTATTCTAAATTTAATCGAAATACATTTCATGATTGCGATTCTAGAAAATGTCTGAATTTAAAGTTTAAGCTTAAGGAATCTTACAAAGAAATTAAAATTTGGAGAATTTTTAATTGGTTTCTAATGACTATGTATCAAATTTAATGCAAATCTGAAATATTTGAATTTTTAAATGGGGAAACTGTGCCCATATTATGACCCATAAACATGCTTTAAGATATTCCAAAGAATTGAATTTGGGAAATATTTATTGATGTCTAATACTTATTGATAACATTTCACAACAATTGAAAGGATCTGAATTTTCAAGAAGGGCTTCCACTCAGCAGCGAACGGAAATCTTGGAGGGGCATTTCATTGTTAGCAGTTATCAAAGTTTTCCTTTCAGATTGGTAATCTGCCTCGCTCCATGTCCATAGACAGACTCTGAACATTAGTTCCTTTATCAATCTCAATAACCGTGACATTATATGTCATGTCCTTTTTGTTTTACATCTAATTTTTCCTGTTATCTTTTCATTGGAATTGGTTTATACCCTAAACTTTGTGCACTTAGATCTGTACTTAGTTCGACCCTTGTAAAGCTTGGCTAATATAATCACTATTCAATATTGGGCCATCCATTATGTAACAAAATTAACAAGTTAATAACTTGATCAATTACTTATATTAACTCTTCTCTCAGAATAGTAAATACCAAGATAACATTCTACTTGTGTACAACATAATCGTGTTGTCACACTGATTATATCACAAAAGTTAAGCAGCATGAAGCTGTGCCTGTACCAGATGGGTGACCATTTGAGAATGTTAGACACCATATGTCATCTTACCATGACTGAGATATACATGCAGTTGTGAGGCCCCATTTGGGGGCTGTAAGTAACGTGAAGTTGCCTCTTACTTACCATTGCTCTCACATCCACTTTGACTCGGTGGTAATACCTGTTAGGGCATCAGGTGCTACCAGATAAGGCCATCAGAAGATACTGGCTTCCTGCCCCAAAAGACACCAGACATTATAGGCGATTTTGGATTGCCTGTGAATTTATATTCCCTTGACATTTCCTCATTTGGAGGAAGTTAGTTCAACCCACCTAGGGGTGAATGCCACACAACAACAACAATGCAGCTGGAAACCACTTGTGAATTTGATATTCTGTTTAAACTTCCTCCTTCAGAAGAAGCTGACAAAACTCAACTAGAGCTAATAACAGACCATGTATTAATGGTTCATTCGTTAACATCCTATACTGTCAGATTAATAAATATATAATTAACATTGAAATTTGTTTCAGCCTATATTATGTATTTTCGTTTATATATTTTTTTAAACATTTTCTTTACACCCTTAATACCTTTAAATAAACTGGTTATTTAGTCCATGGGGCTGGAGATAAACAAAGAAAATCAGACTTTTCGGTTTTACTATTTATGTATGGTAAATTAAAGCACAACAACTGCTCCTGCGGATTATCCTGCTGTTTTTATATTTATTTATTTATTTTTAATTTATTTTTTATTTATATTTTTTTATTTATATTTTTTTATTTATATTTTTTATTGATTTATTTTTTATTTTAATTCTTTTTGCAAAAAATCTTTTTAAAAAGTAAACAAGTTTTTTGGATGACTTCTTTTTTTCTTGTTTTTTTGGCTTGGGAGAATATTTAAAAATAAAATATAAGTCAAACATTAAAAAAAATGCTCCCTTAAGTTGAAAGGAAAATATTTGGTTACTTTTTTAAAATTGTGAAATCATAAATGTTTTTGTTTTTTATACTTAGTATTTTTTGCTTTTTTTTAAATAGTAAATGTTTACCAAAAAAAAAAAAAAATGACAAGGAAAAGTAAATATATCAACAAATTATTTAATTTCTCGCCTGTCAATCTGAAGTGGAGACTTTGTTTATTTTTAGCAAAAGAAAACAATATACTAGTCTGTCTAAATTAAAATTAGTTGCTTTTTTCTTTTTTTTTTTTCTTTTTTCATAAGAATCCCAGTTTCTTTGAGTGATGTGCCTAAATAACAGACGAATAAGGAATCAGCAGGAGCAGCTGTTGTATATTTTCTGTGCCTTAATTAGTCGTATATCTCTACGATTATATAAAAGGAACTTTATCTGTGTGGAAGTTCATTTCTTATGAACTCCGCAATGGCTGGGCTGATTTTTATGAAATTTCACGCAAATGTACTTGATGTATCTGGCATTGTTCTTACATAGGTTTTGTATTGGAATGTCTTGTATTAATATCAAATTGATAATCAAAAAAAGCAATGAAAGAAGGAATGGTCAATTTTGACCAAAGTTAACACCTTATACAGCCTAATATCACAAGTTCATTTGAGAAATTTTATTGCCACAAAAGCAGAACGGTCCAACATATAAAATCAATAGAAGGTTCTTTGATATGACAGGGGCACATTCAAAATAAATGTTTCTGTTTACAGCACAATTGAAGCATGAGACTTGACTTTTGCATTTTAAACTTTAATTCAAGCCATTATATGCAGTAGAACCCCAGGATACGGCATTAAAAATTAGTAACAAAATACAGTATAGTATAAAATACACATGTATGTAATCAAATAACATTATAAATGACACTATAAGACAGAGAAAATACTGTAAGCAGGGGCTGAAAAACATTGAATTCCACATCGTAACCTGAAAAAAAAACGTATCCTAGGGCCACCGTATCCCGGGGTTCTAGTGTATATAAAAATAATTTTATAAAACCAACAGTAGATTCTCTACAGTGCTATGTAGATTACAGTGTATTGTGGACAAAGTTACTGTGGAAGCGCATGTGAAGCTTTCTCCTCCCGGTACACCATGATGGGTTCCCAACTAGAATAGACAATCAATTTGATTGTAAAATGAGCAATTTTACTAATTTCGATGACAATAAAAATATGGGAAGTGTGAAACATTCATTGATCATCACTCAATCCTGGGTAATGTGAGGTCTCCCTGCTAGTAATTGGTAAAACCTCAGACTTTGTGTTTTTGTTTGAAAATGAATGCCGTGGATTTTGTGCGTAATTATCAAGGCTACATTTACACAAGAAGTGTACACACACACACACACACACACACATAAAATTGTGTCATAATTTTACTAATATGCAGATAAAATATTCTTTGTATTAAAGGCGCTCGTCGTGATGAAGATGGTTATATTTGGATTACTGGTCGAATTGATGACATGGTGAATGTATCCGGTCATTTGATTAGTACAGCGGAGATCGAATCTGCCCTCGTCGAGCATCCGTCAGTTGCAGAAGCTGCGGTTGTTTCTCATCCCCATTCTGTGAAAGGAGAAAGCACTTACTGTTTTATTGTTTTAAATGATGTGAGTAAACTTCTAATCCTTTTCCATTGCATCTTTCTCTCGTCACACATGCAGGTACAGACGTACGACAGGATAAATATATTAACATTCCTGCAATATAGTAAATTGATGAGAAATCAAAAAAGAACAAAACCTACAACAAATAACTTTTACCAAACATGGGGTAATTTTATTTTCTACCAACCTGTATAGTTTTAAAGTTTGTTAACTGAGTCTAATATTTATTATCAATTTGTTTGTTATCGTTACTTTCACTTAGCCAAATACAAGTAAATAAAAAATAATGGTTGTTTTTCTTTGGAGATGGTCACTAATTTTAAATTTTAAAGATAGTAACAAAAAAAGACTTACTCTACCACTAATTATAAGTTCTGGAGGGGCGTCTTAACTTAAGGTTAATGGTAAAGTATGTCTTATGGTTTTGAAGGAATGAAATATCAACAACACATATCGGCCAGCCATGTTGGAATTTTACTCTAACCAAAAGTAGATATTGATAAAATCTTATATTGAAATTAAAAAACACACAAAAAAAAATGAACAATTTCAGAACTTTGAAACTATGCAGGTCAGTGAAAAATTAAATCTTCTTGCGAAGGCTGTCTCACTAGCTTTTTGCTTTCCAATGTAAGTTTTTCGGTTATAGTCGGCTAATGCACTTTCTAACTTCCAGTATAGCGCTACCAGAAGCAGTGACAAGGCAGGCAAATCAGTTTCTTCACTTTTATCGTTCATCAGTATTTCTATTGTGAAGCGATTTATTGAAATAAAATATAAGAAAACATTATTGAAAAGTATGCAATAAAAATTAACAAACTGATACAGATAAAAATAACACAATTAGTCTTTATTTGCACTTTTGATAACAAAATTAAAAAATAAAAACTTATTTTATTTGAAACTAGCAAGGGTGCCTGGCGTTGCCCTGGTGTTTTGCAGGTGTAAAAGAAAAAAATTGGTATGGAGGTAGGCTTGAACCTGAAGCCTTGAGCCGAATAGCCTGATAACTTACCTCGATGCTGCGATGGCAGAGAATTGAGAACAGTTGAAATTAAAGGTGGTTAAATGAACGTGTAGTTTTCTGGGTCAAACATCACGCCATAGAGAAAATGAAATCGCAGCACAGCTCAAATTTTGTAATATAAGTCACTGAAGTAAAAGATATTTACGACCTCTTTTCGTAAATTGGACATATTATAATCTAGGAAGCATATAAAAAGTTCTAAGAAACAGTGACTCCCCCTCTCCCCCCCCCAAAAAAAAAGCCTTTGGCAGACATACAAAAAAATGCACACACACTAACATACATTTCGCTTTTATATTATAGACTTTATAAGAGATATTTTTATGAAATTATAAAAATAAGTTTTTTCTTTTTAATTTTAAATTTCAATGATTACTGTATAAAAAAAGAACGATCGGAAAAACCTAAGAAAAAAAGCAAAGGAATTGATTTGTCTTGTAACCGCTTCCAGTTGCACTATGCCAGAAGTTAGGAACTCCCTTAGCTGACTATAACCACTTTTTCTGATGCTTTATTTTTTTATTTCAACAGAATAATAAGGTACTGAACTGTCATGAGTTGAAAAAAAACTAAAGTCATTTCTGATAACATAAGTTTTTTTTAATTTTGTATTTTCAATTCTGTTCCTTTGATTATTGGGATGTAGACATAAAAAATTATATCAGACTTTTAAACATCAAAGACATTAGTGGAAGTTGAAAAAAAAATAACAACAAGGAAAGAAACATGTCAAACTGAAAAGTGAAGAAAAATGTATAAATTGGTGCAGAAACTAAAGAAAACAAAATGAAAAAGAAAATGCTTCATTATTGAAATAGATTTGCATTGTCCTTTTCCTTATTCATTGAGCAGACTTTTGTATGATAGGACAAATATATATTTATAAATAAATACATATTGTTCTTATACAGTCGAGAATGGTTTGTTTTGTTTGTCTATTGTAAACATATACGGTTAGATGATATTTCTTGTCATTTACATGTTTTTCTTGTGTCAGTTGTTGGCATTTTTATATTTCCCAAAAAGCTTACTATGTGATGCTGTAGGATACTTTCAACACCAGCATCATTGGGAGGAGATTAGCTAGAAAATGAATGAGAGTAAGAAGACATTAAAGAAAAACATTCAACTATATAGACAAAATTATGCCAGGAACAATTAACTGTTAACAGCCGGAGGGTTAAGATACAGAAAGCTGATGTATCTAGTTTCAACCAGTAACCTGAAAGAAAACTGGATGGGTCTTCATTGTCAAGACAATTCAAAATCATTTCTAAACTCTAGTAAGAGATAATCTCTTCTGCTCTCCACAACTCTTTTTCACAGAAGATACATTGCTAGTCTCTTTCTACTCTATTATTTCCATGGAAGCTGCTCGACTGAGCTCCACTCTCTGCAGCAAGAAATTGTCTTCATATGAAAAAAGAATTTCCTTTCTGTCTTCATGTCCCTAATATTAGGTGGAATGTCTATGAACAGAACTTCTTTGCAAGACCTTTCATGTGTGAGACACATTACCTGTAGATTACATGATCAGTTTCAGATCCAATGTCTAGATTCCTGTCATAAACCATCACCACAAGTATAAAGGCATGTTCCATTTCATCAATCACTCCAAATTCTCTCATAAGGTTCTTCATCTCAACTAACAATCATTCCATCTCATTAACCTTTATCATAGAGCGGCATTTGGCCTTAATGAGTGGTGATCCAATATTAATTTAAATAAATAGAAAATAAAAATGTATAAAAATTAAAATAAGTTAAATAATATATTAGTTTCCTTGTCACATCATCTAAAATATAAAAGCGAAAATGTGTGTATGTATGTACGTTCGCTTTTTGTGTATGCCTCTAAAAGGTTTTTTTCGCTGGATTTTTCGGTCGGCTTATTCTTTCTTAAAACTTTTTATATCACGTCTAAATGATAATACCTATGAGTTATGAACGGGGGGGGGTCGCCTGTCTATTTAATTTGCCCGACTTTCACACGCTATTTTTTCCAGATTTTTAGAGCGTCCTGTGTATCTTTCGCTTTTCAGTATAAAACAAGCGAAAACTGGCTTGCAGCGGTGTCATGTTTCAAGGCCAAACATCACGCAGCTTAAGGTTCTCACACCTGTCAATTTCATTTTATGAACGTAAAATTTAGAGGCTTTTCATTCCTCTTCTCTCGTGGCCAAGATGGCTAGGTCCCAGGGTTTTTTTCCATTTCGTTTCCATCTCCACGTCAAAGGTTCAGGGTTCAAGCCTACTTTCCTACTAAAATTTTTTCTTTTTTTTTTTTTTCTTTTACACCTCCAAACACCCGGCCAACGTTTTTTTTTTTTTTTAAAACAGGGTTGTTTTGATCACCACTGCCCCCACAATACACACCTACAAACGCCGGGCCACGCCGGGTACCCCTTGCTAGTCTATAATATAAATCTCACCTGTCTGATTAATTTTTTTTTTTTATTCAATTTTCACCCCAAACGAGGCACAGAGCCACTTTGAAGCAGGGGGCTACTATCAGGGACATAATTTGCAGGGACATTATGAAGGGGGATGAGTAGAAAGATATTTGTTCACATTATACTTGAACTTCTGCATATCAGTACAGTTGGGAAAGCAGAATCCCGGAATGAAGTTCCAAAGTCTAACAGTTCTGGGGAAGAAACTATTGGAGTAAAAGGCTTTCTTCTACTGTAAAGGGGTGAGACTTAGTGGCTTGTCGGGGGTAGTTACGTCGAGGAGGTACAAGTGTTTTCATTTCGTCAGAGCATTCACCATTAAAGTATTTGTAGAACAGACAGAGGAATGCAACATCTGGTCGATGGGACAGAGGCTGAAGCCTACATGATAGTTTAGGACCTATCAGGTTGGCGACTCTCTTTTGAACCCTGTCCAGGAGTGAGAGACAAGCAGCAGATGCACCAGCCCAGATGTGACAACAGTACTCCATATATGGGCGAATGGTGGCCTTATAGAGGTACAGGATACTTTGAGGGGTAAGTAGTTTTCTAGCACGGTAGGGAGGCAACCTTCTTTGCAGCAGCCTTGGCAATGCTCTCAATGGTCATATTCCCTGTAAACGTTAGACTGAGGAGTTTAAAAGAAGTACTCTCAGGCAATGTGTTCTTGGCCATTGCTATTGGTGGTAGAGAAGGTTTCTTGTAGTTATTGAAGGAAACAAGCTTAGTCTTAGCAGCATTGAATGTGACCATCCATTTTTGTCCCCATTCCACTACTGATTGGAGGTCATCCTCTAGTATTTCTGCCATTTCCTTGGATATGTGTTCATTTGTTTTCCCTTCATATCTGTTATAGAGAGTGGTGTCATTGGCAAATATACCCATCTCCGAAACAATTTTATCAGGGAGGTCATTTATATGTTTGTATGTTTGTATGTCTGTCTAAAACTTTCGACAGAGGCGACGCATTTTCACAAGATCGGTATCGTTTTGAAGGTCAACCCTTCAGAGGACAAATATTGAAAAATTGGTTTAAAACATTAATTCCTTCACCCTCAACTGGGCACTTTTCTACAAGGAGAGGTAGCTTTCTTCGCCGATATTTTCGAAAGTCATCCCTTCTTTTCGATTGACTAGCCTTAATTTAAACCTTCACCACTTTTGGTTTGGTGATGGATGCAACGGCAAAGATGTCGCGTTTTTTTTTTGGGGGGGGGGGTCACATTCTTTTCCTCCTTCGTGGTACGGGTTTGAACCTGCTTGTCTACTACTTTTTTTTTTTTTTTTTTTTTTTTTTTTGCTCAACACACACCGCCAAACACCTGGGCACACAGACTAGTATTTATATATATTAAAACAAAAAACTGAACTTTAAAATTTGATTAAAAACTCTGCATATGTAATATTCTGTTAGTTATCTCCCTTTATAAGAACTCTTCACTGATGTCATTTCAAAAACAAAACGAGGCTGCATCCTCTTTATCATAAAGGTTATCGTCCAGTTCAAACTTGTAAAGACACAGCTAATAAAAACATGTAGTGGGATGACAGTGGCTAGGTAGTTAACAACATTGGGTGTGCCAAGTTCAATTCCAGTTCGTTCCACAGAAACAATTAAACTTGCTTTACTGTGTGTCTAACCTCCTGAGGAGGAGGTAAATAAAGTAAAAGCAAAAGTAAACACCAGGTGCATTCTTTTAATTCCTAACTTCATCCATACCTCAGTACATTTCACCAATGATTACCTGGTCTTTCACCAAAAGTATATTTTCGTTTTGTTTTATTGCTAACTAGCTGTACCCTGGCACGCGTTGCTGTGGCTAAAGTTGGTGTAATGAAAGAATCCCCATTCCCGCTGTTTTAACACCCAGAAATTTACCCAGCAAATATGTTGTTATATACGAACATGAGATGGACGTTTCCAACCCAAAAACAGAAGGAAAAAAAGGAAGAAAAATGAAAAAAACTTGAAAAAAATAAAATAAATAAATTAAAAAAAGCAATAAACGATGAAAATCGGGAGAAAGGCATCGAACAAAGAATGTAACGGAAATGATGTATATGTTTTTATAAAAAAGAAAAAGAGAAAAAAAAGTAAGAGATTGGAAAGACAGCGAACAAAGTGCAAATAAATGGAAGAAGGAATGAATCCATGTAATTTTTTTTTTTTTTTGTTTTTTTTAGTGTTAAAAAAATCCTGCTGTATTACAAAGAAAGAAACGATGTTAAACTTGCCAAAGGAAGAAGAAAAACGGAAAAAGAGAAAAAAATAAATAAACAAAATGTAAAGTTCATAGAAACAGAAACAGATGAAAGTTTATAAAAATAAAAATACATAAATAAAGAAATAAATGAAAAGAAACGATGGTGAACTTGCCGAAAAAAAGGGGAAAACACAAAAAGAGAGAAGAAATAAATTTTTAGAAAGAGAAAGATTGGGAAAACGAAAAACAGAAGATACATAGAACCCCCCCCCCCCAAAAAAAAAGCAAAGAAAACGATGTAATTGCCGAAGAATGCGAAATAAAACGGAATTGAAGTATCATAAGTTTTAATGCACTTTAAGAAAATGTAAAGTGTTTTGGTCTGTGTTTATTTTTATTTTTAACCAACGTAAAAGTTAGCATAGTGCGTTTCACCTTAATTGCAGTCCAGTTTTTATGAAAACCTAAACCGGCATTCGTCCTTATTTGTCTCCTGTGAATAGTCACGGACGGTGTAAATTAGTGGTGGTGGAAGTATGAATTTTTTAGAGAGAGATGACTTTACTACTTCCATTGATCGTAACCGGTTTTGGCAGTGAACTCTCACCAGATATAATATAGGAAGCTCCGATCTGCGAGTTTGTGGATAGCTAATATGCCTATAACACACCTCAGATATCGTGATGCAGTTTGTGCATCTGCATAAAATGTCTAGATTCTTAATCCTATTAAGGTCAAAGTCACCGGGAAAAAATGAGTTCATTTTATTTATATAGAGATTAGTTGATCTCATTGATTTTATTATTTCTTTCCAGGGTCATGTGATGAGTGAAAGTCTTAAAAATGAGTTGAAAGTAAAAGGTAAGTTAAAAATTCAACATATAAAGTTATTTCATGAGATTTTAAAAGTTGGACCCAAATAGCATTTAAATTGACACGTCAGACTTTGAATTTAACTAACAAAGTTTAATTTGCTGTTGATATTACTATAATAATGTACTTTACTACAGCTTATTTTAAAAATTAATGTAGTCCCACCTGGAAAACTGATAATATGGAAACACTTTCCAATTATGACTGAAAATGACAAAATTATCAAAAGGCATAACTTATATTTTTAATTAAAAAAAATAGGATTATCTCCCATACACCTAAAATTTTCTGGACCAAGTATGGAATATATACCCTAACTGACTTCACTGCGAATAAAAAAAAAAGACACCTTTCCCTCAACATAGGTGTGACCATTACCATTGCAGTTTGCACCTATTGGCTGTGTAAACAAATATTGCGACCAGAAACCTTTTCTTTTTTTTTTTAATAATAAAAATGAGTTATATTATTATATCGTGACAATAAAACTTTC
The DNA here is from genome assembly GCF_053919585.1 of Euprymna scolopes. Lineage (NCBI taxonomy): Eukaryota > Metazoa > Mollusca > Cephalopoda > Sepiida > Sepiolidae > Euprymna > Euprymna scolopes. The sequence goes on along the minus strand of NC_136484.1, from coordinate 142,783,145 downwards.
TAAACCAAACTTTGTATTGATATATATTGTTTTTTAATAAAAATAAAAACGTGTTATATTATTTATATTGCAACAATAAAACTTATTAAAATTGCCTTTTTTCATTATATTATTTATTTGTGTCCAATATTGATATTTTGTCGAGTGCGTTTATATATTTATATAACTTTTTTACTAAACATTTTGTGGGTATGAGGATTTTTCCTACATTAAACACTAATGTAAGAATTTAGAATGGAATCGCTGTGAACTGTTTATTAAATCAATCTTCGGGTGTATGATATGTGTTTAAATATGTTTTGCTCATTGCATTAGCTTACCTTGTATTTAACTTTGCCCTTGTGGGGAGGCAAGCACATAGCAAAGTTTTTTGGGGATTTTTTTTAATAAAAAAATAAACGTTATAAATGTGCAAACAAATAAGTAAAAAAATGTGCAAAAAAAAAAATATAAACCAAAAATTGACAGGAGTTTGGTATTTGATAAAGACTGTTTCTCATAGACACTGTCACTTCTATATACTTGCATGTCGCCTAGCATTGCCTAATCGTAAAATATGCTTAAATATACTTTAATTTATGCAGATTTTGTATTTATTCTTAGAAAGCACATTCTTTATTGATTATTATATTGTACCCAATATATAATAGTGATTTTAAGTTTTAAAAAGAAATATGACTTGGGTGCCATCAGCTAGAATTGAAACCAAAAGATTTAACTATCAGATAAGTCCTGTATTTAAGCATTAATGTATTAGTTATAACATTGAATTGGACGAGTTTTTTACAGTAAAATCGAGTAGACATCTTATCTAGATTTAAATGTTTATATATATATATATATATATATATATATATAAAGTTGGATTTGCATACATACACTTGTACATATAAGTGAGATAATGTCCATTCAATATATTGTCGGCCCAGCTTTAATATAAAAAAATTGCAAAATTTCCACCATCAACTGCAACATGTTTCGTTTAATCACCATTTTAACTGGACGGAGACTATTTCTCTCAGGAACTTTTATTTATTTATTTAAAAAAATTTTGATATTGCTTTGCACTCAACAAAGACTTTAAAAAACTTTGCAGAATCTTCACTCCTCTGCCTTCAAGAACTTTCTCCTACTGTATATTTTCTCTGTTGTTGTATTTTCATTTTATTTCTTTTACTTTTTTTCTTTTAGTCGCTTGACTCTTTATATTTTTATATTTTTTGATATCCATTTTATTCCATAATTTTTTTTCATTCTCATATATTTAATAACTTTGTATTTCTTATACCTTTATTATCTATTATAACTCTGTAATTCTTATATTTTTATATCAGTTTATCCAATACTCCTTTGTATTTTTATCCTCTTATTCTACCATCTGATCATCCTCTATCTTATTCACTCAAAAAATCTTATGATTTATCCTCACACATTTATTATCTTACTATTATTCCTAATAATTTATATTGCTTTTAAGTATTGTTACAATTTCAGATACCCCCTTCTAAAATACACTGACATAGCATAAACCTCCTATTTCATGTAAATTCCTTCCATAGCTATAACTCATTAGTGCATATGATTAAACAAACATCTTTTCTCAATTTAACTTACCTAATATTCTCCCCAAGACTTTACTCACACATATTATCCATGTATATTAAACCCACTGACAGATATGCTATATACCTACCTGCATCATATAATAAGAACTATACTCCTCCTATATCACAGAGATCAATTTAGTTCCCCCAAACAGTCTCAATATTTCATTTCACTCCTAATGTAACTATCGCTAGACGTTGCATTCCTATTATGTTTCCTAGCATCTCTCTCTTCTTCTGATGAGAAGCATTAGGCTTAAAAATACCATGGTATAAAGAGTTCTCACTTACTCTACACCCCTAATTAATGTATAACCTTATTGAATAAATGAATAGATATTAGTATATAGTTTTATATGGTCATTTACTTTCTTTATTGCTTTATATAATGTAAGCAAGGACGCCTGGACAGTCCAGAGTTTTATAATTATTAAGATGCTATTTTTATATCCATTTAAACGTTTTTTTCTTAGTCAAACAAATACAAAAAACAAACATCAGCTGCTTTTGTTACAAAAATTAAGGCTAACAGTAAAATACAGCAGTATTAATGAACACAATAAATACAGCAGTATTAATGAACACAATAAATACATCAGTATTAATGAACACAATAAATACAGCAGTATTAATGAACACAATAAATACAGCAGTATTAATGAACACAATAAATACAGCAGTATTAATGAACACAATAAATACAGCAGTATTAATGAACACAATAAATACAGCAGTATTAATGAACACAATAAATACAGCAGTATTAATGAACACAATAAATACAGCAGTATTAATGAACACAATAAATACAGCAGTATTAATGAACACAATAAATACAGCAGTATTAGTGAACACATATACAATAAAATACAGCAGTATTAGTGAACACATATACAATAAAAAATCTCATCTGTCTGTTTGTATGCATTATGTATGTTTTTATGTGTGCCTAAAACTTTTGATGGAGGTGACGGATTTTCACAAGATCAGTATCGTTTTGAAGTTCGACCCATCGTACGACAAATATAAAAAAATTGGCTAAAAGCATTAATTCCTACACCCTCAACTGTGCAGGTTTTTACAAGGAGGGTCGCTTTTTTCGCCAATATTTTTTCAAGTTATCCCCTCTTTTCGATTGACTAGCCTTAATTTAAACCTTTGCCACTTCCACTTTGGCGATGGGCGCAACGACAAAGACGTCACTTTTTTTCTCATGGTCTTTTCCCCCCTTTGCGGTACGAGTTCAAGCCTGCCTGCCTATTACCACTTTTTTCCTTTTGCTCAACACACACCTCGAAACACCTGAGCAACACCGGGCACCCTACAATGAATACAGCAATATTAATGAACACATTAGACTAGGGTACCTCAGGATAATGTGGGTAACTCTGATGGAATGGACCACTAATTAATATTCCTATTTTTTTTTTTTTTTTTTTTTTTTTTTTTTACATAGACGTCACCACTTATCAAGGCCGATAGGCCACTCAAGGATAAGGGTTAAAGAGTGTAGAGTAGTCAAAAGGACAATATAGTAATCGGTAGTAATGAAAGTTCGGTAAATTTGTTAACCTAAGTGGAACGGCTCATCAGAAACTTGTTCACGTTGGACTTGAAGACAACCATATTATAGAAAGCTGGAAAGCAGGAAAACGGAAGACAATTCCACAGGCGTGCAGTTCTAAGGAAGAAACTTTGATCATGGAATCTATGTTTAGGTTTAGGTACAGATAAAGAGTGGGGAAAATTATTGATAATGTTTTCAGCTAGTCTAGTGTTTCTTGTGAAAGTTTGGCGAGGGGGGACCATAGATTGAAGCTCAGTCGAACACTTTCCATGAAAATAACGATAAAGCAGAGACAAACTCGCAACATCTCTTCTGTGAGACAGAGGTTGCAGCGAAGAGAAAAGGACATCTCCCACCAAGCCCCGAAGTCTATTTTGAACTCTATCAAGGCAGGACAAGTCTTTTCTAGCAGCTCCTGCCCATATGTGGCAACAGTACTCCATCCTTGGACGTATCTGGCTCTTATATAGATGGAGAATTGCATCAGCAGTGAGATATCTACTGGATCGATAGAAGGATCCAACCATTTTTCCAGTGGCCTTGGCAACAGATTTGATGAACGTATTCCATTTAAGATCAGGAGTAAAGGTCAAGCCCAGAAGCCTGTCAAAACTTGAGGCCTCCCCAAGACGAGAGCCATTCATTTCAATTGATGCCAGATGTGGATCAGAACGTTGATGATGTAAAGATAGAAGCTTGGTTTTAGATGCATTAAAAGTAACCAGCCACTCCTTTCCCCATTGTACTACATGCTCAAGATCAGAGGAGAGAGAATTGGAGAGAACTTGGTCGTTTACTGTCTTAGATGTGCTACCATAGATGGTAGTGTCATCAGCAAAAATGTCTACGAATGATGTAAGGATGTGATTTGGAAGATCATTAATGTAGATCAGGAAAAGAGTTGGGCCCAGGATCGACCCCTGAGGGACTCCAGCATTTATATATTTATATTAGTTTTTCCCAATGTTTGATGCTTGACAATGTTTGACAGTGATACTAATCGATGATGGCGTTCTAGACTGCAACAATTTTTATTCTGGTTACAATTCGAAATATTCCTTTTTGAAGAACCTGAATTTAGTTTGTTCCAGTGTTTGATGCTTCCATTATGAGTTCTGTGTGTATGCGTGTGTGTATATAATAGCAGATATACCCGCTGTTGCCAAGTATTAAACGTAATGTTAAATTCCTTTAAAAAAAAAAAAAAAAAAAAAAAAATGGAAATAAACTGAGATATGTGCATGCGAGTATTGTTTTTCTAAACTGTTCACTTTTTGTAAGTAAAAAAAAAAATATATTCAAGTTGAGCTCTAAACCAAAACCTACAGATCGTGAGTTAAGTACAATAACCATTAGGCCAGTTTGCCACAATCTTTAAAAAGTGTTTTCAAATCTACTTATTCTTATGTGAACGATTTGTGCATGTGCAGTCATGAAACAGTTGACAAGCAGATAAAAATCTGATGACCCCCACCCCACCCCGAGTACCAATTTTTCAGTTTTGACCCCTCAGCAGCCTTTATTTTTCTGGATGAAAACTGATTTAAGTTTTCCACATGTCTGAATATCCTATATACCAAATTTCAAGATTGTAGATCAAAAATTCATTGAGTATATAGGTTGAGAAGTGTCCTCACACACAAGCATATATTTTCACCTCTTTTATGGATATAAATATGGCCAGCCAAAATCCATCAACATGTAAAATGGATGTTAAACATTATTGATTTTTATATGTATATATTTATATATATATATGCAGGGTGACCCCAAAAAAACGAACCCCAATTCTAATTAGGCCCCGTTTCTTAGTGTTTTGTCTGAATGAAATGAAACTTTGGTTATAACTAGTTCATTATATTCAAAACATCACATCAAAACACAAGGGTCTTTGGCCTTTTTTTTCTCTGTTCTACAGCATATGTTCTAGATGGCCTCTATTTAGCTTTTATTTTTTTGGGGGTCACCCTGTGTATATATATATATATATATATATATATATATATATATATATACTAAATGGGGAAATTTTACAAAGAAGGGTTTGGAAAATTTTCCAAGATATAATATATGTGTGTGATAATTATGGAATCTATAATCTAGCATAATGGAATAATAAAATCTGAAAATTGTTTCCCATCTTCATCGATGTTTTGTCTTTATGGTTCAAAGACTTTCTCAAAAAGACTGGTTTGAAATTTGTTGTAGAAGGAATTTTCCTTTTCTCACCCATAAAAAAATCATAGCCTTTGAAAAAGATGCTGTGATGCATTTATTTCCAATTTTAACTTCTATGTTTTTCTTCAAATTGATTAACTTGAGAACTTTGAACAATAAAGATGAAATGTTGAACATCTAAACGATTTTTGGTTTCATTTTTTACACACACACAAGTGTGTGTGTGTGTATGTATGTGTGTGTGTGTGTATGTATATATATACATATATAAAGCCTGACGAATCTTAGTGTGGGTGAAACGTGGAATATTCTGTGTAGCTTAATTGCCATATATATTTTATAACTGACTAATATATATATATATATATATATTATTGTCAACTCCTATTTTAATATGACCTTCAACCAGATAAAGGACTACAATGATATCTAGTGCTATCTGTGAATGAAAACATTTGATTGAACACCATATTGTCCTTCATCCAGCCAATTCTAAGGCAAGTAAGTCTCAGCACAAGAACTTAATCGAATACAAAACTCATGCAAGTTTGTGAGTTTCTATCTCTTTGACAGATTGTTTTCGTTGCAAATAATGACCATTCTCAAATGAGAATTTGCTTTAGTTTACCCTTTCGTAGATAACTATGTGGGATAACATCAACTCAGTGTCCAACATCTGCCCTGCATTAATTGATGTTTTATCTAACAAGAGTTTTGATCTTTGCATTTTTTTTGTTTTTAATCTTGCTGGGGGTCCTGTCTCTCATACGCACACACATTGTTAACAAAATGGTTGCATAAAAAATAAAATTTGCAATTATTTCAGATAAATCTCTTGTTTTCATTCTCTTGTTATCTCTCTCTTTCTATCTCCTCATTCTCTCCTCTCTCTTCCCCTTTCCCTATCTCTCCTCTCTGTCTTTCTTTTCTCTCTCCCTCTCTCACTTTGTCTCCCTCCCTCTCTCACTTTGTCTCCCTCCCTCTCTCACTTTGTCTCCCTCCCTCTCTCTTTGTCTCCCTCCCTCTCTCTCTTTACACCTCTCTCTCTCTACATTTCTCTCATTCTCTACAATCTATACAGATTTCAATGCAAACCTATGTGAATCAGTTCATATTACTATCTGCACAATTTGATGAAAGTTTTAAATAACTTGCTGTTATTTTCATTATCAAATGTCAGACTGAAATTCCAAGTTTGTTTATCATTTTATTTTTAGTTTCAATCTCTAATTTTATAAACTTATTTATTTCATAAATGTCAAAATATTTGTGTTTTATTCATCAAATTTGTTTCTGTTTATTTACTTTTTTTGATCTTCAGTGCGAAGCAAAATTGGCCCCTTTGCTCAGCCGGACCATATCCAATATGCCCCTGGTCTCCCGAAAACCAGATCAGGCAAGATCATGCGGAGAATTTTGAGGAAGATTGCCATTGGAGACACCAATCTCGGTGATATAAGCACCCTAGCGGATGAGTCCGTTATAGATTTGTTGCTTGAACATCGGCCAAAAGAACTGAAGAATTAACAAGCATTTCTTCCAACCAAAATGCTTGACCAATAAGAAGGACCATCTTGTGAAGATTAAGCTGCCCTTAGGTGGCATTGTTCCCCAACCCCTACTTTTTTTTATTCCATTAATCCTATTCACAAAGCAATAAGCTAACCAGTTTCGACCAAGCTCACCCATTACCTGTTCGACTATGAAGACCAGTGCACTCTTCAGTTTTCTTGTGAATAAGACTAAAATAAAATACTCTGACTTCTTACACCATTTGACGTTGTAAGACGCATCTCTTTGCTTTTTGGAATAAATTGTAGAATGCCAAATTTTAACTTGACGAACTTTCACAAATATTTAGCATCAATGTTTGGTGAGATTAGTCTAATCAGGTTACAAATCTGAAAGATTTTTCTTTTTTTGTTTGTAAAATAGAATGGAAAACTAGCAATAATTGTGCGCGTATCTTTCTCCGAATTGGGATTTGGGAGCTTGAAACTTGGTCAGCACCAATGGAGGCAGAAATGTTTTTGGCCATATTCTCATGTTTATTTAAAGAATTTAATATTAAACATTTAACGTTATTTTAATGGGGGGGGGGGCTTTTCCAGAATTCCCCCTGTATTATTAAATGATCAAAAATCTATATGATGTAAGTACCTGTGAGAAAACAAAAGCATCATATTCCAAAACTAAAGTAAATTGATCAAGTTTTATTTTTAAATAATAAAATCAAATTTTATGATTAACTAGGAGTGACTGTCTGGCATCACAGTTTTGGAAACAATATCAAGAAACTGAAGGAGATAACTCAACAATTCAAACAAACAAGATTTTTGTTGTAATAGCTTCAAATTCTCATTAATTGCTTAAAAATGATTTTCTTTAAAAAAATTAAACTACTTGATCAATTTACGTGATTTTTGGAATATGATATTTTCGTTTTGTTTCATTATGTTTTGTTTAGAGATTAAAAAAAAAAATGTTTTTTTAATATTGGGGGAAATTCTGGACGAGAACTTTATTATTTTTCTTTTATAAAAATAAATCATCTGATTATATTGGTAGTAATAAAATTTCTGTGATTATAATATATTGCCATTTAGATAATAAAGAGGAAATTTTTGTTTGTAAAAATAATTTAATATTTTTTCTTGACATTCTAAACATTTCTTTTTTCATTTTAATTTTTTAACCTTTTTTTTTTTTTTTAACTAGAATCTTGATCTCTTGTAATTCCAAAAGCAATAACAAAATCTATAAATATGATATTTATTTTTTAATCTATTTCTTTTTATACTATATGAAATTCAATCATTTAGCCGAGTTATAAAAAGGGGTTCCTAATGCTTTATTCTTTCTTATATAAAGAGAAGATATTGGGAAATGTATTTTTGAAATGGGCAAATTTTTTTTCTTATTTTTGTCTTATGTTTTTTTTTTTTTATTGACCCACAGCAGTGATGCCTTGTTTAACTTGCAGAGGTTGTTTGTGGGAAGCATACTGCTGAGATATAAACATCTAATTACAGAAATGTCGATAAGATGACATTAGTCATGAAAATGTTCTGCTTTCAAATTCCTGTTATAATAGTTGGTTGTGAAAGAATACAAATTATAATTTCACGATTTTCTTTTACTAAATGATGACTAGTAATATTCACCATTTCTTTCTTTCTTTTGTAAATTCCGATATTTATTAAAAAAAAAACATAAAAATGCTCAACTCCACCATATCTGTTAAAGAGAGTAGTCTTGAACTTTCTTGTCTGGAGCAATTTTTTTTTATTATTGTGGATTTTCAAATTTTAGGTCAATTTTATCTTTGAAAAAAAAAAAAAAAAAGCATAATGAGAAAGATGTTTTTTGTAGATTAACATATTTGCCTGCAATATCACCACCTCCCAAAATTGGTATGTTTTTAGATGGGAACACCATAGTGGGGAAAAAAGCAGAACCAAAAAACATTTTACAATTTAGACTAGAAGATCAGTTTTGTATATAAATTTAACATAAAATAATTCTTCATTTCTAGATAATTCTAACATTTTAGAGCAGTTCACACAATCTTTTTTTACCACTGATCCTCAATCCTAATGACTGCCACTTAGGGTTAAGTTCAGGATGATATTTAGAAACTGTAATGTTTTGAAAAATAATTTATGCTTTTAAAAAGGTTTTAAAATTAATATGAATTAAAAAAAAGATATAAGAATTTAAAATATAATTCAAATTAGTGCTTTAAAAGAGTCACAATGCTGGGTACAAAATTCATAAGAGGAAACAATAAAAAAACAAAGATTAACCGAAACCCAATTGCTCTAGTGAAAAACGTTTAATAGCACCAAAAACATTCATCACAATTTGTTATTGTTATAGAAGAGTTGAGCAAAACCTCAATTTCTGAATGTGGCACTAAATAAATAGAAACCTTAGAGTTTATTTATCAACATAATGCATCAAACTAAGGTAGTATCATAAAGTTATGTTCTTTGAATTTTTGACGTAAACTTCATCTTCAGAAATAAAAAAAAAATATGTATAACCACTCAGTGAAAATGTGTTTATGCCAGGAGTTGAAAGTTATAGGATGCATGTAGCAATAGGTTCATTGTTTAAACATAATGCGAGAGGCATCCTATACCTTCTGGCATAAACACACCTTCAATGAATGGTTGGGTATATTTTCTTTCTGAAGATGAAATTTATTTTGAAAATTCTAGTTCAACACATTATGTTGGTAAATAAGTAAAAGAAACCTTAGATTTTTGTTGTCCATTAACTTTTGTTTTCTGTTTTCAATGGGCACATAGTAACTTTGGTATTGCAATCTTGATGTTGTCCACTTCACTATCCCCCCCCCCCAATAAAAACAAACTTGTTCACTTTTAAAACAGAAACCTTGATACATTGATCTATATACTATTAAAAAGTTGTGGTGTTTTTTGGAGTTTGTACAAAAGTAGAAATGTGATCGATTGAAAATAAATAAAAAAAATAACAAAGAGGCTGTAGTTTTTACTATATCACTACTCTAGTTCAAATTTTAAGTCTAAAGGATTTTGTTTTTAACTGGATAAGTGTTTTATAAATTTCAAGAAATTGAAATAAAAAAAATTACATAAATATTTGGAATTGAAAGTAAATGACTTTTTTCTTTTTTTTTTGCTATTAACAAGACGTAAATATATTCATATTTTCGTTCTCTCTCATGCAAATACAAAGTAGCATATTCATAAATATTTTTTTTATACTAACTATAAAGTCGTAGAAGCTAAGTAATGAAGGAATTTGACATAAGATTCTATATCAACACTGCTATATATATATATATATATATATATATACATATATATAGTAAGTTATGAAAATATATATGGCAATTAAGCTACACAGAATATTCCACGTTTCATTCTTGGAATATTCTGTGTAGCTTAATTGCTATATATATTTTCATAACATACTACCTAGTTCTACCTATGTATTGACACTGAAGTAAATACTGAAAAATTTATGCATAAAATTATATCTTCGTATATTAATTTATGTAATTAAATGAAGTAATCATATATATATATATATATATATACACACACACACACACACACACAAATATTGTGTCTGTCTACTCGGTTTCCAGTGTGACCACCCTTCAGAGATTTTTAATGTTTTCTACTCTTGTGTATCAAAGATAGAATACACAGGAAAAAAAAAAATACTCTGAAACATACCTGTGTGTGATTTTCTTTATGATGAAATTGAGCTTGCACATCATGCAATCCACGTTTTGAGCGAGTTATGAAGGGTCCAATGGCACATTGAATGAGATGATTGGTTTATACCAGACTATTGGGGTTTTAGTCCAAGGTTACCTTCTTTTAAATGGGTTCCTTTCACACAACCCAGAAGCCCAAGCCTTGTTAGCTCTAATCTAATGACAGTAACAGTCCAGTTATAGGGACCATCATCAGAGAGAGCTTGTTTTTTCTAAAAGTTTTCCTTCTAGATGAACTGCCTTTCCCACAGCTAAGGAGCCTTATCTGCACCTCTCTCTCTCTCTCTATCTGTCTATCTATCTCTCTCTCTCTCTCTCTATATATATATATATATATATATATATATATGATTACAGGCCCACCAGAAACAATCTTAACTTATCTTGAAAAAAAAAAAAAGCAATAAATTCGTAAGAAAATAATTACTTTTTTGATCTTAAATGTTTCTAGTTATAAATTTTAACATTCTATTCACAACTGTTGTCATAAATTAGTCATCTAATGCTTTCTATAATTAACAAGAATAGATAGTTCATTAGTTAGTGACTAAACTATTACTATTTTAATACCTTTTCTTCAGAATATTAAATCATTAAAAATCTTTTTAAAAAAACTGTTTTCTGTAGTTCCTATAAAGATTCAGCTGATGCAAATTTCAATACACTTGCTAAAAGAAAAGGCAAACATAATTTTCGAAATAGCAAATAGATTTTGTACCCATTAACCTTTATCCTTCATGCTAATTCTTTATAAAATGATGACCTAAAATAAATCCATCTGGCAAAGAAACTAACATAAATAACACAACATTGAGAAGACAGGGTGATGGGGGGGGGGCAGAAGAATTAAGTTTAGCTGTCAAAACAAATCTTTGAACTTTTCTGATTCTTCATGTCAAAATCCAAAACATTTTTTTAATAAATTATCATCAGATAAAAGAATGCTTTTCAGTGTAGCGTTTTTCTTAAGTCAATCTGTAGTTATAATGCTAGTTAATATTAAATGATGTTAGAAAACTGCATTTTCATTTTAAAGTTGATGAATGTTGAAGTTTTAACTTTGTTTTTGTCTTAGCAAAAACAAGAATATTTTAGTTTCATTTTTAATGTTTCACTTTGAACCTATTTGCGAACCTGCTTCAATGCAAGTCTTTCAAAAGCTTAATTTTTGTTTCTTTGGTTATTTCCTTCAGTATGCTTCCAACAAACCTTTGTTCATTCTGGCCGTTTTGCATTTTTATTCATTTAGCTGGGGTTTTGCTTTTTTTTTTTTTTTCTTTGTTTTTTGTTTTTCTGGTATTTTTCTGTTTAAAGACAACTATTTTTACTTTGTCAGGTAGATATTTCCATAGTTTATTTTTCCTCACCCAGAATAACATTTCAAGTTTCTTTTCCCTCTAGACAAATTTCATTTTTACCCCTCTTGAGACTGGCATTTTAGTTTTACCCCTCTTGAGACTGGCATTTTAGTTTTACCCCTCTTGAGGCTGACATTTTAGTTTTACCCCTCTTGAGGCTGACATTTTAGTTTTACCCCTCTTGAGGCTGACATTTTAGTTTTACCCCTCTTGAGGCTGACATTTTAGTTTTACCCCTCTTGAGACTGGCATTTTAGTTTTACCCCTCTTGAGACTGGCATTTTAGTTTTACCCCTCTTGAGACTGACATTTTAGTTTTACCCCTCTTGAGACTGACATTTTAGTTTTACCCCTCTTGAGACTGACATTTTAGTTTTACCCCTCTTGAGACTGACATTTTAGTTTTACCCCTCTTGAGACTGACATTTTAGTTTTACCCCTCTTGAGACTGACATTTTAGTTTTACCCCTCTTGAGACTGACATTTTAGTTTTACCCCTCTTGAGACTGGCATTTTAGCTTTACCCCTCTTGAGGCTGACATTTTAGCTTTACCCCTCTTGAGGCTGACATTTTAGCTTTACCCCTCTTGAGGCTGACATTTTAGTTTTACCCCTCTTGAGACTGACATTTTAGTTTTTTCTTCTCTTGACTGACATTTTAGTTTTCTTCTCTATCAAGAGACTTACATCTTAGGCCCCCCCCCCCCCCCCCGTCTCGGGAGACTGACATTTTTCCATCCAGGCTGACATTTGAAGTTCATAACGTCTGCCAAAACAAGCATTTAATCTTTTTTTTTTTAATTTTTTTTTTTATTATCTTAACATTTTTACAACATGATTCACTTGACAATTTAGCAATTTCATTTTTAACTTCCCCCCAATTTTTTTTTTTTTTTTTTTTTTGCATCTTATTGATGGGAATATATAAACATTTTTTATCCTGTTACATCTTAATATTTGTTTTTTTTAATTTGTTTTTGTGTGTTTTACATTTTCATTCTATTTGTCAACTTATTTTGATATTCAAAAACCTCAGCCAACAAAACCCCAGAGTTTTCTATTTGTCCGGTTAAATGTCTTGTCAGCATTAAAAATGCACAGGCGCCATTGTTATTTCCATAGTTATTATTTGTAAAACCCCTCAACCCATTGTTTCAACACCCTTTGCCTATGTTTTTTTTTATAGACATTGTTTAACATACGGATTTAGAATGTGTAATAATAAGTTAATAAACTTGTCAGTTGTTTAATAGTTTTGTTTTTATTTTTTTTTTGGAAATAAATTTGTAATTTTTGTTTGGTCTCAAAATAAAACTGGTTTAAAAATCTGTAAGCATTAATTTGCATATAAGATGAATGGGTGCATTAAGAAGGGACGAATTTTGAAGGACAAGGTGTCGAGCATTTTGGCAGTGAAGGAACACATCAAACTGAAGAGTTGTTACCAATTATGGTATCGGAGAAAAGGAGTGTCGTCACTTTTGCTTTAGATTACTATCTCGGCAAAGAAAGGAAAATTGATGCAACCAATTTGTAGAGTCAGACGATTTGAGTCAGACTTTTTTTTATTTTATATTTTTTTATTTTATTTTATTTTTTTTGTCTGAAAATCAAGCAGAATATGATGAGCCAGTTGTGTTTGCTGTTGTATGAAATGATAGATATAAGTGCCAATCTGGGTGGATGTGATGGTCTGTTTAAAGATGTGGAATTAATTTGCATGTAAGAAGTGGCTGTGTTAAGAACAGTGAATTGTGGAGGACAGTGGGAGCAAAGAGAACACATCAAAGTTAAGAGAAAAGGAGTGCTGTCAATTTCATTTTGATTAAAAAAAAAAAACATAAAAGAATTTACATTTACGATGCAACACATATTCAAAACTTTCACTAGCCAGATTTCACTTCCGTATAACATTATACTGCATACATATATTTAAAAAAAAATGATGTAACTCACTCCAGATAAGGTATTGAGATACTTGATATAAGAAGCTAAAATAATAAAAAAGAAAGATAAAAAACTATTTCAAGGTCAAAAACTAGCTAACGATAAGTGTTAGATGAATAGACTCTGACTCAGGGGGGAAAATTGCAGTTTTCTTTGTCTGAAACATGGCTCGTGGAATATGAGGTCAAAATAATGGCAGCGAAAGTCATAACAATGTTGAAAGTAAACACTTAGTCTATTAGTCATTTTAGGAGAGTAGAAAGTGACCATTTCCTTGATTAACAGTCGTAACACTTTGCTGATAAGTCAGAAAATCTCTGGCATTCAGGAGGATGGCTCATCCCCAACACAACCAAAATAAGAAAATTGAAAATATAAGTTATCCTCTATCAACCTACCTGTAATTGCATTTCATTTCTTGTGTATCCAATGAATACAAAAATCACTCTTGACATATTCTAGTCACAAGAGTAAATGTACATGTATGTAAACCACTTCCCCATATCTAGCCTCCAAATTATCTCTTTCTATTCCATTTATATATTTATTTTATTTATTTATTTTTTTATTACTAGAAAGATGATCACTGCTTACCAAGGTGCAAAGGCCACTGTAGGTTAAGAGTTAATGGGTGTCAATTGGCCAATGAGACAACACCATGATTTATTAGTGATGCTAAAGCTTGGCTAGTGTGTAAGAGGACAGCTCAACAGGAATTTGTTCACATTAGACTTGAAAATGGCCATATTATATTCAGCTGGGAAGCAGTTTCACGATGTTGTGTTCCACAGATGGCCAGTTCTAGGAAAGAAACTGTGTTAATGGAATTTATGTTTAGTTTTAGGCACAGGTAGATCATAAGACGGACACTATTATATATATATATATATATATATATATATATAATTTTTTTTTTTTTTTTTTTTTTTTTTTTTTTTTGAATCCTTTGAGATGAAGCTTCATGATTTATGCATTTATTCTTTTTGCGGAGTGTTATCCTCATCTTCATAGTTGTTGTTTCAACTCATCCTCTGGCCTTCTTCAAATGATTAATCACGAAGGGATAGGAAATAACAACTATAAAGATGAGGATAATAGTTTGCAAAAAGGATAACTGCACAAATTAGAAACTTTATCCCAAAGGATTTCAAAAATAAATATAACACAATTCAGTACAAACCTGACAATGGAAGATCAGATAAGAACACAAAATTAGATTTATAACATCATAAAATCCAACCTTGATTGCCTCTTCGGGGTTTGTAGTGGAGTGGATAGAGGCGTTGAGTCTCTATGGTTGCAGGTGAGGATTGTTTGAAGATAGTTGTTTAAATTCTATCTAAAGCAGGCCAGAAAATTAGTTGGCCAAAATGTGGTGAGACAACAGCAACTATGGAAGGCAGTAACTGCTGGGGATAAGTTACAAGACTCGGCATTCCTATCCAGTCATGGATATTCACCTGAAGAAGGCCAGAGGATGTATTGACCGAAACATTGTGAAACAACAACTACGAGATGAGAATAAGTTTGTAAAAATAATAAAGACACTATTATAGTTTGTAAAAGTATGAATTTTCAATTCTCCCTGCCAGCCATGTATGAAAATAGCAATTTCACAAAGGATTTTCTGTAAGTAGTATTTAAAAAGTAAAAAAAAAAATGTATTCAAGTACCCTAAATGGTTGATACACGATGATGGAGAGTAGATAATACAGTGGATGTGTTATCGGCAGCTCCAGTAACTCTTGCTTCTCCTATTTTGTCCCTCAGTCGTCATGCAAATGAGTGATTTTTCTGACAAAGGGTGAAGAAAAAGCTGCTTTAAAGGTCGGTAGTACTTGGTAAACAGTAGTCTGAGATTTCGGAAATTTTTCTGTCTCTATGTCTATCCTTGTGGCTATGTCACTAGTAAGGGTGCTGGAGGTAAACGTTTTGTCTGGGCTGACGTTATCTGTCTGATAGTCAGGGACCCAAACCTTAGATTAACCACTAAGGAGGCTGTCCTATCAGCAGGCGCAAAGTATTGCCATTTGGTGAATGAATTCTGGACCATGCAGTAGTCTCTGGTGGGGCCTCTCGATGCCATACTAGTGGGTAATTGTTACGGCTTTACCTTTTCAAGTGCTACAAAAAAAAAAAAAATTCCTGTCTAACCAAGTATGCTGATCTGTTCCACAAATCCCAAAACCTCAACATGAAACATCTCCAGAAAAAAAACTCGAATAAACGTAGAACCCCATCTTCCAATGTAGACCCCTGCTACCATGTCTCCTTCTTCAAAATCAGGGGTCTACATTCCAACCTTCCAGAGGTTGAAACCCAATTACAGGAGATGACACCGGACATGTTCTTTCTAAGCGAAACTGGAATAGGGCCGACCACTTCCTTAGATGAGTTCATAATTAACGGATACTCTAACTTAACATCGAAATCTGACCCCCAAGATCGCCATGGGCATGGAATATGTGCCTACATTAAAGATGGCTTCCCATGTGGCAGGGATATCTCTAGAGAAGATCCTAATTTACCTTTTATTTGCTTCCAGGTTGCACTTGCTTACACCACTGCATTTATATTTGCCCTCTATCGGCCCCACAACAGCGGAGTTACTATCTTTAAGAGCATGTCTGAGAAAATAGACCACATCCTGTCTGCACACCCCTCGGCTAACATCCACATCTGTGGTGACTTCAACGTCTATAACGTGGAATGGCTGACCCACTCAAATAAGACGGACGATGAGGGGAGGTTCTGCCATGATTTTGCCATTGCTTATGACCTCACTCAGATTGTTCGCGAGCCCACCCGTGTTCCCGATGCTACAGGTCAATATGCAAGCCTCCTAGAACTTTTTCTCTCAACTTCCTCTGAGCTATGTTAATGTTCCGTTCTTTCCCCTCTAGGATCCTCCGACCACTCCGTTGTATCAGTTAAGATAAAAATGAAATGTAATAAGCCCCCAGATGTACCCCTCCACTGTACTGTATACCGATACTCTATGGCTGACTGAGATAGCTTCCGTACATTTATATCTGATCTACCTCTGCATTCCATGTTTAAAAATGATGTGTCCTTTATAGTATCAGATCTGACCGAATGGTTACTTGTAGGCATAGACCAATTCATACCATCCAAAAAATTCCAACAAAAACCTAACAGCCAGCCATGGTTCTCCCCAGAATGTGCTGCTGCCATCGCGCACAGAAATCACTTTTTCCATAGCTACCAACGTAATAGATTCACTGAGACTAAAGCTGCTTTCAGGAATGCCAGCAACCACTGTAAAAGAGTAATAAAAAATGCAAGAGAGCTATATGCCCAGTCTGTTAAATCCAAAGTAGTTGACCAGCGGCTTGGTTCCCACCAGTTTTGGCAAATAACAAATAGGATCCTGAACAGAAGTGTGCGTTCTATCCCAACCATCATCAATGGACCAGAGATCATCTCGTCAGCTTCAGACAAGACCAAAGTATTTGTCAAGAACTTTGCAGCTAATTCTACCCTATGCGACGAAGGCCATCAACTCCCCATATTTCCTCCTATAACACAGAACAGGGTAGGTAACATACAAATATCTGTGCATGAGGTCGCCAAGCTAATCAAGAACCTTGATTCCAGTAAAGCTACTGGCCCTGACGGCATCCCAATTATAGTGTTAAAAAAGCTTCAACCAGAACTTGCTCCTATACTTACGAAACTGTTTAAACGATGCCTTAAGGAGAAGTGTTTTCCAACACCCTGGAAAACCTCATCAGTATGCCCTGTATTTAAGAACTCAGGTGATAAGTCATCTCCCTCTCAGTACAGACCAATAAGTTTCCTGTGTGTCATGAGTAAGTTGCTGGAATCCATATTAAATAGAGAAATAGTCAACCACCTCAGCAGAAATAACCTTCTTAGTGACATGCAATATGGTTTCCGTTCTGCAAGATCTACAGCAGATGTGCTAACGGTTATATCTCATAGGATTAGTGAATCTCTTGACAAAGGCTTCCTTTCTAGGGCAATTGCTCTTGACATATCAAAGGCCTTCGACAAGGTATGGCATAAAGGCCTACTTCACAAGATCTCCAGCTACGGTATAACTGGAAATATTCTCTCTATCATTAAATCATTTCTCTCTGATAGGCTCATAAGAGTAGTGGTTGATGGACAAAAATCGGAGGCCTGCAGTATTAATATTGTAGTCCCTCAATGGTTCATTGTGGGCCCAACTCTCTTCCTGATCTACATCAATGATCTCCCTAAACACATACTTAAATCATTCGTTGACATCTATGCTGATGACACGACCATCTACAGCAACACATCAAAGGCTGTAAATGACAAAGCTCTCTCTGATTCTCTCTCCTCTGATCTTGAACGAGTGGTTCAGTGTGGGAAGACGTGGCTGGTTACCTTTAATGCATCCAAAACCAAACTCCTATCCTTACATCATCAATGCTCTGATCCCTATCTGGTATCAATTGAAATGGATGGCTCTCGTTTAGGAGAAGCCCCATGTTTTGATAAGCTTCTGGGCTTGACCTTCACTCCTGATCTGAAATGGAACATGTACATCAAGTCTGTTGCTAAGGTTGCTGGAAGGATGGTGGGATCCTTCTACCGCTCCAGAAGATATCTCACTACTAATGCAATTCTCTATCTATATAAAAGCCAAGTATGTCCAAGGATGGAGTACTGCTGCCATATCTGGGAAGGAGCTGCTAAAAACAGCCTTTCCTGCCTTGACAGAGTACAAAATAGACTTTGTGGCTTAGTGGGGGATGCCCTTTTCTCTTCCCTGCAACCTCTCTCGCACAGAAGAGACATTGTAAGCCTATCTTTGTTTTATCGTTATTTCCATGGCAGGTGCTCGTCTGAACTCCAATCTCTGGTCCCCCTTCGACAATCTTTTACAAAAAACACCCATCTAACTGAATCCCCACTCTTTATCTATGCCTAAATCAAAACGTAGATTCCATTAACAAAGCTTCTTTCTTAGAAGTGCACGCCTGTGGAACTCTGTTCCGTCTGCCTGTTTTCCTCCTGACTACAACTTGGATGCCTTCAAGTCCAACGTAAACAAATTCCTGATGAACCGCCCCCTTAAGTAGACACTTTAAATATCCACACTAACTGTACTTACAATAACCCTTATCCCTGAGTGGCTTTTGGGCCTTGATAAGTGGTGACCACCTTGTAAAAAAAAACAAAAAAAAAACCAAATAGTAATATGAATTTTTCTTTTTTTTAAACATCTAGTAGAAGCCCATTTTGTTTGAATCGATAAACGTATGATGAATAGGAGTTTTCCACTTTTTTGTTGAAGTTATTTTTTTTTTTTCTGATAAGAAAAAAACCCCAGATTTCTACTAAATTGCTAGAGCCTTATTTCTTTATTTTTCCAAAGCTATTTGGCTAGATTTTATTTCTCTTACTCTTTTTTCTCTTGCTTTATCTTTTTTCTTTCCCTGTTTTTTTTTTTTCCTCTCTATTCCCTATCCTCTCTGACTTTTTTTCTAGCCTTCCTTTTCCCATTATGGCTTGTGGTCAAAATCCATTTTTTTTCTCATTTTTAATAAGCAAAACTGATTTACTTTATTTTTTATGTACGTGCAAAACGAATGACCAATCCCCAAAATGTATAAACATTCGAAACCAAAATGTTTAGCTTACGATTTCCTTTTTCCTTTAACGTTAATGCCTGAGCTATGAAGACATGTTTGCTGCAAAACTAAAAATGAAAACATGAACCAATAGCTATTACGTTATGCATGCATAGTTGTAATGCCGTTGTTCAACTTTCACCTAACAAATTCTATTTCTTTAATTTTCACACTTTTACACAGATTTTCTTCAGCTAAAACCCAAATATAAAGTTTTGCATGAATTTATATATATTGTTTCATGTCTGTAAACTAAAAACTGACCGAGGAGTTTGGTAGGCAAAATTTTTTAAACAAATATATATGCGCATACATGAATATATATAGAAAGAGGTTTGTGTTTACTATAAACTTTTTATGCAAATATTATGCAAGTATAAACCCTGTAGAATATCTGCATGAATTTAATTACACGTAATAGTTAACTAAAGATGATCATCTCATGAGAAAACAAAAAAATCTAATAGGGAATTAATTAAAATGAATGTTTAAAAGAATATGGAAATTAGCTAGATTTTTTGCAGATGAATTAATAATAAAATTTAAGAATAGAGTTCCAAGAAAAACATTAATGGAATATTATTGAATGAGCACCAAAGCCCTCCAGGCCCATTTCCCACCTCTCGGGAGCTGGTCCCCCCTTTCCCTCCCTCCATCTCCACATTAAAAAACGGCCTTGTGCCTAATTTGCTCAGTGGGGAAGCAAATAAATCCCATAGAATATTATTGAATTAAAAATCTGTTTTATTAAAACAAAATTAAATTAAACGAAATTGTTACAGTTCCGTGATCCATACTTTTCTGAAAATCATCAGGATTTGTTTACAAATGATTGCCGACGTTCTTTTTTTCTTTTTTCTTTTTTTTTTTTTCCTCCAACTAACCCGCTTTTGAGAGATAATTATGCAATTTTTAGTTTTAAAAAATATGTACATTTTCTTTAATTCGGTATCTTATTTTTATTTATTTTTTTTACATGGTAGTCACCACATCAAAGCCTGGAAGCCACTCGGGGATAAGGGTTATTGCGTGTACAGTAATCAATGGCATAGTATCATAGTAATCGTTAGTATTGGAGATTTAATAAAGTGTATTACTTAAGGGGCGATTCATCAGGAATTTGTTTATGTTGGACTTGAAGACATCCAAGTTGTAGTCAGGTGAGAAACAGGCAAACAGAAGAGAGTTCCACAGGTGTGCACTTCTAAGAAAGAAGCTTTGTTCATGGAATCTATGTTTTGATTTTGGCACAGATAAAGAGTGGGGAAAATTTTTTACAGTGGTTTCAACTAGACGGGTGTTTATTGTGAAAGATTGGCGAGGGGGGGACGAGAGATTGGACCTCAGACGAACACTTGCCATGGAAGTAACGATAAAACAAAGACAGGCTCGCAACGTCTCTTCTGTGGGAGAGAGGTGGCAGGGAAGAGAAAAGGGCATCCTCCACTAAGCCACAAAGTCTATTTTGTACTCTTATAATGAGACCGATACTGCACCAACTACGCCAGGTGTCCTTAACCTCGTCGGATTCCACCTGATATGACAGGTGTTCTTTCGATCGTACATTGTCCCGTCACAAGTTGGCCTGTTGATCGTCTTCACCCACTATGTTTTCATGGTGGGGTGCTTTGCCTCTCGATCGAATCGAATTTCATTACTTCATAACAGCTACTGTCTAAATTGAGGTGACTGACTATAGCAGTGAAACGATGTAAGACCAGACCAGTAAAGTCACAGATTTCCCATTAACACAGGCTAGTTAACATCATAACATCAGGCCCTGAGGGCTCCCAAATCGGGAGCGCTTGACCAGCCCAGTCATTCAGTTTGATGGCTACGGCTCTACTCTTTTCAGAATTTCTTTTTCTAAAAATCCAACCCCTTTTAACCCCCACCTCTCCTTCAGAGAGTGGTTACAAACACCCTTTCTTTCTTCATCTTAGAGCTTACCCTTCGTCTTGTCCACTCAGCACCTCTCTCTCTCCATTTTATCCTATTAATTTGTACTGAGGTTTTTACTTATTATCAAATTAGGAGTGATTAGTCATTCCAGGTCGCACAATGCTTGGCGGCGACCCTTACCCTTCACCCCCATTCTAAGTTGTCAGCCTTAATCAGCTAAGGATCTCTGGATCTCTTCATACCTCTCAACAGAGGTCCTAAAAACAACCTTTCATGTTAACAGATATATAACACCAATGAGATAAAACCAATTATTATTTGTTTTTTCTCTTTCTGACAAATCCCATAGACATTTCCGTTTTGTCTCAATCAGACATCAACACCCCCTCTTCTGCCCTCTCTTCCTCTATCCCTTCCGGTCAAACACCCCCTCTCACCGCAATATGCACCTCGCTGCATGCATTCATGACACCAATAGTGTCATACTCTGTCAAGGCAGGATAGGCTGTTTTTAGCAGTTTCTGCCCAAATATGGCAGCAGTACTCCATCCTTGGACATACTTGGCTTTTATATAGATAGAGAATTGCATCAGCAGTGAGATATCTTCTGGAGCGGTAGAAGGATCCTACCATTTTTCCGGCGACCTTGGCATCTAACTTGATGTACATGTTCCATTTCAGGTCAGGAGTAAAGGTCAAGCCCAGAAGCTTATCAAAACATGGAGCCTCCCCT
The DNA here is from genome assembly GCF_053919585.1 of Euprymna scolopes. NCBI lineage: Eukaryota > Metazoa > Mollusca > Cephalopoda > Sepiida > Sepiolidae > Euprymna > Euprymna scolopes. Next base: position 142,760,933 of record NC_136484.1, on the reverse strand, counting down.
AGACGAGAGCCATCCATTTCAATTGATGCCAGATAGGGATCAGAGCATTGATGATGTAAAGATAGGAGCTTGGTTTTAGATGCATTTAAAGTAACCAGCCACATTTTCCCCCACTGTACCGTGTACTCAAGATCAGAGGAGAGAGAATAAGAGAGAACTTTGTCATTTACGGCCTTTGATGTGTTGCCATAGATGTCAACGAATGATTTAAGTATGTGTTTAGGGAGATCATTGATGTAGATCAGGAAGAGAGTTGGGCCCAGGATGAACCCTTGAGGGACTACAGCATTAATACTGTGAGCCTATGATTTCTGCCCATCAATCACTACTCTTATGAGCCTATCAGAGAGAAATGATTTAATGATTGAGAAAACATTTCCAATTATACTGTAGCTGGAAATCTTGTAAAGTAGGCCCTTATGCCATATCTTATCGAAGGCTTTTGATATGTCAAGAGCAATTGCCCTAGAAAGGAAGCCTTTGTCAAGAGATTCACTAATCCTATGAGATATAACCGTTAGCACATCTGCTGTAGATCTTGCAGAACGGAAACCATATTGCATGTCACTAAGAAGGTTATTTCTGCTGATTTGGTTGAAAACATACTCATAACACACAGGAGACTTATTGGTCTGTACTTAGAGAGAGATGACTTATCACCTGAGTTCTTAAATACAGGGCATACTGATGAGGTTTTCCAGGGTGTTGGAAAACACTTCTCCTTTAGGTAACGCTTAAACAGCTTTGTAAGTATAGGGGCAAGTTCTGGTTAAAGCTTTTCAACACTATAATTGGGATGCCGTCAGGACCAGTTGCTTTACTGGAATCAAGGTTCTTGATTAGCTTGACGACCTCATGCACAGATATTTGTATGTTACCTACCGTGTTCTGTGTTATAGGAGGAAATATGGGGAGTTGATGGCCTTCGTTGCATAGAGTAGAATTAGCTGCAAAGTTCTTGGCAAATAGTTTGGCGTTGTCTGATGCTGACGAGATGACCTCAGGTCCGTTGATGATGGTTGGTATAGAATGCACGCTTCTGTTCAGGATCCTGTTTGCTATTTGTCAAAACTGGTGGGAACCAAGCCGTTACTCAGCTACTTTGGATTTAAGAGTTTAATTTACTAATTATCATTGAAATAGTTTCAGAAAGCTAATAAATATTTTCCAGAGATTTTTAAAAGTTGATTTATTCGTATTTTAAATTCAAACAAATTTTTGTGCTGTTTTTTTTTTTTCAACATTTTTCACTAATTTTTTTTTTTTTTAACACGTCAATATACTTAAAAAAAAAATTTTTTTTTAGAGATTAATTTTTGTCTGTTATCTTTCAAATAAAATCAAAATTTAGACATAAACTAAAAAGAATGATTGATAAGCTTCTTAGAAGCATAGGGTCTGGTTTTTCAGCCATTTTTGCCCATACCTATTATTTTTCGATTGCTATCTTGGTTGGGTTTTATTTCTATTTCTCCTTCTCCCTATTGGCCTTTTTAGCATAAGAGTGTTCATTAATGGGGCAGTAAACTGAGATTCAATTCTTAGTCGAGTCAAGCCAAGGACTTTTAATTCTCTCTTAAATGTTAATTTTGCTACAAAACACTTCAAACGATTCATGATAAGATAATGAAAGTTAGATGACTTCTACTTGAACAAAGAATGGCTTTCTGCCTCCTTCTCCACACATGTGTCTTCCTCTTGATTTCGACTTTCTTATTTCAAACTGATTTGAGTGATATAGGACCTCCCCCCCCCACTCTCTCTCTCTAAAAAAAATCTAAAACATTGACCCTCCATCTGATGATGATTATTGGAAGTTTGTCCGGTTCTCGTTTAACAAGACTGATGCTTTGCTAATTAAACATTCTTCAAATTATATTAAACTACCAGGGCTACCCGGCATTGCCCGGAAAGTAAGTAATTTATTTTTATCAATAATAAGATGTTCATTGTTATTATATAGATGTGTGTTTTATTACTTATCACTAGCATATAAAAAAACGTGAGCAAGTTCACTTATATGGGCAGTACACCATCAGAAGTATTACACATAGATGAAGTCAACTGTAAGATAGCTGCTTTTGGACGTCTACAATCCACTGTGTGAAAGCGTTGATAGATTCAGCTGCATACCAAACTTCAGAACTGTTATTCTTACCATCTTCATATATGTCTGCAAGACTTTGATTTGCACATTTGCAACATGAGAGTTTTGCCTGACCAAAAGCAGATCATTTCCACATGACGTTTGTCCGTAGATTGATGAAAATCAAGTGGCAAGATAAGATACCAGGCACAAAGGTTTTAGCTTAGTCAAGCCTTCAGTCATGACATCAATGCTAACCTCATCCTGGTGTGATACATTTATAAATAAATTATTTTTATTGATGTTTTGTTGTCTAGTATATTTCATTTTATTGTCTTCGAGACGTATTTTCTCTTTCCCATAACAATGAATTACCAAGGAACCTGGGAAATTTCATTTCTTTTTTTTTTATATCTTGTTGTGTCACCCATCTCTACCTCCCCAGTAGGGCTGGGATATGACGTAACACTGGTCATACAGAACCTTTATGACAAGACCAGCAATGCTATTTACTTCAACAGAGACATTGAAGACTGGTTCTGAACCACAGTTAAAGTGAGACAGAGATGTTTGCTCTCGCCGATACTCTTCAATGTTTTTGGAAGAATTATGACAGATGTACTTGAAGACCAACCAAAAACCGTCAGTATCGGTGGCAAAACAATCACAAACCTGTGTTTTGCTGATGATATAGATGGACTTGTAGGCTCAGAGCAAGAACTGGAGAAGCTGGTCAGCCAACTAAACAGATCCTCCACAGCTTACGGTGCAAACAAAATAAAACTGATGACAAATAGTGACAATGGAATCCAAACTGACATCACTGCCAACGGAGAAAAGCTTAAAACCATGAAGAATTTCAAATACCTTGGAGTAATAGTTTTAGATGAGGGGTCCAAACCTGAAGTACTAGCCAGAATTGCAATGACAGCCTGGCTAAGTTGAACATCATTTGGAAGGATAAGGCAATCAAGCTCAGCTCAAAGATAAGTCCATGTTTCACAAGAATGCAGAAACCCGAGTTGGCAAGGGAATGCATATGCATTGAGGCAGGAGTTGTTTTTTCTGAGGGATGCTTGACAGGTGTGTCTCTCTGGGCAGGTTGGGTTCTTTCCCTTGCCAACTAGGGTTGTGCTTGTGAAACATGGATCCTTACAACAGAATTAGAGAAGAGGATTCAAACCTCAGAAATGAGATGCTTTAGAAGACTGCTTGCAAAGACCACATAACCAATGATGAAGTCAAAAACAGAATGAGGTAAGCCATTGGTCCTTATGAAGATCTTCTCACTATAATCAGGAGGTGCAAACTAAAATGATCCAGCCACGTTACAAGAGAGAGGCTTGCCAAGGCAGTGCTTCAGGGAACAGTCAGAGGTGGAAGAAAGAGAGGAAGACAGAAGAAGAGATAGAAAGACAACATCACAGAATGGACAGGATTGAAGTTGAGCGAGACAGCGAAACATGCAGAGGATAGAAAAGGATGGAAGGACTGATTGACAATTCATCTGTACCCAACAGCAATCGCCACAAGGCAGGTGAAGATGAAGGAAGGAAGCCTTCAATCAGGCAAAAGCTATGCTGCAACACTATTAGACTCTTTAAAGTGGATCATATATAGGGCATGTCAGATTCAATATTCCCAAAACACCTCGAAGGCAAAAGAAGGGAGGACAGCGGGTTGAGAAATTCATTTTAATTTTAGCTTTATTTGTCATTAGCTACTTACCTCTCTAAACAAAAAAGAAAAACAACAAGCTGTTGATATTGTTTAATTTCAAGCTTGTGTCGTGCATGAAAGTTCATAATCTGATCACAAAGGTTAGTCTCAACATGACTCCCAGTTTGTGCCACTTGTTCCTGTATACACCTTTAAGTGATCTTGCCAGACAGAGGAAACACCACCTGGAATTTAGTTATTTTATATCTCAAACAGGATTAAGTCAAGACAAGATTTGCTGGAAGACAGAGAATGTTTATTCTGCTGAATCTTTGTTCCAAATCATCGATCACTGGGATGTAGTGGGGGAGAGACAAAAAAGATTGATAAATCACTATCTTATGAAAATGCATTTGTGCGTTGACTGCCGCAGCCATGATCATCGCACTCGTTGTGCAGGTCTGAGGTTGTTGTTTGATCCAGTCAGTACTGCAACAAAGGAATTCTCCTTCCAAAACAGTAAAAGTAAAAAATCTAGATTATAAACAAAAAACAAACAATAGATTACAAATGTTAATCGTTTTCCTAAGTCGAACTGTAAACTTACAAAAATGAGAGTTTTGCCTGACGAAACCAAAACACATAGGTCGCATTAACACAGTCCTATAACTGAGAGACTCAAGAACCCAACCTGCCCAGAGATACACACCTGTCCAGCACCCCTCAGAAAAAACAACTCCTGCCTCAAATGTTCAGCTTCCAACTCCCATGCCTAACCTCCAGAAGGTCGGCTCTGAATGCCTCCCCTTTTCATCTCCTGGAATCTTTTCACCTCTGATTCTGATCGTTTGTTAATGGCAACCATTCGACCACCCAGATGTTGACTTGTTGAGACATCCATCAAAGAAAATGATCTGAAAGTCTCTCTTCAAAGGAGCTTATTTGTAGATCTTTAGAGACTGTTTTTTCTCACAAAAGGTTGGTCCCAGTATGACTCCCAGTTTAATGAGATACTTATTTTTTTAAAGAAAGAAAACACTTCTTAGGTGGTTAGACATTTTCAGTTCACTGAGCCCCTTCCCCTCTTCTCTTGGCTAAGCATCGTCTGTCATTTGTATGCACTACTAAAACATGCTGTGCAGTGCATGCTTACAATCTTATCATATCTTATAAGACCATTTTAAATTAACACATTTGCATTTCTCGGGCTTCTAACAAACTACCAACTTCTCTCATTCACACTCTTTTTGAGTCACGTGGCGTCACATCTGTTTCTCTTAAGTCTCCCAGTCGAGTAAAAACGAACCTTGATTTCACCATGTTGATACCAAATGAACATTCATTTCCTGTTATTTTCATCTAAACAAATTATACACTACTGGGTCTACTCACCCAATATTTGACAATATGACAGACTTTGCCAACCTTGGCAGAATCAAATGAATGGATGAATGGGCAAAAGTAACAGCAAGACAGTTTTGTACTTGTTAACTTTGTCAATATAACTTTTTTTTTAAATTTCCGAATCAACGATATTATCATTCAATTAAGCATTGTTTGTTCAATGTTTTCACCAAAGAAGATTTCATATGATTTTAATGATAAAAGTTTCCGGGGAAATTTTAAATGTAATATTATAATGTTTCCCTTGAACGAATAAATGTGTAAACATGCTGCGTAGACCTCTTCAAAATTGACCTTTTTCTTCAAACATATGGAAACTGATATTATTCCAATTCTCCATGGTCTAAATTAGCTAAATATACCAGTTATTGTGATCTTGGACCTTGGCTATGCCTGCCTCAAGAGCCATGTAATTTTATTGCTGACGTTTTTCAAAAACGCTGCAAAACTTGGGATATTATGTCCTTATTTTCATTGTAGCTTTCCAGAGGTTGATGCTATAGCATTGAAAGTGGTACCAAATGAAAGCTAATAAAATTTTCTTGCATATGGTAGTAAACACATGAACACCTGTGTAAATTTTAACTAATTTTTATGCACAAACATATATATTTTTTATGCTTGGAAAGGATGCCATCATATAATATATAACTTTATCTCAAAAATGTTACTCTTAATGCATGTATATAATTTATTATCCCTAAGTATGTTTTATCTCTTCATTTCAGATTGTAAGTTAAAGTTGATTTGTTAAGATTTGTGAACTGCTGACAACATGGCATCTGAAAGACAACTACGCTGTGGGAAAGTGGTCAGCGATACAAGTGAACGGGATGAACCAACTGAAAAGAGAAGAAAGGTGGCAACTCATGCCACAAGGTCATTCAGTGATGTGTATCTCATTGGGCAACCCAGCTCCAGCATCAGGGGCTCTCAACTTCCTACTAATCGCCAGGGGTTCCAGTATTTCCTGCATTTGAGGAATGATAATCCCAACAGTGACAATAGGTCTTTAGCCCATGATACAGTGGATGTCGTTTTGCCATTCTGGAATATGGCAAGGATTAAAACACTAACTAGACCAAATGCAGTCAACCGTTTCATGATCCTCCATGAAAAGTACAGGAAAATTGTTAAAAACAAGGGAAGAAATAACAAACCAGAGGAAGAAAAACGAGCTAACTTTCTGAAAGACTTAGACAAGTTATTTGATATTGGAGCAAAGGATGTTGTGGAGGAGATAAGAAGCAACAGGCTGCTCACAAAAGAGACCAAGGAAGAGGACGTCAATTTCTACTTGGACCAACAGACCACTCGCCTGGCACACATGTCAGGTCATGATAAGGTGTTTGAGAAGACATCTAGAGAGAAAAGCTTCCGAGAAGAAAGAGAAGAGAGAATGTTATCATCAGTGACTGCTTCAGCAGCAGAAGTTGGGAAAATTTCAAGTGATGAAGACCCAGAGAACAGTCAAGGCTCTGGTACTAGTGAGGGTTCAGAATACACTGAGACAACACCAAGCTGTTCATCAAAACCAAGTACGATAACCTTACACTTTTCACACTCAGTTATGACCAGTGAAGAGATTTGTAGCACTGCAGATCGGTTGTCACTCTCTGACAACCAGACTACAGCCATGGTGTTTGTAGTGTTGAAGGCAGGATGTGCAGATCTTGATGACTTTGTTATATCAGCCTCTACTACAAGACGAAATAGGATAAACACTCGTCATTACTTGTGTCAAAGTTACATGAATAACTTCAAGGAAAGTCTGCAAGATTACTGCACACTACACTGGGATGGAAAACTTCTATGGGATGTTCTTGGTGAAAGTTACCCAGTGGAAAGTCTTGCAGTGCTCGTCTCTGGTACTCCACAGTATGAAGAAGGGAAGCTGCTTGGTGTGCCCTACATAGAAAGTACCACAGGAATCCAACAGTGTAATGCTACATTGGAACTGATAGAAGCATGGGGTCTCACAGACAACATTGTAGGCTTGGTATTTGATACCACAGCAAGCAACAGTGGCATCAACAAGGGTACAGCGAAGCTTATTGAAGAAAAACTAGGCAAAAAGGTATTCTACTTCGCTTGTCGTCATCACATATCAGAGGTAATAATTGGAAGTGTATGGGAGGCTGTGTTCAGCAAGGTCAAGAGTCCTGACAACCCAATGTTCAGCAATGTGAAAGAGAAGTGGGACAAGTTGGTTAAGGACTGCCCAAGAGTTCTGGGCCTAGTTGAACAAGACTTGAAACAGAAGAAGAAAAGCACAATTGCAGTCTTAAGCAATTTCCTTGAGGAAGCAAGTCCGAGGGCAGATTACAGAGAGGTGCCTGATCCTGCTTGGTGAGGAACCTCCTCGAGGTATCCACTGGGCCAAGCCAGGTGCCATTCACCAAGCCCACAGGAACATTTACTGTATGAAGATGCTCATGTTTTCCAAGGAACTAAAATACAACACGGACACTATCTTCAAGCTGGAGAGGATGAACAAGTTCCTGGCCTTATTCTACACCAGCCGCTGGGTGACCACCACATCTGCAGCTGATGCACCTATCCATGACCTCTAGCTTATGAAGAACATGCTGCAATACAAGCAGTATGACTACGAACTGGCAACCTTTGTTCTCAAGAAAATGAACAACCACCGCTGGTATCTGACCCAGGAACTAGTGCCATTCACCTTGTTCAGTTCACATGCCAGCATGACCAAGTCTGCAAAAGAGAAGCTCGCAGTCAAGCTGTCAGAAACAGAGAAACCCGAGAGTTACAGGAAAGGCAAGCCAGTGTTTCCTGTCATCAATGCAGCTACAGTTCTCACAGACCTGGTAGGGCCAGAGTCTCACTTTCTGTTTGATGCTCTTCGAGTGAAATGTGACTGGCTCACTACTCCTGCTGACACCTGGGAAGACAATGACAGCTACAGGAATGCACAGAAGTTTGTGAGGTCAGTGAAAGTGACCAATGATATGGCTGAGAGAGGTGTGAAACTAATGAGTGACTTTGCAACTCAGATCACAAGTGACCCAGAGCAAAGAAGCTGCTTACTACAAGTTGTGGAGTACCACAGGAAAAAATTTGACAGTTTCAAAAAAGCCACATTGAACAAGTGATAATACATGTATGAGTAACATCCTATCTGACAGTTTCTTATGCAATACATGTGTCAGTGCAGTGCTATCATACTACCAAACTGATTTTTTGTAGTGTCCCAGCTGTTTGTGCATAAAAATTAGTTAAAATTTACACAGGTGTTCATGTGTTTTATTGTGCTTACTACCATATGCAAGAAAATTTTATTAGCTTTCATTTGGTACCACTTTCAATGCTATAGCATCAACCTCTGGAAAGCTACAATGAAAATAAGGACATAATATCCCATATTTTGCAGCGTTTTTGAAAAACGTCAACAATAAAATTACATGGCTCTTGAGGCAGGCATAGCCAATGTCCAAGATCACAATAACTGGTATATTTAGCTAATTTAGACCTTGGAGAATGGGAATAATATCAGTTTTCATATGTTTGAAGAAAAAGGTCAATTTTGAAGAGGGCTAATGCTGCGTCACTAAGAAAAGAAAATGTGATCATTTCTACTAACGATTAATTTGGAGAAGTATGGGTGGACAGAATGATGAAAAAATAAAAAGTAAGTTTATAACTTTCATTTATATTATAGAATATAAATCTCACCTGTTTAAATGTATGTATGTATGTATGTATGTATGTATCACAAAATCCTTTGACAGACGCAACGGATCCTGACAAGATAAGTATCATTTGGAAGCTCGATGTCTCGGACGACAAATATAAAAAAAATTGACCAAAAACATTAATTCTTCCACCCTAAACATAAAACTTGTATAAGGAGAGGGCGATTTTTTTCGCCGACATTTTAGCAAGTCATCGTCACTGTTGGATTGACTTTGGTTAATTTCAACACTTTTAACTTCTGGTCGCATCTTAGAGACATTGGCTAAGACGTCAGATTTTCTTTTCTGCCTTCATGGCATGGTTTCAAGCCTGCCTGCCTTCTACTACTTTTTTTTTTTTTTGCTCGACACACACCTCCAAACACCCGGACAACACTGGGCACCCAGGCTAGTTAGTAAATAATGGACAGTTATATATTTACACATAAATATGTAATGTTCTTTATTGTATAGTGGAGGATCGTTTTCCTTTGGATTATTATCTTTACCATAATTATTTTTTCCAAATTTTAACTGATATGCTTTACAAATATGTAATACTGTAGTCATATTTAGGTTGGTGAATCTCTGCTCTATTTAAAGGTTTTTGATAAGGTACAGAAACATATGTGCCATTCTATTGGAATCCCCACCTTTTCTTCTACTCTCACAGACGTGATGTTGCTAGTCTCAGTCTTTTCTCTAAATGCTATTATCGCATGTATCCTTCAGAATTGTTTGATCTATTTCCTGCCTCCTTTGTTCCAGCCCGTTTCACTTCTGGTCTCTAATAATTCGCTGTTTTAATACCTCATTCTAATACAGCTTCCTATTCCAGCATGTTTTTTTCCAAGAACTGCAGACTTGCGGAACTCTCTTCCTGCTGACTGTTTTCCTCCTACATATAAACTTGGTCTTTTCAAGATTAAGACCAACAAGCATCTACCTGTTTTTGTGATAATCACCTTTCATTCTTGTTGACTCCTTATATCAAGTGACTTCATGCCTTGTCTGGAGCGATTTCCATTAAAAAGAATACTTTTAACAAATTTTCTTAATAATGTTTTTGCTATTCATATAAGACTGTCTATTAGTTGTGTATGCTGACATTTTCTATACTGAAGAAGGCCAGAAGGCGCATAAGTTGAAACGTAATAAAAGAAAAAAAAAATAGTGGCATCAATGAAACTAATAGTTTGAATAAAAAGAATATTAGTCTGCCAATCAAATGCTTTTGTTTTATTGCTTGACGTCCTTCCCAATGTAGTTGTGTCGATGGCCCTACGTCAGCTGTCTCAGCTACCAGGGCCAGATGGTAACGGGGGAAAATATAGAATTTTGATGAATGCAATTGAATTTAGTCTCACATTTCAAATGAAACAAAAAGAACAATTAGATCATTAGCATCAAGAGAATTAGCTAATTGGAAAATAACAATGGCTTTGATAAAACTGTAAGTTATATATATATATATATATATATATATATATATATATATATATATGTATATATATATATATATATATATATATATATATATATATATATATATATATATATATACGAAACAGTTCGTGATATCAACGAAGCGTTGACCCATGAACCACTACTGAAGGCACAGCACAATGGTGGTTTAAGAAATTCTGTGGTGACGACGAGAGTCTTAAAGATGATGAGCATAGTGGTCGGCCTTCGGATGCTGACAACGATCAATTAAAGGCCTTAGTCAAAGCCAATCCAAGCACAACTGTTCAAGAACTTGTTTTTGATTTAGAAGTAAATTATACAACGATTTCCAACCATTTGAGAGAGATTGGAAGGACACAAAACTTGATAAATGCGTGCCTCACGAATTGAACGACAACTGAAAAAAAAAAAAAACGCTGTTATGAAGTGTTATCTTCCCTTCTTTTACGCAACAAAAACGACCTATTTCTCGATCGGGTTGTGACTTGCGATGAAAAGTAGGTTCTTTACGACAACCAGCGACGCTCAGCTCAGTGGTTAGATGCCGACGAAGATCCATGATACTTCCCGAAGCCAGATTTGCACCAAAAAGAAGGTCATGCTAACTGTTTGGTGATCTGCGACCGGTCTTATCCATCACAGTTTTTTGAATGCTGACAAAATCATTACGGCGAAGAAGTATTGTCAACAAATGGATGAAATGCATTAGAAACTTCAACAACACCCAGCATTAATAATAAAAAAAAAAGGTTCAGTTCTCCTCCACGAAAATGCCCGACCGCACGTTGCTAAACCGACCCTGCAGAAGTTGAACGAATCGGATTACGAATCTCATTCTCATCCACTATACTCCCCAAACCTCTCGCTTATTGACTATCACTTTTTCATGCATCTCGACAACTTCTGCGTGAGAAATGCTCCAAAAACTTAAAGCGATATCAAAAACACCTTCAGCGACTTCATCGCCACTAGAACGCAAGATTATTTTTATGTTACTGGCATTAATACACTTGTTTTGCATTGGCAAACGTGTGTCGATTCTGATGGTTCTTATTTCAATCAATAAATTTTTGTTTGAGCTGAAATATGTTCATCTGAATTTACAAGTTAAAAACCACAAGAACTTTCTTGTCAACTTATATATATATATATATATATATATATATATATATATATATATATATATATATATAGAGAGAGAGAGAGAGAGAGAGAGAGAGAGAGAGGGAGACAGACAGACAGACGGAGAGGGAGAGGGAGAGAGGGAAGGAGGGAAAGAGAGAGACACACACACACACACATACATATATACAAGCACACATTTACACATCCATATACGCATGAATACACAAATTCTGCATTATAATCAATTTTGTAAATTAGAATATACAAAGTTTCAATTTATTTTCTGATATATATATATTTAGAAGAAGCTCTTACATCACCATTTATAAAATTAAAAATGAACAGATAAGCTGTTTTAAAAAATCATGTCAAGGTGCAAACATTTTATTAAATGAGAAATGCGATTTTTCTTACGATATCTTTGTTTTTTTTTCTTCTCTTATTTTGTAAATGAAAATGCATTACGAATATGCATGCGTAACGTAATAGCTATTAGTTCATGGTTTAATTTTTAATATTTAGCCTTGCAGAAAACATGTCTTCATAACTCAGGCATTAACGTCAAAGAAAAACTAAATCGTAAGCTAAACGTTTTGGTTTCGATTCTTGATAGTGACGCACGAGTCATTTTTTTTTTTAACTTTTTAAATCCTTACTATATATTTGATCCAATATAAATACGAAATCTTCATTAATCAAAATATCCTGTTTAAGAGTATTTTACGATCGGACAACGCCAGGCGGCCTGCTAGTATATATATATATATATATATATATATATATATATATATATATATATATATATATATATATATATATATATATATATATATATATATAATTTTATTTTATAATATAAAACTGAACGTGTGTGGGGGGAGGTCACGAATAGGCTCCTATATGGTTGACTATTTTAAAAAACTGATTGCATATAATGATGGAAGATGTATCGAGGATCAGGAATGGGTATGTTTGATCTGGCAGAATGGTGGTATAAAAATTGTGGGGTCTGCGTTCTCACCTGGCCCCAAAGTATGGAAATAAAAAATGAAGAAGAAAAAAAGTGTTTACAAGGGTTTTTGATATAGATGTACATAAGGATACTTTGATAAGTATGTTTCAACTTAAATTCGGATGGTATAATAAAATTGTGAGGTCTGCGTTCGCGCCTGTACTCCATGAAAATATGGTATAAACTTTAACATGAAAATATGGCATAAACGTTCTTATTAAAGTGAAAGCACCCCCCCCAAAAAAAGTCGGAACTTTAGACAATTCTCGACACAAATTTTGCATAACTCTGTTTTTTTCCTTCTCCACTTGCACGTGGCACTCTTTCGAAAATAGATAAATAATAAAAAAATAAGAACGTTACTTGTTATCGTGTCAAAAGAAGGAAAAAATCCTGCTTACGTGATTACGTGTCTTTTTAAAAACATTTACATAACCTTTTTATTTTTATTTATATATCTGTTTAAACTTTTTTGTCAGTGTACTAGAAGGAATTGAGTTGATTGCAACCCTTTCTGCGCGTTCTTTACATTACAATTGTACAACCCTGAATCCGATGGCGCAATACTAAACCGTTCAATATATAATGACCAGTATTATACAAAACTGTGCGTTTTCTTTTTTAGCTACAAATATACATACTCGAAATTTTCGTTGGAAGCGTAGTTCTAGATAAATCTTTCGCTATATTCAGTTAAACGAGATTGTGCACTGACATGAGCATTCCCATGGCAATTTTCCGAGCCTTACTACTTTCGTGTTGATTTATGACAAATTGGAAGCGGGTGTTTTGTTTATGACACCATCATTAGAATATTGCTGTGCAAGACCAATGAGCTCCTTCTACTGAGTTTGGCTTTTCAACAGAGCCTCCCTTTACTAGATGTATTGCCTTCACTACAGCTGAGTAACTGTCTGCCCCCCCCCCGTATCGTAATCCTCCGAATATCAGAAGGAAGCTAACAGGTGCTACATCTTGCCCAAAGGCCGACATCTCCTAGCAGTATCTTTTGATCTGAATACATACAGCGCCTAGTATTACCAAATGGTCACCCATCTGATACTGGCCATGCTCAATGTCGCTTAACTTTGGTGATGTAACAAGAACCGGTGTATCAACGTGATTATACCGTATATAATTTGATAGAGCATAAATAAGAATAATGGTTAAATAGGAGAGGGTATGCTTGTTATTATTTATCTGGGCATTGGGATCCGAGAGCCAACTTGACACGTAGACAGGAAACCCAGACCAGCAAGTACATATCAAATGCCAACTTAACGAACGTAGTCAGAGCCACATATGACGTCACATGGCTCAAAAAACGAACAGCACATGTAAACGTAAGGTCAATGTTAAGGCTTCCAGATGCCCGTAGCCCGGGACGTCCTCTTCCGCTAGCAGAAGAAAATGCAACGTCAACATTTAAGTGAATGGTTCTGTTTCAAATTTGAGAATATTCTTTCAGTGTTCTCCGTTGTGAGAGGATCCTGGATGAAATGGTTAGTCAGGGGAGAAGCGATGGCATGAGGTAGTACTTGATTGTGCTGTAATGATTTGTAATGGTATATATTGATAACGAACGTATATTTCATTTGATTGTGACTTAGAAGATATTGAACATTCCCTCTTGGAGTGAAGGTATATGAGATTAAATGAAACAAAAAAAGACGTCAGGATATAATGCATGATGTCACGGATACTGGGGTTGAGAAAAAACAATGATTTTTAGACCAGTTGATCTATGGGACATTTCCCGAGACAGATCTCCAATAATGCTGTAATAATTGAAAGGAAAGCTTTAATAATCGCCAAGAATGAAATGTCCTTTTAAGTTATGCGTTCGCTGTGTCTCCTCATTTATATTTAATACGATAGTTAACTAATTGGTTAAGAGAATACTAGTCCCTCTCGCGTATGGGCCCACATATAAAAAATTAAGAACTGAAAACATTGCAAGGGAACATTAATATATACTAGCAGGACCGGTGGAAATTTCACGGAATGAAAAATATATTTAATCCAAAAATATGTTTTGATAAAGCTGATATTTTTCTGGATTGCAGAAAATATTTGTTTTTAGCAGAAAAATTGATAAAACTCAGCAAATATGAGTTTATTAGCATTTCTATGAAAATAGTGTACATTTTATTTTAAATACAGAACTGACCCAAATGAGATAAATTAATAAGGTCTAATAATTATTAAAAAAGTAATATTGTGCTAAAAATCACATTGTAAGAGACAATCTTTAATTTACTCCTTCACTTCAGCACCTCTTAGCAGACAATATTTTTTATTGCCCTGTTTCTTTTGAATGTTCTCTTTTTAACGTTTTGTTGACTTCTTTCTTCGATGAAGAAGCACTGCATGTCGAAATTACTACGAATTCTTTTCTCACACTATTACAACAATATTTATATCTCATTATAATGATATTCGAAAACGAACTTACATCAAAGGAAGGTCACTCTCATATTCTTGTCTAGGGTTGCAAGATTGCCCTTTTAAAATCAAAAGCATCGAATTTTTTTTTTTGAAGCAGTTTGGCATTCAAAAATTGTATTTGGTCTTTTTCAAAGCGTAAGGTATAGCCTAACTAAGGAATCCATAAGCAGAGAATATTATAAAGATTTTTATTTACAAACACTAGAAGGTAATCGTATAGAAGATTTAAAAGTTCATATGACGAGAAAGTTGGGTCTAGAATCTTTTGGCTTAAATAAACTCAGCGACTATCAGGCTCTTGCTAATTGGGTATGAAAACTTCAGCTTATTTGTATTCTTCTCCCACAAGTTGTTGTAAGTAGTGATTATGATTATGGCGCAATGAGTACGTATAATACTGGACTGGGGAGAAGGTATGCTTCACGAGACACCTTGAACTACTAAATTATTTCATGCGTATGGTTGTTTAGTGTGAACGGAGACTTCACGATGTCACTGTTTCTATTATTAAATTGTTGTTTCTATTGGAAACCTCATACTCCATCGAAACAGGAACGTGGAGAGAGGTGGGTGCTAGGGGTGCCCAAGCACATGCCACTTTTACTTTTGTTTTAAAAGTGCCCTTTTCAGAGGAATTTATTATAGGCCTGTACCCCACCGAGATGATGTTCATTACTATATTTTTGGCGTTTTTTTTTTTACTCGAACATCTACACTGAAAAAGTTCCCTGCAAGTAATTTCATCGTAACATAGCGTATCAGGAGGTACGAGAAATATACTTCCTGTGGGTAAATAAATGCTTTGGTCATCCATTCAAATGAAATGAGTTTAATGGCATGAGTTTAATGCAAACGAATAAATCTGTTGACCGAGGTTATTGTCTGATGTCGGCAAAGGACCTTTATATCAATAGAAGGTCAGGCCAGTCCTGCTTTTTAATGTGTGTAGTAGTGGCGTGCGCACACATTAACAACCATATAACTAAAAGGTGCTGAGTTCAACCCTGAACGAAGGCAGTGAAAAAGTAACATTCAAAACAGAGAATCAGCAACTATGTCCCAAAGCCTAGCTGGAGTCCGAACACGGTACCCTCGTAATAATAATAAAGGGTTGGGTTCGAGACTCCTAACAAACGGTTCCCCAGTTCGATACAAAACACCCGACGAAGGCCGGAGGGCAAAACGTCCGAAACGTTGTGACAATAACAACCAAGATGAGGAAGCCAGTCCGACAATCTCAATCAATGAAAACACCTCATCTCAAAAATACAGACAATTACTATCAGTATTTTTGTTCGTAATTTTCGATTTTTGAGCGTTCTATTAGATTCAGTTAAACATGCTCAAACAATGAAAGGATATTTATGTTACTTACATCATTAGGCATAGGTTCGCAAAAACTAAGGCAGTGTCAAAACGAAGAAAGGAATTTAGCAAGAAAATTCGGTTGATTGCCGAAAGTCTTTGAGTAGTTTATCTTTAAGTGAAGAGAGTCAGTGCCCGGATATCCAGTAGATGAAAAGTAGAGACGGGGAACGTTTTCTCCGTTTGTACCAAGAATGTCTCTGGTGTAGATCTCGAAGTAGTTTTTGAAAAGTCGGTTGAAATTAATCTACCCTGATAACTGATTGGTTATCGTGTGACCTAACCACACCTTACAAGGGCTGCACTCCGCGATAGAAAATAAACGTCAATATTTATAACTGCTACATTTTCGTTTCTGAATTTTTGAGATAGGATTGATTATTCGTATTATTTAGATTTTTCAGATTATTGTTCTTATCCTGTCCACAAGGACCCGTGGCGCACGGTACTTGGAAAACTCAATTGTAAAAGTGATATTCTCCTGAAGGTTGAAGGTTCAATTCTCAATGTGGCCCACCGTAAAATACAATTGCAAATTGCTTAGGACCTTTATCCAGTCATGGCTGACGGAACAAGACCATGCTACTCCCATGAAGTAAATAAAGGGTCCCGTTCGAAATACCGTCTGGATAACCGAATTCGACAGAAATAATCCAGACGAGATACATCTGAAGAAGGTCGGAGTTTACATCGACCGAAACGTTGTGAAAATGACTCGAAGAATCCAAATAATGTTATATTTTCGTTCACAATAAATATTTGAAGTTCTATTTGATTGAAAATGTTGACGTCTTTATCTAATTCTATCGATCACCTAATTTAGGTTGACTGTGAATAATAAAATAAATATTGATGAATGTAACATTCTACGCCGGGTACGATTCTATGCTGTGAAGATATCTAACAAGGGAAATTGCCACTGACATATAAGGTATTACTGTGAATTAGGGACCATGTCAACAGGAACACTCTAAGTAAAGGTTGTGCAGCGAGATATTTGTTCACATTACACTTAAATTTCTGTATGTTAGTACAGTTGGAGAAACAGAATGCAGAAAAGAAATTCCAAACTAGCAATTCGATGGAATAAACTTTCAGAATAGACGTCGGCATCATGGAAACTCTACAGTGAAATCGTAGGATTTTGCTGTTTATCAGGTTATTTTGGAGTATGTTCATCCAGAGGACACCATTGCTAGGAGTTCGTCGGAACACATTCAATTAAAGTACTTGTAAAACAAGGGTGCAACATTGCGACGATAGTACAGGGGCTCAATCTTAGTAGATAATGTAAGATCTATTCGTTGGTAACTTTTTTAGAACCTTGTCCAAATGAGAGAGAGACTAGAGGTTGATGCACCAGCCCATGGTGTCTTTGTCGGAATACAGAATAGTGTCAGGGGTGAGTATTTTTCAGGCGCGTTAGAGAAAACTCACCTTCTTTGCAGCAGCCTTGACAATGTTTTCTATATAATTGTATCTATTTATCTATCTAGTTAGGTCACCTTTTGAGATTTTAAAAGTTGGATTAAAATAGCATTTAAGGTGACATATTAAACATTGATTCTGACTAGATAATATCCATTTGTTATCATTGTAGCATGTTATTGGCATTACGATTTTGTACTTCACTACAGTTTCCCTTAAGAAATGATGTGGTCCCGCCTGGACAACTGGCAATATGGCAACATTTTTAAATTATGATCAAAAAGCCAAAATAATCAAGAAGAATAATTCATATTTTTAAAATTATATCCAAAAATTTATTTCATTTTTCTGCATCTTCTATCTATCTTCTATCTTCTATACTCCTATAAATTCGTTTTTCTTTTGTGTGTATTGATATTCATATTAAAAACCATTTTTCTATTTATACAAAAAGAAAATACAATTTTCTTATATATGGGTTGTGTAATTGCAGTCACTAGCAAAAGATCTAACTAATTTGCATATTCTTTAAAACATTCATTTTAATTAATTCCCTATTAGTTTTTTCGGTTTTCTTATGGGATGATCATCTGGAGTTAACTATTACGTGTAATTATATTCATGCAGATATTCTACATGATTTATACTTGCATAATATTTGCGTAAAATCTTTACAGCAAACAAAAAATTGTTTCCATATATATTTATGTATACGTATATATTTTTGTTCAATCTATCTATCTATCTATTTTATCTATATATCTATAAAAGTCAACGTGTGTGTCTGTGTACATTTCCCTACGCAATAACTCTGTCAATTTTTAGTCTACAGACTCAAAATTTGATATACAGGGTACGGAGATTTGGGGAAATCGATGTGATCGGTTTTCGGCCAGAAATTTGGCTGTTAAGGGGTCAAAGTTCAACGAGTTGACCTTTGAGAACTCTACCGAACTCCTCCGAAAATTTTTGGTCTACACACTTGAAATTTTAGATATAGGTTCCTTGGACATGGATCTAACTTAATAACTTGATTTGAGCCCAAAACAATAAATGTTAAGGGGCCATAATAGGGGTCAAAGTTTAAAAAAATTGACCGTTTATTTTTATTTATTTATTTATTTTTGTTTTTGCTCAGCATACATCTCCAAACAACCGGAAATGCCGGGCACCCATGCTAGTAGATCTATAAAAGTGTGTGTGTGTGTGTGTGTGTGTGTGTGTGTGTGTGTGTGTGTGTGCCTGTGTACATTTCCTTACGTCAATTTTTAGTCTACACACTCGAAATTTGATATAAAGGGTACTGAGATTTGGGAAAATCAATGTGGTCGGTTTTTGGCCAAAAATTTGACGATTAAGGCGTCAAAGTTCAACGATTTGACCATTGAGAACTCTACCAAACTCCTCCGACAATTTAAGGTCTACAGACTTGAAATTTTAGATATAGGTTCCTTGGACATGGGTCTAACTTTATAACTTGATTTTATCCCAAAACAATAAATTTAAAGGGGTCATAATAGGGGTAAAAGTTTAAAAAAATTGACCGCTTTTTTTTTTTTGCACAACATACATCTCCAAATACCCGGGCAACGACAGACACCCATGCTAGTACATATATATTTTTGTTTAATCTATAAAAGTGAATGTGTCTGTGTATCTGTGTGTGTACATTTTCCTACGCAATAACTCTGTCAATTTTCAGTTTTCAGACTCGAACTTTGATATACAGGGTACTGATATTTGGGAAAATCTTTGTAATCCGTGTTCGGCTAAAAATTTGGCTATTAAGGGGTTCAAGTTCAACGATTTGTCCTTTGAGAAATCTACCAAACTCCTCCGCCAATTTTGGGACTAAACACTTGGAATTTTAGATATAGGTTCCTTGGACATGGATCAATATTAATAACTTGATTTTATCCCAAAACAATAAATGTTAAGGGGTCATAATAGGGGTCAAAGTTTAAAAAAATGACCGCCTTTTTTAATGCTCAACATACACATCCAAATACCCGGGCAATGCCGGACTGAAATGCTAGTATATATATAAGTGAAATTGTCTGTGTGTGTACATTTCCCTACCAAACTACTCTCTCAATTTTCAGTCTACAGACTCGAGATTTGACATAAGATTTAGGAAAATCTTTTTAATCAGTTTTCGATGAGAAATTTGGCTGCCAAGGGGTCAAATTCAACGATTTGACCTTTGAAAACTCTACTAAACTTCTCCGCTAATTTTGGGTCTAAACACTTGAAATTTTAGATATAGGTTACTTGAACATTGATCAAACGTTTTAATTGGATTTGAGGCCAAAACAATAAATGTTAAGGGGCCAAAAGTGGGGTCAATGTGTAAAATAATTTGACCTCTGCGATCTCTACCAAATTACTCAGCCAATTTCTGGTCTAAACATTTGAAATTTTACATAAAGTGTATTCAGACATAGCGCAAGCTTTATAATCGGTTTTTGGCCTAAAATTTTACGGCCAAGAGGTCAAAGTTAAAAAGATTTGACTTTTGCGGTCTCTAGCAAACTATTCAGCCAATTTTGGGTCTAAACATTTGAAATTTTACATAAAGGGTATTCAGACATGCAGCAAGCTTTTTAATTCGTTTTTGGGCGAAAATTTGGCTGCCAAGAGGTCAAAGTTGAAAGAGTTGATCTTTGCAGACTCTACCAAACTCCTCCACCAATTTAAGGTCTAAACACTTGAAACTTTAAATGTAAGTTACCTGGACATGTGCAAAACTTATATATATATATATATATATATATATATATATATATATATATATATATATATATATATGCACATAAAGTTATGAATAGTACATAGGGCCCAAGTAAATCCGGGCTGAACTGCTTGTAAATTAAAAAAAAAATGTGTAAGTCACGGCCCAAAGATCACTCGGATTGAATGAATCTCGAGTGGACGATGAGACAACACTGTGATGATTTGATAATTTAATTTGATTATTTAAGAGGGCGGCTTAAGAATAATTTGTTTACATTAGACTTAAAAACGACCACGGTATTGTATTCAACAAAATGATAGATCTAGGAAAGAGACTTTGCCTTTGGATGTTTATAGTGAAAAAGAACATAGTAGTATTTCTCCTCATTCAATCCCGGTAAGTGATCAGTGACTGTTAACGTAACACTAGCCTTCTAATTCAACAAACTAATAAAGTTCATGACCTTTAGTCTCGGAGCAGAGTTTCTCTGACCTGGCCATTAGTCCGGAACACGCCATTCCTTCAATGGTATATTTATCAGTTCAAGCATAACAGAAATAGTTGATTGTCCGCGCTGTGACAGTGATGAAGAAGAAACTACTTGCCATGTCTTCTATTGCGGTGAACTTCAACTCTTTTGGGTGTATATCAACGAGGCAACACTGAATGTAGACGACGGGATGTTTTGTGCGTGATTTACAAGGTTGACTCAGTCTGGGCGTGAGAGAAAAGGATGGTGTTTAACTGCAATCCTGACCGTAGCTAGAATGGTGACGTGCACGACGCGTTTGAGTTGATTGTATAGAGTTGAATCTTATTTACATCGGGATCTGATTTTATTTTACAAGCATTAGCTTAAGGTGAAAATTAGCTGTGATAAAAAAACAAACAAAACAAAAACGATTACATTCTATAGATTTCAACAAAAAGTGGGTAAAAGTAACGAGTTTGTGCACAAGAAATGGAGTCAGTATGGGTACATGTTTTCTACTTGAATATTGCTTACTGGTTCGTTTTGGTCCCCAATCTCGTTAAGGTAGATACTTAGCTAGTTAAATGAATAAGCCCTGTATTCTTTTTATTTATTTTTTTATATAATAAAATGGACCTTCGGCAGTTTCATAACTCTCGTTTACCTTATTTTATTCTTTAGTCTCTATTTCATACATTAGACACAAGGCCATTAAATGTGTGCGCACACATTTAATGGCCTTGTGTCTAATGTATGATTTCTTTTGACTGTTACAAATATTTTTTGTCGAAGTGTAGTAGTTCTGTATTTAATCGAGAAAGGAAAAATCCTTTTCGACAGGGACTTTTAAAAATTTCTGTCCAATCCTATTCCAATTTATGGGGGTATATCCTCATATTAAAAAAAACGATCTTTTATCTACCTTTATCTCGTGTAAGTGAGGGAATAAAATAGAGACAAAGGTGTAATTATGATAACAAAATCACGCCTCGTCCCTTCTATACGTCGATGAAAATATGGAGAAGGTGAGCTACCTCACAAAGAGAACATAACTCATATAGTCCCGTCAACATTTTATCACATATGAACACACTTGGGGCCCAGACAATAAACCCATCCCGCCCCCCAAAGGGGGAAAATCACCCAGACTTCTAAAATCTGACTGGGCTGCACCATTGGCATTTCTCAGTAGGGGCACCTCAGGCGATTAGCAATAAACTAACACCTTTTCAATAATGCGAGTAGTCAAACCCTGGGAGGGTGGACCTGCTAAAGCTGCACAGGAAAATACCTCAGCCAACAGAAACCAAACGGAAGGCCTCCTCAACACTGGTCTAGACTCTGTCTCTATATCTTTGGGGTCTGAAGGTGCTCGATTGAGCTCCAATTTTTAGTTCGTACTTCTAAGATATTCACACCAAACAATGACACTACTACAACGAAAAAAAGTATTTCTTTCTCCCTCCAGGCGCATATAACTAGGCGCAATTTCCATGGACAAAGTTTCTTTGCAAGGACTTCCCACCTGTGAAACGCGTTATCGTGGGACTATCTCTTCGCTGATTACCACTTGGTCGTCTTGAAATCTAATGTCAACGAATTTTTGTCATTGACCGCCTCATAAACAATCAAACGTAGTTTATACCTCATGTTCGGAATGGCTTTCTAAATATTCGGTTCATTAATTCTCGCCAGTCTCAGAAGTGTTAGGTGAATCTCGGCGTTGAAAGCATAAGTACTGATATTTTCTTTGGGTGCCTATTAGGCAACTTTACACCTAAGCTTCATTCTACCAAAAGGTTCACTTTGAATGGGTATAAAACTAGTCACTCTAGACATGTGCTTAAAACTAAATACAAATTCCATGAACAAAGTTTCTTTCCTAGAACTGCCCGTCCGTGTAACGTTATACCGCGGGGCTGCTTCCAAGCTGACTATAACGTAGTAGTTTTCAAGTCCAATGCACACAAGTTCTTGTTAACCTGGCTTCGTGAATAATCAAATTCTACCCAATTTCCACCACAACCGATCATTACGATGTTGTCAGAACGATCACCTGACATTAATTAACCCTTATCCTCGAGTGGCCTTCGGGCTTTAATAACTTGTGGTTTTCTTGTAAAAAAAAAATGGCAAGCGGCATGACCAGTGTATCACGCAATAGGCAATAAATCATTTCCTTTTTGGAAGAGGGGGGGCAAAGCCTGGGAGGAAGATTTTCTGAGCGTGTACTAAACTACCTTATCTCACCACAGTTTATAGTAAGCTATTATATCTCATACCCACCCCACCTCCAGTGTCTCGCCCTCTACCAGTCTGTTGCGTGTCCGGATTGCTGCTGCTGCTGATTTTGTTTTATAAATGGTTAGTTTACTGCAGCCTGCTCGATCGCACAAGCAAATATAGACCGTGCTCGTCTTTATTGGCTTTAGGGCGCATGTATCGATTTATACAAACAAAACAATAACAAAAAAAAAAAAAAAACTAACAAAAGCAACAGCGACAACAACAATTCATTAGCGAGATCCATGTGCGTCTTTAAGTTCTCTCTGCTTATTCGAATGTCATCTGTCACTAGCGACAGGAGAACCATCGAGTTGTCGCATATTGACAACACGAACAAGCACGCACACATGTTCACAAGCCTGTAACACAAAACAAAATGAATAACGACAAAAAACATGTTCATAATAACGGTGAGATCCTTCCTTCCACTGATTTTAAAATTACTGGAGAAATTTCAACATTTCATTTTTGGATACTTATTTACTAAAAGTGCACGCGGTCTCTTAGCCCCTCTCCTTAAAAAAAAATAATAACAAACCAAAAAACTGGATAACACTTTTTTTTTTTTTTTTATTACGTAACCAACTTCAAGAACTGCTGGTTGAGTTTATTTCTTGCGTGAAGGGGCGCATTCAGGTCGATCGATTTAAAATTAAGTTTCACTTTGGATGCCATAACTTTACATAAAGTTTTCACATCGTCCTTTTCCGTATATTTCTCAAATGTTCTGCCCAAACCCGTTTAATCACTGTTCATTATTAGAATCTTAGGCAACATATCCAGCTTTTCCCTTTAATCGGTTTCTAATCTGCTATGCTTGGTATTATTACTACACAATTACCAAGTAAATATCTCTAGCAGTGATAATTCCAGACAAAATGTTAGCCATGCCTTCTCCAGTATGTACTCTCCAAGAACGACACGCACACGTGGACCTCTTGGGCAAAGACTCAAACTTCCAAAACCAATCTGATAATCTCTACCCGTCAAGCGAAGCCATCGCATTTCGAGGTATATCTCCCAACCGTTCCCCAAGTATCAAACCAGCAACCTCCCCAAGAAAAAAGGACTTGCTTCACATACAAAAACAATTAGGGACCGGGGGGTTCGGTACAGTCTATCTAGCTTCCTGGAACTGTGAGAAACTAGCAGTAAAGATTTTGCATCGGAAACGTCGAAATTCTTCGGCCATGTTGGAAAGTATAAAAGCGGAACGTCGGGTGTTGGACTTGAACCATCCTAATGTAGTCAAAACTTGGACGGTGCGCTCATGTGCCAACAGTCTCGGCAGTGGACTAATACTCATGGAATTTGTTGGATACCAGAATCTTCAGGATATTATAAATTGCCCAACTGAAAATCTCGGATTTGGTCGTCGAGTGAAATTTGCGTTCCACATCTCTAAAGCATTGGATTACATTAACACAAACAAAATTGTTCATCTGGATTTGAAGCCGTCAAATGTGCTTGTCACTCCGGACGATGTATGCAAACTGGGAGATTTCGGCTGTAGTCAACACTTAGACCAGCCGGTCTGTTATATGCAAAGGTCTGTGTTAACAGGGACGGTAGCCTATGTGGCCCCCGAACTTTTCAGAGGGGATCTTCCGACCGAGAAAAGTGACGTTTATTCATTTGGGATTACACTGTGGCAGATGTTATGGCGGGAAGTTCCTTACGGACAAGAAAATCAACACGTGGTTATATTTCGGGTGGTCGCCTATAATTTGCGACCGAGAGAAACCTCACAAACTAATAACCCGGAAGACAATAGTTACCGGCATCTCTATCAAAGATGCTGGGATGCTAATCCAAACCAAAGGCCGGCATTTGATCACTTAGTGCAAGTGTTTCAGATCTGGCTTGAAAGATAACGGTAAAAAAGACTGGTAAATTGTTTTATTTTGCATACGTGAAATTCTTTCGTAACTTTTTTTTCTAAAGGGTCGAAAAACTATGGTTAGTCATTTTAATCCAACTCCCTCTTCATTTGAAACTTCCTGTGACTTTTTCACAAATACATCTCATCGGAACTTGCATACAAAACCATGTTTCGGTAAAGTTGTGGTATCGTTAACAATCAAGAAATAAAACTAATTTTCAATAAACTCCTTGAAATTTATCTATCGAAACAAACTCCTATAGTGTGAAAATACAGGCTTAACTTCGAATTAGGTATCGTTAGGTAGATTTACCGCATACGGAAACAATCGCTTAGATTCCGGCTGTAAAAATAATCTAAAAAGGAATGACTGACCTTACCATTAATCCTAAGTCTGAGGGCTTAACACTGATTCTAGTTAAAGATAGGGTAAGTTGTTACACAAATCATTAAGGAATGTATCCCTGATAAGCAGTCATTTTTGTGTCTCGTGTCAAGGAGATAACTAAAATCTAAATCTGAAATACACATAAGTTTCAGGGCGTTAAAATTATGCCGGTCGGTAGAGAATGAAATATAGTGTTTGATAAGTTATCGTATTTAATTTCTAGGCAGTTAACTATGCGGCAACTTTACCACGATTTCGACCCTCTCGTAGCTAAGAAATCATAATCGCAATTTACTAGGAATAGATTTCAATTTTAGAATCCATATTCATCTACATGTTTTATGTTTATCTATATTTAAAATTTATTATTTTACTCCATGTTCATCCAACGCACAGTTGGCGTGTCAAAACGCTTTTCTCCCACCGTAAGACTTTTGTTAAGATTCATGAACTTTTTACTTTTAGTCGTTACTAAAATGCTTGCATTATCAACTTCAAGAACGCCGCTCATTTTTTTTAAAAAAAAAACATTACTATGAATAAATTGATAATAATAAAAAAAGTACTTCACAACACAACGCGGCAACTTGTCTTTTTCATTTATTGTATTGAAACTTTTGTCTGAAGAGTTTAAATTTTTTTAATTAAAGATTTCGTTTGGTTTGAAATGTTTGAACGTGAGGTTTTATTTTGGTGCTAATGCAGAGTGATCCGCGCTATTTTTGAAATCATATTTCCAACTTTAAAGTTTTGATTTTTTTTTTTTTTTTTTTTTTTTTCCAATTGTAAGGTTAAGTACAAAATATGTACAAAACACCCTCCCCATGTTAAGAATGGCCTTTTAAATGTTATATCAGCACAGATTACTCTCTGCGTGAGTACCTTTTTATTTTACTATTACAATACACTTTTACTTTCAGAATGTTTAGGGCTCTAACTCTTCTCTCGAGATACTGCCTCCCTACGAGAGCAGTTAGATACAAGGTCGATTTTTAATGTGGATAAAATGTGACTTCCCAAAAGTGTCACTTTATATTGAGACTAAAATAAAAATTGTTCGAATGGTTTCTCCTTGACTGACAAAGGTCCAAAAAGCTACTGTATCGGAACAAGATGTTACATTTTCCATGTAGACAAAAAATTGACGGGGATAATCCGAATAATTACAGCAAATTAACTCTTACTTCTACAAATGGGATCCGTATGTTTACGATTGCAGTTTACGGAACTGACCAGAAATGGTCAAGCGATTGTGGATTAGTGTTGATATGAAGCGAAACCTTTTTACTTATCTGAACCTTTCCGCCCATATTAAGGATGAAGTGTATTTTTTTCCAAATTTAGAGGGTATATTTTTCGCAATTTTTTTTTTTTTTTTTTTTTTTTTTTTTACTACTACTTCCACAGCAACTCTGCATTTACCGTTAAATCGATAATTTGTTTCCGGGTATGCTAAAAAACAAATATTACGTTTAAATTTTGGGAAGAAAAGTAGTTTTCTGGATATTAAGACTTAGGTACTCATGCAGAGAGTGATCCGTGCTGAAATATTATTTAAAAAGCCATTCTTAACTGGGGAGGGTGTTTTGTACCTATTCTGTACTTTAACCTTACAATTGAATAAAAAAAAAAACTTTAAACCTGGAAATACGATTTAAAAAAAAAAAAAAAATAGCGCGGATCACTCTCTGCATTAGCACCGATTTTTATCCAATGTAATTCTTTTTCATTGGTGGTCATGTTTTTCCAATTGAACAAGTACTAATGCGCACGTGTTACTTAACGCCTCCTGTTAAGAATGGCGACCCAACTGACATTCCAAGAGTAGTACATTGAAAAAAAAAGTCTTAATATTCAGAAAACTACTTGTCTGACTCGTATTTGAATGTGATATTTTTCAGCATATCCGAAAACTATTCAGTTCTTTTAAAGGCGAGTTATCATTTAAAGTAAAAATTCACCCTTTTGAATACGGCTATTCCCTTTTATTCTATTTGCGTTAGTCATAATCGGAAACGGTCGTTCATATATATAATACCCAACTACAGAAGCATAAACGGTGCTAATGCACTTACTGATCCGCGATATTTTTTAAAATCGTATTTCCAAGTTTAAAGTTTTCTATTATTCAATTAAGGTTAAAGTACAGATTAGGTACAAAACACCCTCCCCATGTTAAGAATGGCTTTTTAAATGCTATTTCAGCACGGATCAGTAAGTGCAGGAGTACCGCATAAACATTTAAACCTTCAAATCAGTTTTCATTCGTGACTTTTTGAATACGAGGTCTACATATCGATTTCGTTAACTATAACTTCACCATTCCTCAACTTCTGTTAAGCATCTAGAAGTGTAACCTAGGTTCAAAACTGTATCTAACTTTCAGCATCACTTAAGTGCTTCCTAATAAAACTCAAATATCTGAAATATTAAAAGTGAAATAAATATCACTATATATATATATATATATATATATATATGTGTGTGTGTGAACGTGTCTGTACATTTTCCTACATAATAACTCTGTCAATTTTTAGTCTACAGACAGGAAATTTGATATACAGGGTACTGAGATTTGGAGAAATTGATGTGATCGGTTTTTGGCCAAAAATTTGTCGATTAAGGGGTCAAAGTTCAACGATTTGATCTTTGAGAACTCTACCAAACTCCTCCGACAATTTGGGTCTACGCACTTGAAATTTTAGGTATAGGTTCCTTGGACATGAATCTAACTTAATAACTTGATTTGAGCCCAAACCAAATTTTAAGGGGTCATGATAGGGGTCAAAGTTAAAAAAATTACCTCTGCGGTCTCTTCCAAATTACTCAGACAATTACGGGTCTAAATATTTGAAATTTTACATAAAGGATATTCAGATAGTGCAAGCTTTTTCATCAGTTTAGGTCGAAAATTTTTAGTTACCAATATATAAATGTTTGCATGTCTGCCTTAAACTGTCAATAGAGGCGACGGATTTTACCAAGATCAGTATCGTTTTAAAGTTCGACCTTTTATATGACAAATATCGAAAAATTGGCTAAAAACATTATCTTCCCCTTCAACTAGGCAGTTTTCTACAGGGGGGGGTGACTTTTTTCACCGATATTTTTGAAAGATATCCTCTCCTTTAGATTGTCTAGCCTTCATTTAAAAAAAATGTCCCTTCCGGTTTGGCGGTGGTCGTAACAGCATAAACGTTAGGTTTTACCCTGTTCTTTTCCTCCTTTGCAATACGGGTTCGAGCCTGCCTTCTTACTACCACTTTTTTTTTTTTTTTTGCTCAACATACACATCCAAACACCCGGGCAACGAAAGTAATTCACTTGTTATAAACGATAAATGTTGCTTTGTCCAAAAAATAAAAAACATCGATCCTTAAAACCAGAAGAAAATTTGTACTTTGAAACTGGTTACAAATTCATCAGGCATCTTTTACCAGAGTCAATAAAAAAAGGGACGAAAAAATATATACACCTAGTTATCAAAAACAATTTGCTCTTCTACTTACCTGGATGTTTTAAAGTATTTATTTAGAGTCAAGTCAGTTGAATAAAAATACCGGTTTCATCAAAATCATTTGGACCCCCCTCCGATAATCAGCAAAACCCAAACTAATTGGAGTTTCTAAAAGCATTTAATTTTTTTTATCGATTGTAAAGGGTCTTAGTGGCTTTAACGTAACCGGCATTTTCCCCCGTTCCAACTGACTTAACACTGCTTTCGTTTTGGTTCTTCGTTATTGCAGCGAAATTCGAAAATATTGCATTTCAAGTAAAACTAATGTTGTTTACTGAAATGTCATGATGTCATGAACATATCCAAAACTCACGAAAAAAACAAAACATGAAAATTAATGAAGTTTTTCGAAGATAATTAGGAAAAATTGAGTTTTGCAATAAAACAAAACGAAAATTCTAACTGGAAATCTTTGACCAATTTAGTAAAACTTAATTTTCAGTAATTGTCTTCGAAAACTTAATTTTCTACCTTTTATCGTTTTCTGTAATTTTTGGATATTTTCATTACTGCGATATGACAATTCGGTACTAGTGCACTTATTGATCCGTGCTGAAATAACAAGGTTATTTAGAAATCCATTCTTAACATGGGGAGTTTTGTACATATTCTGTACTTTTAAGTTTATAACTTAATAAAAAACATAAAAATGTAATTAAACTGGAAAATACTATTTAAAAACTGCGCGGATCAATAAGTGCATTAGTACCAACAATTCAGTAGATACTGTGGGTTTCACTGGAAATTCAATATTTTAATTTCTGAATTTCGCCACAATAACCAAGGACCTTTGTTTCAAAGTAAATGAACTCTTTAAAAGTCAAAAAAAAAAAAAAAATAGGTAGAAAAATAACTCCTTATACATTTATTGTATACTAGCAGCGTGACCTGACGTTGCCCGGGTTTGAATGATGAACGGATGTTTCACACTCCCATATTTTTGTCATTGAAATCGATGAAATGGCTTATTTTATTTTTCAATCAAATAGATTGATTGCCTACTCTAATTGTGAACTCATCGATTCACCTGTTAGTAGCTTTGTGTCCCTCGCAGTGATTGAATTCACAATTATATTGTAGTCTACATTGCACTGTAGAGAACCTACTGTTGATTTTATAATTTAATATATAATGGCTTGCGTTAAAGTTTAAAATACGAAGTCGAGTATCATGCATCAATTGTGCTAAATTGCATTCGTTTCCAATTCGTCCGTGTCATATCAAAGAACCTACTGTTGATTTTATGTCTGGCATTACTGGTTGTGCGGTGATAATGGCTTGAATTTAAGTTTAAAATTAAAGTAAAGTGTGTAATTGTGAAATTCTGCTTTAAACAGAAACATTCATTTCAAACGCGCCCGGCATGAAAAATTCTGTTAATTAAAAAAAAAAAAAAAATTATATACTGGGCCTTTCGGCTTGTGGTAATAAAACTTCTCAAATGCACTTGTGATATTAGGCTGTGTGAGTTATTAACTTTGATTAAAATCGGCTGATCCTTCTTTCATCGGATTATTTCGATTACCAATACTTATCAAAGACATTCCGGTACAGAACTTAAGACTGCGAACTGGCACATAAAGTACCTTCGTGTGAAATTTCATACAAATTAACCCAGCCGTTTTCGAGTTCATAGGGAACGAACAGACACACAAAGTTCCTTTTTATAGAACAGTACATATTTCTACTTTGACTTTTAAATATATAAAAAAAATGCCCCATTTCCTTTATTTCAATTTACTTCAGTCGAATTTCTCGGCAATCGAGGGATTCCTTCTTGGGGCTAATGATGATTTCTATGAGATGCACAGATATTCGAATAGTCTATTAAAGTGATATCTGTTATTAGAGTAGTTAAGAATATTAATTTTCCTTTCCTCCAAATTGATCAGTAAACTATATCGTTCTTTTTTTTTTTTTTTTTGTGTGTGTGTGTGTGTGTGTGTGTGTGTGTGTGTATACTCTAGATCTTAGCGGATTCCAGAACAAGAATTCATCGAACTTGGAGTATTCAGCTAAATGTTATTTTCGGTAAAATCATTGGTCGAAGAAACCCCATTCCTCGTACGAGTCTTGTCAAGGGCATTTTACTTGGGCTTCGATTACTTAAAATTTTTAATATTTGTCTAGTGTTTATGAGGTGAAGAAGTATTCTCATGTCTGGTTTTCTGACGAAGATCGAAGACGCTCGATGATGGTGTCTAATAGCTTGTTCAAACTCTCACTTGTTCTATCTGTATCACTACAGTCTCCAACTGCGTGTGTGCGTATTTTATCATAATGGACTTTGTTCTCGAAACGATTTTGACATTAAAGACCGGCGTGATTCTATAACAAAAATATCCGTAAACATTGGAGATATAAAATTATTTTAATGGAAATTACAAAACAATTTATTTCCCTACTCGTACTTGTCGCGTTAAATGCAATTTAATAGAAGCACTGAAAGTTAGCGTTTTCATTGAAGTATTCGTTGGTCATGTTTTTATTTCTCTCCTAAATACTATACAAGACTAATATTACCGCTAACTTCACATGCTTATATTTTATATTAAATCTGGTTTTAACGCAAATGCTTGCATTGTTTTGGGACTAATTTGTTTTTGTTTTTTTAAACTATATTTCCTTTAAAAAAAATTGTAACGTTTACCAAAATGGTTAAAAGGAACCGCCTTTTGATATTTTACACGTAAAAATGTTTTTTTACATCAAATAACAGTGAAATTGCTCAATATTTATGTTAGTAAGTAATGTGACTGTAAATATCCATTAAAAAATGTTTAAAGTATGAACACGCATTTAAAACAGCACGAGAAAAATCACTCTTTTCCCCCTACCGCTCCGAATGGCAACAAATGTTTTCAACATTTATCTATACATATAAAGTGGAGGCATTAGTATTAAATACCCACTTTTTTATTTAAACATAAATCGAACTTGATATAATCATTCAGGCATATTCGAGAAATTTCATAAAGCTCAACTAATTTGCATATTCTTTTGAAAAACGAACTTTCAGTAATTATTCATTTTTTTATGGTTTCGTATTTCAGTTATTGGTTTCATTTAATCATTACGCACAGCTCTATGCATAGTTTGTGCATAATTGCTTTTAAGATGACAGGTTCTGTACACAACAATGTGTGCGCGCGTGCGTATGTATTATGCACATTGTATGTGTCTGTCTGTAGAACAGTCTATACAAAACTGTCAATTTTGATCTACACGCTTGAAATTTGATATGATGTATTCGGCATGAGGAACAATATCGTTTTCATCCGGAAAAATAGCTGCTAAGAGGTCAAAATAGGAACTTATAAGATGTACTTCGACGTAATGTGTATGTTCTACGCATGCGCAAATATACATTTATACGTTTAGTTACCTTAATTTAAGTTTTGATAGATATAGATGGTAGTGAATGCTGCTAAAGATCTAAATGTTTTGGTTTTAGCTGATGCCACCAAGTCATATTTTTTTAAATAGTGAAATCACTATATATTGGGTACAATATAATAATCAATAGACAATTGGCGCTATAATAATAATAATAATAATAATACGAAATCTTCATAAATTAAAATATTTAAGCGTCTTTTACGACCGTGAAACGCCGGGGGGCTCATAGTATTGGTATTAAGTTATTTCAATTTAATTTATTTATTCGCTACATATGTGAATACATGTTTCAATTATGATTTCTTTCGAAATTAAACATCCTCAGGCTACAATATCTAGCCAAACATAGTGTTGCCAATGTTTGAATAAAGTGATATTTACTGGTTTACTTGTTATTGTTTTTATAAGCACTAGTCTCTAGAAAATCACAGCAATACAATCATATGCTAGCAGGCAGACCCGACGTTGCCCGGGATTAAATAAGGATCAACGAATGTTTCACCCTCCCATATTTTTATTGTCATCGAAATCGATGAAATATCCCATTTTAAAATCAAATCGATTGATTGGCTTCTCTAGTTGGGGACCCATCGCGATGCACCGATAGGAAGCTTAACATGCCTCCTTGCAGTGACTTAGTCCAAAATATATTGTAGCCTACATTGCGCTGTAGCGAACCTACTGTTGATTTTATAACATTATTTTTATTTATAATGGCGTGAATTAAAGTTTAAAATGCAAAAGTCAAGTATCGCGGTTGAATTGTGCTACAAACAGAAACATTCATTTCGAGCGCGTCTCTGTCATATCAAAGAATCCACTGTTGATTTTATATGCTATGCCTTTCGGCTTGTGTGGTAATAAAACTTCTCAAATGCACTCGTGATGTTAGGCTGTATCAGGTGTTAAGTCAAAATCGCCTGTTCCTTTTTTCATCGTTTTTTTTTTTTTTATTTATTATCGAAAACATTCCGGTACAAAACCGATCTAAAAACGCTGCCAGATGCATAAAGTACATTTG
Organism: Euprymna scolopes; assembly: GCF_053919585.1. NCBI lineage: Eukaryota > Metazoa > Mollusca > Cephalopoda > Sepiida > Sepiolidae > Euprymna > Euprymna scolopes. The sequence goes on along the minus strand of NC_136484.1, from coordinate 142,727,545 downwards.
TGTGGACTTCCATAAATATCGGCCCAGCCGTTGTGGAATCTATAAAAATCACACACTATCTTTCTCTCTTTCACTCGCACAGACAAAGGTTCTTTTATAGTAGTATATATTCTTTTATAGTAGTATATATTATTCCAAAAAAATAATAATACAAATATTAGTATTAATATTTATAGTTTCATCCTTTTCTGAAAATATTCTCAATATGCAAGATTGATCAGTATATGATGGGAATTAAATTAGCATTTACAAAATTTGTGCAGATACAATTATATTCTTTACTAGCAGTTCAGCCTAGCTTTACTCGAGTCCTATACACTGTTCATAACTATGTGCATATATATATATATATATATATATATATATATATATATATATATATATATAAAGTTTGACTCCTTTCCAGGTAACCTATATCTAAAATTTCAAGTGTTTACACCCAAACTTGGCTGAATAGTTTGCTAGAAACCATAACGGTCAAATCTTTTGGACTTTGACCTCTTGACAGCCAACTTTTCGCCCAAAAACTGATTAAACAGCTTGCATGTCTGAATACCCTTTATGTAAAATTTCAAATGTTTAGACCCCAAATAGCTGAATAGTTTGCTAGAAACCGCAGAGGTCAAATCTTTTGAACTTTGGCCATCTTGGTAGCCAAATTTTTAGCCAAAAACTGATTAAAAAGCTTGCCCTACGTCTGAATACACTTTATGTAAAATTTCAAATGTTTAGACCAGAAATTGGCTGAGTAATTTTGTAGAGACCGCAGAAGTCAAATTTGTTTTAAGTTTGACCCCAATTCTAACCCTTTAACATTTATTGTTTTGAGCTCAAATAAAATTACAAAGTTAGATCCATGTCCAAGTAACCTACTTCTAAAAGTTCAAGTGTTTAGACCCAAAATTGGCATAGGAGCTTGATAGAGTTCTTAAAGGTCAAATCGTTGAACTTTGACTCCTTGAACGCCAAAATTCTGGCCGAAATCCGATTAGAAATATTTTCCCAACTCTCAATACCCTTTATATCAAACCTCGAGTCTGTAGACCGAAAACTGACAGTTATTTGGTTGGGAAATGCACACACACACACACACACACACACACACACACACACACAGACATTTTCACTTTTATAGATATATAGATAGCTTACGCTGAGTTTCAAAAATTTGGTATTTTTCTTCTGTGGAAAATAATTAGAAAAACAAATTATGAACTTTGCTGGTTAGCACAAAAAATTGAAAGCAAATGTTAGACAATAATACCCGAAAATATTAAAAAAAAAAAACAAACAAAAAAAAAGAAAAAAATACTTTAAGTGATGTCCATGAATAAGGTGTAGCTAATAAGATCTAATCAATAAAGTAGGTTAAAAATTGGTAAACTACACAAATCTGTAGTTCTGGTTATGAATGAATCCGTAGACTTGGTATGAGAAGATCGGCTAGATCTATAGTGCTTGGAAGATTAGGTTAAAAATTCTACCATAAAATTAATGCAGGCAGCGTCTATAATTATGCGCACTCCCTGTCTTACGACCCCCCCCCATTCAAATGGCTCTGTTCTTGGTATACGACTCTCACAACCTTGATTCGACGGCGCAGTTCTTAATGTTTGCATTTAGAAGATTTTTATAGCTCTTGTTCTGATCACCTTGACTGTGGTTTCCTTTTCTAAGTTAGCCATAGAAAGTCTGCTTCGCGAATGGCGAAAGCATGAACGTCCTGGAGAAGGTTGATGTTGGTACAATAGTTTTACTCGTATATCCGCAAAATGCTCCGAACTCAACGTTGATGGAATATCTCCAGAGCCGTTAAGTGGCAACGATATACCGTTCAGTTCTCTGGGGCATAAGGACGCGTTGGGAGCACGGCAGTTTTATATACTGTCACCTTAGTGCTAGTTTGAATGTCTCCACCCTGGAAGACATGTGTTCAGAGGCGATTTTAGTTGGAATTGAATCTCATCTTGGAGGTCAGCACATGATCAATGTATGCGAAATTGCTGACGGTTTCCAGAAATTCCGCGCAGATATTGAGAGCGGGGACTTCTGGTTTCACACCTGGTCTATGTTGGTGGAGAATTTAGTCTTTCCAGTGTTGATGGCGAGACTAACACGAGTGTAGGTACGGTCGAAAACGTCCGGAATTTCCTTTGCTTTATTCATTCATCAGTTGTTTTTGAGAACCTGTGTTTTTTTGTTTTTTTTTTGGATTGCCGTGCACCAGAAGTGATTGATGCGGGGTTCAGAGATCAGCTCCCTAAACAAAACACCCTAGACGCAGGTGTCGATTAAAAAGAAATGATCACGTGTTCTAAAATTGGAACAGAGTTTCGAGAAGTTTACGGCACTGAAGCAGCCGATCCATATGTACTCACAATGAAGTATCTCTCTTCGAGACTGTCCGTTCGTTGACCAATTTTTAATTAAGTAAAAAAAAAAAAAAAAAAAAAAAAAATTAAAAAGTGAATTTTAGCTCATCTTTTACAGGGACATTTTTTTGTATCTTCCCATTGTGAACGAATCTCTCTCAATAAAGCCTTTAAAATCGCCAACAAGACTCCTTGTGTTTCCATGCATGTTATTCGCCTACGCTGCAGAAAACGGTCTCATGGAGAAAAAAAGCGACGATTAAGAATGAAGACAAGACCACACACACACACACACACACACACACACACACACACACATATGTAAAACAAAAAAGAATTTTATTAATTGATTTTCACTCGATCGTTCAACGGCGATGACCCATGGGTGCACATGTGCGGATTTGTTGAAAAGACTACGTTCTTCCCATGTGCATCCTTTCATTTAACGCTTGGTTAACGTTTCTTTTAACGGTTTTGTTTCTAGAAATACTACAATTCTCCTTTCCACTATCTAAGACATCAGCATGTAAACAATCCAGTGTTAACCCCAACATTAACCCTACCCGTAATAGTCATAGTATTATAAAGATAGGTTTACACGGATAATCATTTACAGAAACCGATAGAGTATTCCACAATGTGGTGCAGACATAACAAGTAATTAGTGCAGATCTAGCAAGTAGATGTAATAATCTCTCTCTCTCTCTCTCTCTCTCTCTCTCTATCTATATATATATATATATATATATATATATATATATATATATAGGCGGCAAAAAGAAAGTCCGCATTTGTAATTTTTTCAAAAACTGAAAATTTAAGCTAAATTTAATGTAACTGTTTAAACAAACTATACCTCATTTGATTCGCCTTTTATTATTCTATAATTTTACCTGTTCATATTTGACTTTTAATTGAAATATTCTAGTGTTCACGTCAATTTAAAAAAAAAATCTTTAAATTGCGGAGGCAAAAAGAAAGCCCGCAAAATGGGAAATTGCTATTTAAATGTAACCCTAGGACATTAATGCAACGCAAATACAGCAGGAACACAATGAACTAGTTAATATTTAGTAGCATAGCCCTTCTGCAATTTGACAGACTGCAATGTTTTGGGATTTCCTTAAAATTAGACTGCAGCAATACTCCGGAGAAAAGGCATCCCACTTTTCTTTAATTTTTGTCCAAAGTTCTTCCAAATTTGAAATTTTATCATTGCGTAGCTGTTGCTTGATGTAATATCATACATTTTCGATAGGATTGAGGTCTGGAGATTGTACAGGCCAGTCAAAACACGGAATATAATACTCTTCCAAGAACTTCTTCCCATTGCCAGCTGTGTGAATGGGAGCATTATCCTGCATGAAGACGGGATTATCATCCAAATTCTGACCAAAATAGTGTAGAAAATGCTCAGTCAACATATTAATGTACTGAATTAATTCGACCTTGCAAGCGAACTATAGGCCCTGGACAATTGGTAATAATAATGCCCCACACAAAAACTGAACCTCCACCGCCTTGCAGTGTTGAAAATGAGCACTTAGGATTAAATTCCTCGTCTTTCCACTGACGGACGTACTTCCTACCATCACTGCCTAGTCCATTGAATTTTCTTTCGTCACTAAAAAGCACTTTTGACCAATATGAAGAGTCATGATCTTCATTGCATCTGACGAAGTCCAGACGGCGCTTTCTGTTCTTTACAGAAATTATTGGCTTGCGTCTTGCAACATATCCATGCAAATTAAATTCCTTTAATCTGTTCTTGACATTAGAAAGAGAGCACTTTTTAACAATATTGCACGGTTGTTGGATTTGAGGAGCTGTTTTAAATCTGTTTCTTAGGCTGCGGATCTTGATAGTATTGTCTTCCCTGTTAGAAGTAACTCTAGTACGACCGGATTTAGGGGCATCACGAACACTGCCGATCTTTTGGTGCTTTTGCACAGTCTTTCGTACCGTTCTCTGATCACATTTCAATCTGCAGCCGATTTCTCGATTGGATAAACCAGAAAGGTGGAGATTAATGAGCTCCTGACAATCATTAAGAGAAAATCGGGGCATATGACTAAATGTTTCGTTGTATGACCTGGGACAGTAACAATTACGATTAGAGATTCTTTGTTGACTATTGGTGGATATTTTAAACTGATTTAGGGGCGATAATTTAAGCTGATTTTAAGCGAATTTGTTGCTGCGGACTTTCTTTTTGCCTTCAATAGTAGAAGCTATTTTTTTAAATTGACGTGAACACTAGAATATTTCAATTAAAAGTCAAATATGAACAGGTAAAATTATAGAGGAATAAAAGGCGAATCAAATGAGGTATAGTTGTTTAAACAGTTACATTAAATTTAGTTTAAATTTGCAGTTTTTGAAAAAATTACAAGTGCGGATTTTCGTTTTGCCAGCACTGTATATATATATATATATATATATATATATATATATATATATATATATATATATATATATATAAGTGAACGTGTGTGTGTGTGTGTGTACATTTCCCTACGCAATAACTCTGTCAATTTTTAGTCTACAGACTCGAAATTTGATATACAGGGTACTGAGATTTGGGAAAATCGATGTGATCGGTTTTTGGCCAGAAATTTGGCGATTAAGGGGTCAAAGTTCAACGATTTGACCGCTACCAAATTCCTCCGGCAATTTGGGGGTCTACGCACTTGAAATTTAAGATATAGGTTCCTTGGACATGGATCTAACTTAATAACTTGATTTGAGCCCAAAACAATAAAATTTAAGGGGTCATAATAGTGGTCAAGATTTAAAAAAAAATGACCTTTGCGGTCTCTTCCAAATTACTCAGATAATTTCTGGTCTAAATATTGGAAATTTTACATAAAGGGCATTCAGAGATAAGGCAAGCTTTTTCATCAGTTTGGGTCGAAAATTTTTAGTTATCAATATATAAATGTATGTATGTATATCTGTTTGCATGTCTGCCTTGAACTTTCATTAGAGGCGACGGATTTTACCAAGATCTATATCGTTTTAACGTTCGAATTTTCATACGAAAAATACCGAAAAATTGGCTAAAAACATTAATATCTTCCCTTTCAACTAGGCACTTTTCTACAGGGGGGGGGTCACTTTTTTCGCCGATATTTTTGAAAGTTATCCTCTCCTTTAGATTGTCTAGCCTTAATTTTAAAAATGTCCTTCCGGTTTGGCGGTGGTCGTAACAGCATAAACGGTAGGTTTTACCCCGTTCTTTTCCTCCTTTGCGATACGGGTTCGAGCCTGCCTTCCTACTACCACTTTTTTTTTTTTTTTTTGCAAAACATACACATCCAAACACCCGGGCAACGCCGGGCTGAAATATTAGTATATCTATAAAAGTGAACGTGTGTGTGTGTGTTTGTGTGTGTGTGTGTGTGTGTGTGTGTACATTTCCTTACATAATAACTCTGTCAATTTTTAGTCTACAGACTCGAAATTTGATATACAGGGTACTGAGATTTGGGAAAATCGAGGTGATCGGGTTTCGGCCAAAAATTTTGCGATTAAGGGGTCAAAGTTCAACGATTTGACCTTTGAGAACTCTATCAAACTGCTCCGACAATTTTGGATCTAAACACTTGAAATTTTAGATATAGGTTCATTGAACATGGATCTAACTTAATAACTTGATGTTATCCCAAAACAATAAATTTTAAGAGGTCATAATAGGGGTCAAAGTTAAAAAAAATGGACCTTTTTTTTTTGCTCAGCACACACATCCAAACACCCGGGTAACACCGGCACTCATTGCTAGTATATATATATATATATATATATATATATATATATATATATATATATATATATATATATATATATATATATACGATGTGAGAACAACATTCAAATCGAGAATTGTAGTTCGAATACGCAAAATTATCAATCGTCATTTAAAAACAGGAAAAGTATAATATTGAAATCTCAGAATATATTTGAAACGAGTTGAACTGACGAATCGGATATTAATAAACAAACTAGACTTTTTAGCCAGTAAAAACCGAGCAAAATTAAAGCTGTTGATTGCTTTATGTCAAATTGATGGTTAAATATGGTTAAATGTTTACTCATTTTTGCATTAAATACTAATCCTTATTAGTTCCTCTTAATCTCTAATTGTACATCAAACAGATATTATAATATACTTAATTCAGAAAAAAAATTTCAGCCAGATCGGCGCAGCAGTTTCTGAAAAAAAAAAGTGGAGCGGACAAACAAATAGACAGACAGACCGATACAGCAGTAGTACATAATATATATGAATTGAGAAAGTATAGATTGCGAAAATAAGACGGACATATTTGATTGACAGATTCGTAAACAAAAAATTAACCGTTTTAGTCTGAATGTTTCATAAATAAAATAATAAATTCAAAACTATGCCATACTAGCCTGAAGATCCGACGTTGTCCGGGATTGAATTAGGATCAACGAATGTCCCATATTTCCATATTTTATTGTCATCGAAATTGGCAGAATTGGCCATTTTTCAATCAAACCACGGCACACCGAAAGGAAGCTTAACATGTCTACCCGCAGCAAGCCGTCTATATTGCACTGTAGAGAAGCTACGATTGATTTTATAAAATGATTTTTATGTACTGGCTTAAATTAAAGTTTAAAATGCAAAAGTTAAGTCCAATTGCGCTCATCTATGCTGATTAACCAATGAAATCTTTGCATTAGTTACAAATAGAAGAATTGCAAACAGCGTGAAAATGTCTTGTTTGGTTAGTACCTTTTCCCAAAAATTTTATTTAAATTAAATTAAAACTTATACTTACGACACTTATTTAAATAAACGAAACAAAAATTCCTTCCAATTTATTTTTAAAAGTATGCATTCACTTGCATTGCGAACAATAATATTTTCCCCCTGTTTCTTACATACTCTGTCTGCTTTTTCGTATTTGACCTAAAATACTTTTGAAATTTTTTTTTTTTTACACAAGCATCACCACATTATCAAGGTCAAGAGGCCACTGAAGGATAAGGGTTAAAGAGTGTACAGTAGAAATGGGACAATATAGTAATCATTAGTAATGAAAATTCGGTAAATTTGATAACTTATATGGAACGGCTCATCAAGAACTTATTTACGTTAGACTTGAACGCAACCATATTGTAGTCAGTCAGAAAGCAGGAAATCGGAAGACAATTCCACAGGCGTGCAGTTCTAAAAAAGAAGCTTTGTTCATGGAATCTATGTTTAGGTTTAGGCACAGATAAAGAGTGGGAGGAATTATTGATTGTGTTTTCAGCTAGACGAGTGTTTCTTGTGAAAGTTAGACGAGGGGGGACCATAGATTGAAGCTCATTCGAACACTTTCCATGAAAATAACGATACATCAGAGACAAACTCGCAACATCTCTTCTGTGAGATAGGGGTTGCAGGGAAGAGAAAAGGACATCTCCTACGAGGCTACGAAGTCTATTTTAAACTCTATCAAGGCAGGACAAGTCCTTTCTAGCAGCTCCTGCACAGATGTGGCAACAGTATTCCATTCTTGGACGTATCTGGCTCTTATATAGATAGAGAATTGCATCAGCAGTGAGATATCTACCGGATTGATAGAAAGATCCCGCCATTTTTCCAGCGGCCTTGGCAACAGATTTGATGTACGTGTTCCATTTAAGATCAGGAGTAATGGTCAAGCCCAGAAGCTTGTCAAAACTTGAGGCCTCCTGAAGACGAGAGCCATTCATTTCAATTGATGCCAGATGTGGATCAGAATGTTTATGATGTAAAGAGAGAAGCTTGGTTTTAGATGCATTAAAAGTAACCAGCCACTCCTTTCCCCATTGTACTACGTGCTCAAGATCAGAGGAGAGAGATATATCCAACAAGTTTTACATTGCTTGCGTTATTCAAATAAAAACAATTTCCTCGTCATTTTTAGGTTATTGGGTGCTTGTCCATAACCCCCTCTATGAAAAAACAAAAGTTAAGAAACATATTTATAATGTACGTATCTGTGACGAAAAGAAAAATTCGTACACCAAAAATCAAGTAAATTGATCAAGTAATTTTATTTTTATAAAGAAAATTATTTTAAAGCAACTTTGTGATTTACCAATGCCCGTCTCCATTTTAAACAAAAAATGGATTTTTAAAATCTTGTAAAAGTTTGAATTATTCAGAATTATCTCCCTTGTTCTACGAAAATAGCATCGAGGGAGCGTCGATTGTTTAACCATAAAATCTGATTCAATTTTTTCTAAATAAAACTACTTGTTCATAAATTTATGTGAATTTGTATGTACGTTATTTTCTTTCCATGACAGGTATAAACGCCATAATGATTTTTCTTTTCTTTTTTTTTTTATAGTTTTGCTTTTTCATTGAGGAGGGGGGGGTAAAGACTTGCACTAATTATTGTTTTTATAAGTAGGAGTCTTCTTTTTCAGACCTTAAAATAAAGAAAAAATATTAAGTAGTCAGAAATGTATCATGTCATTTAGTGATTCAAAGAAAAGTAAATAAATTTGATGGTAAACTAGAAATTCGAGTTTTTCGATTATTTTAGTTCTTTCGCCATATTTAAAAAGACAACAAAGCACTTTTAACATAAGCTGTTTCCGTTCTTACAATAAACAATTGAGTCCTGGATATGACCTTAAATTATATCCAATGGTGAGGCCCCAGCTTGCGGGCTCTGGGGAGTGCGGAGCCACCCTTTAATTGCCATTGCTCCCAGGTCCACTTTGACTCCGAGTGGTAGTAACTGATAGGGTCCCAACTATGGGTTAAATAGAAACCGACTTGCAAAAAAACAAATATATTCTATTAAATAATTTTTCTCCAAAATAACCGGATTCGGCATTAAATAACTTGAAAAGGGCTGATATGCCGTAAAACAACCAACCAAAACCAAAAAAACAAAAAACAATGAACAATTCATCTTCATAATATTGTGGCGCAGCTCCTGGCTTCAGATGGTGTATTTTTTTAGCGAGAGTGACGTCTTAGAAAAGTGTCCAGAACAACGCTAACAATTAACATATACCTAAATTGGCTGATGTAAAAAGATGGATAGTAAAAGTTCTTGGCCTTCGGGCCAGGATCAAAGTAAATTTATTTTACTGCTTATAAAAAAAAAAAAAAATAAATAAATAAATAAAATCACACACACACACACACACACACACACACACACACACACACACACACACACACACACACGCACGATATGATTTGGGAATCTTAGGTAGGATGACCCCCGGTGTGCTTGAGGTATTGTGGTGAATGAGAACTTTAGCTAAGATCAAGCATAGACAAGTAAAGGTTCAGTGATGAGGATGACCATGGACACCCCATCCCCAATTTTTGAGTGGCCTTTTGCCTAATTTTTTGTTTATTTCTGTTTTGTTCGTAAATTTTCAAAGTGAATAAAAAATATATATTACTAAAAGTGTAGTATCTGTTCTTCAGATGCTGCACTGCACCTTTTTGGTCTCGGTTAATGGAGGAGAAATCCTTCACGACTGATACATTTTTTTTATTTTTGTTACTGACCAGAGCGCCCCTTTTTGGGGAGCTGGTTCCCCCCTACATTAAAAACCGACCTCATGTCTAACTTTGCCCTCGTGGGGAGGCAAATAAACCAACAAACAAAAACATGAACGTTATGAATGGTCACCAGTTAGCATGTGCTTATTCAACAACGGGATTTGGAAAATAAAAGCGAGAAAAAAAATAACTCAACGAACAAAATATATTTATATTTCAACAATATTACAGAGATGAAAAAATACACGTTGAAAGAACAAAGTTGTAAAGAAAGTTTAAAGTTATTGAATAAGAAACAGAAAAGAGCGTGAATCTTTTTTTTTCTTACATAGGCATCACCACATCAAGGCCAAGAGGCTACTCGAGGATAAGGGTTAAAGAGTGTACAGTAGGAATTGGACAATATAGTAATCGTTTGTAATGGAAATTCGGTAAATTTGTTAACTTATATGGAACGGCTCATCAAAAACTTGTTTACGTTAGACTTGAAGACAACCATATTGTAGTCGGCTGGAAAGCAGGAAAACGGAAGACAATTCTATAGGCGGACACTTCTAAGAAAGATGCTTTGCTCATGGAATCTATGTTTAGGTTTAGGCACAGATAAAGAGTGGGGGAAATTAGTGAGTGTTTTCTGCTAGACGGGTGTTTCTTGTGAACATTTGGCGAGGGGGAACTTGCAATGTTCTGAGTTAACTTTGTTCTTGTAAGTGCGTATATAGATGTGTGCGAGTTGATGGAATTTGTACGTGACTCAATGAAGATCCTCTTCCACCGTCCCTGGCCAAAGTCACAGGGGAGGCAGATTGAGCATACATTTTTGGTTTCTGTTCGAGCTGCGAACGGCTCAAGAAATCTGATTTTGTTGATCACGTGACTACTTTATAGGCTTGGTTAATTTGACATAAGCTTGTTACTTCTGGTGTTTAAAACGAGTTTAATTTGTTGAAAAATATTAAGGGTTTACACGTTCCTGTGAAAACTAACTTGCTTTTAGAAATGAAGAGAGCGTATGTCAACGAAGCGGAGAAAGAGATAGCGCAGCTATTTTGGGGAACATGAGCACATTATTCATTATTTTTGTAAACCCTATCATTTAGTGGGGTGGTACCGTAATCGTATCATATCTATTAAAGAAAGAAGACATTAAAATGTAAAACTAATGATATATTTGTTTCTTATGCCTGTCCTGGTATCCTACGCACACGCACACATAAACACACACACGCACACACGCACACACACGCACACACACACACACACACACACACACACACACACACACATATATATATATATATATATATATATATATATATATATATATATATATATATATATATAAAGGAGCCACCACATATCAAAGCCCGGAGGCCACTCGAGGATAAGGGTTGATGAGTGAACAGTGCTCAAAGGGAACATGTCGCAGTCATCGTTAGTAGTAGGAATTTTGTAAATTGGATTACTTAAGGGGGTGGCTCATAAAGAATGTGTTCAGTTTGGACTCGAAGACAACCATATTGTAGTCAGGGTGAAAGCAGGAAAATGGAACAGAATTCCACAAGCGTGCAGTTCTAAGAAAGAAGCTTTGTTTGTAGAATCTACGTTAAGGTTTAGGCACAGATAAATAGTGGGGGAGATTATTGATAGTGTTTTTAGCTAGACGAGTGTTTTTCGTGAAAGTCAAGGGGGCATAGATTGGAGATTAGACGAGCAGTTGCCATGAAAATAACGATAGAGCCGAGACAGGCTCGCAACGTCTCTTCTTCTAAAAAGGAATACAAACGTAAAAAGAAGTCTAATGGTAAGAAAACTCCCAAGAAAATAAGGAGTACGTAAAAACAACAGAATGACACTTGGGGAAAGTTTAATATTACCTTTACTACTTCATTAAACCCTGTTTATGACATTTAAGTAAATATAATGTACAACATCATTTCTTAGATGTGTCTTTTTCTTTTATGAAAAAATCGAAATGTATTATGGTGGATTAAAATTCGTGATTAAATTATTTTAGAAAAACATCCTTCTAGAATCTAAATTTATAGTAATTTTTATTTGAATAAATACAGTGTTTAATAAATATATAATGATTTGTAAGTTACGTAGAGCCGTGAAAAAACACACACACACAAAAGGTCACATAACTTGATCAATGTATATATTCTTTACTTCTTATTTATGTGAAATTGACTTCTCAAGTTTAACACTAAAAATATAAGCGATAAAAATTAGGGCATACTTAAAACGAAAGAGAACCTGGTGTTCAATCTCTACCCACTAAAACAACCTATATGACATGGTTTATGTGCATATGGACCGACGCAAAACAACCATCAAAATTATAAATAGAAACTGGTTGTATTTTGGACTAATTAAAAACATCATTGTTAAACCATGAAGTTATATTTTCGGGAGCCACTCTCAATTTATTCGTGGCTATAAAAGACCAAGGAATCAATCAATAATTAATATCATTTTGACATCTGAATATTGAGCACTCTTTTCTCTCTGGCATTCACAAGAAGGGATGGTCATTCATGGGGAGTTGAAAAAATACTACATCACCAACTACCGTCTCCAAGAAAACGGAGAGGGTAATGCTTGAGAAGATGGTATAATGACAAAGGAAACACATATTATACTACTACCCCCAAAAGAATGCATTAATGCCTACTGAATTATATCATGAGAAGGTAATCCCTAGGAGGATGGTAATATAACCATAGAACATACATTATACTACTCAAATATAGTTTTGTACCACATTGACGCACCAGTTCCCGCTAGATTAAGGAAGTTAAGCCATCTTGAGCCTGGTCAGTAAAAAAGAATGAAAATTTGAGAATATCAAGTGTTGTATATGAAAGGGCTCTCTGTTTATTCCAGCATTGCTTCTAGTAGTCCTAAATTTCTCTTTACCACTGGACTTAAGCAAGACTTACTGAGGGGAAGTGTGGTTGACGATTGCGCAACCCTTGCTGCACAATAGACTTATCGCGCAGGCACTCTTACAGGGGGTATCTATTATTTCTCGACTGTTAACGAAAGCCTCTCAGTATAGTTTCAACCTAAGATATAGAAATAATAGTATAGTTTCAGCTTTTAACAAACAGATACTAAATATCCATTAGTAATTAATGTAGTAGTATAGATTCAGTTTAAGATATAGAGATAATGGTATAATATAGGCATTAGTAATAAAATTAATAGTATACTTTCGATTTCAAGTATAGAAATAATAGTGTAGTTTCAGCTTTCGACAGACAGACACCAAATCTCCATTAGTAAAAGAAGTAACAGCATCATATCGTTTTCAGATATAGAAGCAACAGTATATTTTCAGCTGGAGACAGACAGATACTAAAATACATCAAATCTGTTACCAAGGCCGCTGGAAAAATGGTGGGATCTTTCTATCGATCCGGTAGATATCTCACTGCTGATGCAATTCTCTTTCTATATAAGAGCCAGGTACGTCCAAGGATGGAATACACATCTGGGCAGGAGCTGCTAGAAAGGACTTGGCCTGCCTTGATAGAGTTCAAAATAGACTTCGTAGCCTCGTAGGAGATGTCCTTTTCTCTTCCTTGCAACCTTTATCTCACAGAAGAGATGTTGCGAGTTTGTCTCTGATGTATCGTTATTTTCATGGAAAGTGTTCGAATGAGCTTCAATCTATGGTCCCCCCTCGTCTAACTTTCACAAGAAACACTCGTCTAGCTGTAAACACTATCAATAATTCCCCCCCACTCTTTATATGTGCCTAAACCTAAACGTAGATTCCATGAACAAAGCTTTTTTCTTAGAACTGCACGCCTGTGGAATTGTCTTCCGTTTTCCTGCTTTCCGGCTGACTACAATATGGTTGTCTTCAAGTCTAACGTAAATAAGTTCTTGATGAGCCGTTCCATATAAGTTATCAACTTTTCCAAATTTTCATTACTAATGATTACTATAATGTCCAATTTCTACTGTACACTCTTTAACCCTTATCATTGAGTGGCCTCTTGGCCTTGATAATGTGGTGATGCCTATGTAAAAAAAAAAAAATCTCCAATAGAAATAAAGGTAATATTATAGCATCAGTTTCAGATTATAGAAGACATAGACTTGGTTTTTTGAAGATAAAAATATCATATTATTAGTATAGTTTTAGCTTCAGACAGACAGATACAAAATCTTCATTAGTAATAGAAGTAATGGTATAGTTTCAGCTTGACGCAAAAATATAGCAAATTTCTATTAGTAATAGATGTCGAATGGCACTTTAATAAGTTAAGTGATTGATTATTCGCCTGGATAGCACAGGGATACAAGAGCACAGTACGTCTACAAGATGAAACTGACTATACAAGGAAATGGCCTTGCAAGACGTTCAAATGCATTTAGTTAAGTTTTTCTCCACCACCCTCTCTATCCGCTCGGAGTGTGCCAAGGTTACTGACTCTCAAATTACACCTGCTTCGATTATTATATTTCTGTAATTGTACATTCTAAGCGCCAATGTTTCGAAACAATCGACCGTGACGTTGTTTTACTATATCTGAGTGGGTGACATCTGCAAGGGTAGTTTAGTGGGCCACACCAGGGCATTCACCAAACATTGTTCAATTAAAAAAAGCAAAATGAAACAATACTCTCCCTCTTGATGACGAAAGAAGAACCAGAGCCAATTAAATTTGTCGTTTTTTTTTTTTCATGACGAATTTGGCTTTCCTGGTTGAGATAACTTTACACGCCGTATGCACCTGACATAAAAGGACATGTGTCATGCTCTAGTCACGTGAAAGTGTTTTATTATCTTGTTGTCGAAATTAATCAATACTAGCAGGGAGACCCGACGTTGCCCGGGATTGAATGATGATTACGGAATGTTTCACACACCCATATTTTTATTGTCATCGGTGAAATAGCCCATTTTTCAATCAAATCGATTGATTATCTGCTCTAGTTGGGGGCACATCGCGGTGCACCGAGAAGAAGCTTCGCATGCCTTCCTGCAATGACATTTCATCAACATTTTTTCTTCACGATATCCATTTTATTCCAAGGAAACACAAAAAAAAACCCTCTCCAACTGGTTTTTTCGAGGAACACATATCTGTCTGAGATGAGCTTTTTGATGAACTTCCGCTATTCAACGGAACACGTGTAAGATATATTATATAAGCATATGAATAAAATACTATGCGTGTGAAATAAATACATTGTCTGGCTGTGGAAGGATAGCTCACCGCCCGGCGTTTCCTGGTCGTAAGATGCGCTTATATATGACATTTTAATTTTTGTGTGATTTTGTGTGATGTCTTTCGGCGGTCAGAGCCCTCCAAGGTCACTGCGGCCTCCAGTTGGGACGGTATAGGCGGCGTCGAATCAATAGACCGCTGCACCGTTTCGCTGTCCCTCTTTACACAGACAAGCATGTGGCGTAAGCTATTGGATTCACTGCGTCTCATAGCGGTATAACCGGGGATCTGAGGTTCGTCTGGTACAGACTTCAGCCAGGTATCCAGCGCCGACTTGAACGATTCTGTTTTGCAGTTCGTGATCTCTCTGATGTTATGTGGTAGGCAATTGAAGAGCGTAGGACCCCGGGAATTTAAACTCGATTCCCTGAGCCGTCGGATCCAGTTGTTCCTGGCAATGGTTAGGGGTGGTACCACACACCTTCTGCCACGTTTTGAGATATGGTGTTGTATACCAGCGTTGGGCACCTGGTTCTCCACATTTATGGAGATTTTCGTATTTATTATTATAGAACCAATTCTCTCTTGTTTATTATATTGTACCCAGTATATAATGGTGCTCTCTCGGCCTGACCCGGTTTTCAAATATGCTTAAATATTTAAATTATGCAGATTTTATATTTATTATTATTATGAGGAATTACCTATTCACGCATATTAGTCTCTGCTAACAATTATATAATTCACGAGGCTAATACTCGCGGGGAAATATCGCAATCTAACGCAAAACTACACTGTCTGAATAACCAATCCGAAATACCGACAAGCTTTCTTTGTTTTTCACTTTCTTGTACAATATATTCTTTATGACTAAACCTGGTGTTCGCGTCTTCTTTTATGACCCTTTTCTAGGACAATAACAAATGGCGACGAGCTTTTGAGAACTCATGAGGGAAAATCGAATTTTCAAATACCTGTTTCTACAACAACTGATGATAAAATTCAAGAACGAACGGTGAATAGTCAATTTAAAAAAAACTCAGTTATACAACAACTGTACTCGAACTAACAACGTGGTATTGCACAGGATCTCAACAAAATCGACGAATTATTCAAACGAGAAGATAGTGTTTCAAAAACACTAACAACGAATCATTCAGAGAGTCACTACTATAGAACAGGACGGCTAAAAATGTTTTAAGGATCAATAAGCAACTTCGAAAGTTGCACTGAACTATAAAATATTCTGAAGGATTATTTTTAGGAACCACCAACTCTCATGTCAACTAAAATAAAGATTGTTTAACGGGTACAAAACTATAAATGAAAAATTAATCAGTTGATTTTTTAACTAAAAAGTGATTTATCGATTTTTCCATTTTTTTCCTTAGCTTTTCTCCCAATGAGAAAAGTATATGTTGTGACAAAAGAACTTGATTTTAATGTTTTTCTGCCAAGAGAAAAAAGTACACTTTAATTGAAAAAGGTGTATTTTCTACAACAAGGCGTAAATTGTACTGAGCGTTAAAAAAGCATAATATCTACGTGAAAAAAATATATCGTTTCTTTTTCATACGTACAAAGCCATATACCAAAGCCATGTACCAAGGCCATATACCAAAGCCAAGTACCATTTTTCTTTTCTCTTCTTAAAAGAAAACAATAAACAATGGAGAACCAAAACTCGCATTTCACACAAATGTGGAAACTTCGGATGTATTTGCAGCAAAACGAAGAAACATGGACTGAATAGGTTAAATATCAACTGGAACAACAATAGAAACAAAACAAAAAAAATGAAGAAAACAGGCTGAATTAGTTAAATATCAGATACAACTACAACAGAACGAGAAATAAAATACTTCGGACACACAACAGACCAAAATAAAACAAGACTCGTAAAATGCAAAAATATTACTGATTATTTGAAATCTTTTTTTTTGGGGGGGGGGCGAGGGTCGAACTGTTACCAAACATTTATTCCCAATACGCACGACCTACGGGTACTACTAAATGAACTGCTTAAAAAGGACAACGTGTGAAAATAGACACCTGAATGCCAGGCGGTATTCGATAAAATAAAAAGAAACTCTAATGTCAGATCTATTTCTCACGCATTATGACCAAAACTAGATATAATAGTCGCTAGCTATGTAGGCTGAGATGAAGTAGGAGCTTGTATCTGCATAAAATACCAGACGAAAGCAGAAACCCGATTGTATACGCGTCAAAACCTGCAGAAAAGCACTATTCACAGATCGAGAAAGAAACGCTTGCTATTATCTTCGTAATTACGAAGTTCAGCCGATATTTACGCAAACGATTCTTTATATTGCATACCGACCATAATCGCTACTAACGATCTCAGGTTCGAAGAAAGGGCTACCCGTTTACAGAGTAAATAGGCTGCTGAAGTGGGGCAATATTTTGTTGAATTACAATTTCAAGTATCTCTCCTTCAAGCAGATTGCACATGCGGACGAGCTTTCAAGGTTGATTCCAAGAAAATGAACCTATCGAGGACTCGGAAATTATATATATATATATATATATATATATATATATATATATATATATATATATATATATATATATATATATATTCTTTTCAACGAATTTATTGGTACGGAGCAACCTAAATTAGTGTTACAGTCTTGTAGATGTTTTTGACACATGTAATGTATACAGAATTTTTCTTTCACTAAATTTAACCAAGTATTAAAAAAAAAGAAAAACTCATTAAAAAATTTACTCTGTACTTACTTGTTAGGTTAAAAAATGGAACGTACATCAAAATTTACTGAAAAATTATCCAATATTTTTTTTTAATTAAATAGAATGTTATCTGTGGAAACTGTCCACGCCATTGTCGAGTATATTATGATCAAGAAACATAACTGAAACTTTAAATCAATTAAGTTTGTTTTAAGACAAACTGATTAGCTCACTTGTGCATTTTAACATCACCTTGCAAATTTTGAAGGCGAGTTTTAACATGAGGAGGCGAGTCTTTGAATTGCTTGAAATTAATTTAGAGTTATCTTCCTTGTTTACTGATCGCATTAAGGCTGAAAAGAATTTGCGTATTTTTGAAGTACTGTATTTTTTTAAAACTTAACATGTAAGCATATAATAATTTCATTTTCTTTTTACGGGTGGTATTATATGTGGGGGTTAATATGCAGAATCACTCAGGATTATATAAATGTCAATGTGCTTTGAATATAATTGCTAAAATAAAAATGGAAGACGTTCATATTGTTCTCCCCCTCTCCAATGGTTGAATGTGACGCGAGGTCGCTCGTAATGTGGGGTATGACCACATGAGCGTTTGTGGTCCATGATAATTGCCTATAAAATTGTCTCACTCGTGTAGTATTTCCCATTCTCAGGCTGAAAACAAACGCTTTACGTATATAAAATGCGTTATCATTGACAAAACGTGGGTATTAAACATTATACATAGACTAATGGGGTGGGGGCTTTGCCTGTGCGTAAAATACGCTGAAAAATTTTAATTTATCCAGATTTCATATATATTATTATAAAGTCGTGGTTTCAAAAGTAAAAAAAAAATTATTCAGGTACCATCAGATAGAATCGAAACCGAAGTATTCAAAGCTGGCAACGTTATCACTGTACCAACGTGACACGTATATGAAAAGGTTAAAAATAAACTAACATGAATGTACAAAATATTTAATGATGTTTTTAATTTTGACCCATTTTTGATTGCTTGATAACAATGTTTACCGGCTAAAGGTCCATAAAATAGCGGCCCGTGAAAATCCAATCATTTGAGGCCCCTAACGCATCTCTACGACTTTTAGTTTCGGGGGAGATAGAGTTTGAAAATATGATATGGAGACCGACCGACAGATATAAAGCCGTCATATATATATATATATATATATATATATATATATATATATATATATATATATATATATATATATATATATATATATATATATATATATATAAAATGTGTTAATAAATTCCAACGAAAGAAAGATGTATATTTAAATAAGGGAGTAGTCACCAACAATGTATTTTTTAACATTATTTTATTATTCCGTGTCTTGGTTTTTCATTGAGAATTATGTTTGGATCATTGTAATAATGTTTTTAATGCCTTAAAAATATTATTACAATGATCCAAACATAATTCTCAATGAAAAACCAAGACACGGAATAATAAAATAATGTTAAAAAATACACATTGTTGGTGACTACTCCCTTATTTAAATATATATATATATATATATATATATATATATATATATATATAATATAAAGCTGGAGGTCTGTGTGTGTATGTGTATGTGTGTGTAATGGAATGGAAATAGGCACAAACTTTAATAAAGACTTTTCATATCTATCTGCGTAAGTATACTTTAATAATTATGTTTTAGTTTGAAGAAATATGGTATAATAAAATTATGGGGTGTTCGTTCGCGCCTGACCTCCATAGAATGGAAATATGTCACAAAGTTTAACAAGGTTTTTTAATATAGATCCACAGAATATTGTGATAAGTGTTTCAGTGTGAACAGGTATGGTATAATAAATTATGGGGTTTATCTATTTTATTTTTACTTTCATCATATTTTGCTTTGGTTTTGATACTACCAAATTCGAAGCTATATCTTTACAACCCCTCCTTTTCATAAACTATCATACTCTCATAAATCAGAGTCCATTTTCTGTAGGCTGTTTTTGAATCCAGTCAACGACGTGTACTTTTGCTAGTGTATATATATATATATATATATATATATATATATATATATATATATATATATATATATAATCATTCAAAAACTACCGTGTTTGAAAATATGGTTAAAAGTTAGTTTTACCCATTTAGAACTGCTTTAAAACTTCACCGCTCACTCATTTTGCGGCCAAAGTTCAAACAATTTTTACAGTTCATAAATCCCCTTCTCAGCTATATTTTTAAATAAAAATTTACAATTTTCGTTCATTAAAACAAAAGTTATAATAAAATTACTCGTGTTCAAAAGTTCTCAGAATATGTAAGGAACATTAGAGACGGTTTCTTCTGATTGGCTCTTGGTTACCATAGCAACTTTTCCAGCATTGCCGTTTCATAGAGACGATTTCTTCTGATTGGCTGTTGGTTACCATAGCATTTTTTTTCACATTGACGTGTTATCTCCAACCTTCAATTTTTTTTTCGTAAAAACACGGTAGTTTAATATGAAGTTATAAGTTAAATAAATGAGTTACCATTTCGATTTTTTTAATGTATGTATCATCTTATTCTTTTATTGTAATAAATATTATTTTTGTATATATAAATAATTTATGAATAAATATAAAGAAAAACCAAGACTTTATTGCGTTAATCAACAACAATAATATAGAGAGAGTTGAGTTATATATATATATATATATATATATATATAATTATTTATTCCTCCCAGTAATAAATATATGTATACGTTTTCATTCAATTATATATATATATATATATATATATATATATATATATATATATATATATATATTAATTTAGACGTGCATACGATAGTGTTTCATCATCAGTGTAGGTTAACAATTCCTGCCGTTAATATATATATATATATATATATATATATATATATATATATATATATATATATATATATATAATTTAAACACGATAGTGTTGGAATGTATGGTCAAATGATCGTTTTACTCATTTAAATTGTTTTAAAGCTTCACCGCTCACTCATTTTTGACCAAATTTCAAAAAAATGTTACAGTTCATATATCACTTTCTCATCTATATTTTGAAAAAAATATTTCGATTTTCGTTTAATAAAACAAAAGTTATGATAAAATTAATATGTTCAAAAATTCTCAGAATCTATAAAGAACGGAAAGACGTTTTTTTTTTTATTATCTGTTGGTTATCATAACAACCAAATTTCTTACGCTGCCGCAAATCGGCTGGGAAGGGCGGAGATGATGACGCAACAGGATACAAAAAAAACTATCGCTGAAGATTCACCGCTGTTCCGATCTGTCGCTTGGCTGTACTGTCGCTAATAATTCACAGGTAACGAGTGAAACAGAGAGAGAAAATTTTATTTCAACGCAAAGCATGGAAAAATTATGGATTACATAAAAAAATGCTAGCATGAAAAGTAATACTGTTAAGATATAAACATGGAAAAGTAAACTGACTGGTTAGGGTTAGGGTTAAAACTGAAAAGAAAATAACAGGATATTCTAGTAAAGAATATAATAAATTTATAACTTAAAATATTACAGCATTAAAATTTTTAAAAATTCAATTTCACATTATATAATCAATTCTTAATGCTGCAATATTTTAAGTTATAAATTTATTATATTTTTTACTAGAATATCTTGTCTTTTACTTTTCCATGTTTAACAACTAGTTCTTTTACTTTTCTATGTCCTATCTTTACCATATTACTTTTCATGCTCGTATTTTTTATGTAATATATTTAGAGGACGATTTTATGTAATATATATAGAGGAGGATTTTATGTAATAAATATGGAGGACGATTCCAAAATGTTTCCCGATTAGGATACAATTACCAATTTTGTTTTAAATTCCCGATTTCGATTCTTTAAAAAAAAAAATTGACATTTATTGAAAGTTTCGATGGTTTTTAAAATGTTCAAATCACTGTACCCCCCCCCATGACTTGTCCGTAAATTTATGGAAAAAACGTAAAAATACACTTTGGATGAAGGGCGTATATTACAATAGTAGATCTTTCTAAATATTTTTCTCTAATGTTTTTCTTGTAAGTTATTGAAAATTGTAAGAAAATATTTGTTTTTTTTCTTTTTAAACAAGTCTCATTTGCATTTAGCCGTCGTTAATGCTATTTGAAGTTTTCATTGACGATTAAAAAGAATCGATGATGGATACGCAAAATAAGCTAACAGTTTAGGAATAGAATAGTTAACAAAGCCCGTCCACGACAAGAATAAGTTTCTCCATGATAATGTTACTATTTAGAAAACCATTCTTAATATTGTGACGGCTATCTATTAACTATTATCTACCTTCCCTCTATGAAGAAAAGCTTATGCATTTCTCGCAATTATAAAGATTTGGTCGGTTATTAGATTGTTTTGCGTTACTGTAAAAGAAAAACAAGATGCACGAAACTAGCCAGAGAGCTCAAATCGATATGAAGACGAAGAAAGTTAAGATAACACCAATTATATTAGGAGCACTGCAAACAATACTGTTGGAGACGCTCCTCCATGGGATTAATGGACTATCTCATGGCGTCACTTCCTCTGATGACATCACTTCCGGTATCGAGACCGGTGTCAAGCAGTCTGAGTTTGGCACGCGACCAAGGCGGTCGGGTGCAAACACCTAACCGCTGAGGAAGGATATTGCTCCACCTGCTTTTGCCTATAATATATGTGAATACATGTTCGTTCTTAAAAGTCCTGTGTTCCTTCGTTCTTATTATCATTTAACGCCCATAACAACTGGCTACGACGGATTCGACTTTCACACGGCTTAACTCCACAAAAAGAATTCTAATTGACTTCAAAAGATCTTCGGATTTACAAGCTTAGAAGTCGGCTGGCAATTAAGATAACTTCAATTGTATTAGGAGCACTAGAAACAATACCGAAAAGAATCGAAAAAAAAAAATGTGAAAAATTGGAATCAGAAAGATGGCTGAGAATATACACCGGATACCAATAATGAAAACGGCTGAAATATTAAATACAATCTTTGAATGCCGAGACTAATACACATGATCCCCAGGCGCTAGCTAGACATATAGAAACTGCTACAGACGTAAAACATAAAGGAAACACCACATGGAATAATAAAAACTGAAATTGTAGAATAGTAAGTTACCCCCCCCCCTCTACCATCGCCTTTTTTAGCATCATCATAAACTGGTGTCACACTAAATAAGTGAAGATGGTCATAGAGAATGGAAAGCTAATTAGACCTCTGTTCGATAAGTACGAAGAGGACTGGGACGTTAAGTAGACTTATTGCCACCCAAATTCCAGTTAAGGCTAATGGTCGCTATTAACAATAATTATATATAAATATTGCGATGATGCAAACTTATTTGCAAAGGTGAAAAAGGATGGGAGTATTGGAAATATGCGGACACTTGTTGTCTCTCAGACTTCAGGGAACACCACAGATTTTTTTTTTCAAAGAGAATTCTGTGACAAGTGTCTGTGTGAAAACGCCGCTTTGCTCCCCACTGGAGTCCTCATTGGACTGCACGTTGTTAAAAGTCTGACCGTAGAACTGATGGTTAAACTCGAAAATTCCCCAGCCTGACTTCGTTTTACTTACTCATCGTACGCCACGTCGTTGAGAAAATAACTAAACTTCAAAATCGCCAGATTTTACAAAAGGGTTCCGTCCAGACACGAATATTAAGGGCCTAATTTGAGACTCGTAAGGAATCAGATTTTCTACATATAATTATTGTTATGTTATCCAAAAAAAGATCAGTAGTCGAAGTGTTATTCTTTCTTCTTTTGGCTTAAATAACCTTTTTTCTTCAGTGATACAGTCTTTGGCGACCATTGCCGGAATATTTTCTCTTTCGATCTTTCATAGCGTTGAAGAAGCGGTAGTTCGCCGGAAGGACCTTTCAACACCGAGGGCCTTCGCCAAAGTAATCGTCGAGTACCAAAAGATCAACCGGGATCCAGAACGGTCGAATTCGGTGACGTTACGCGCTGGACATCGTGGGAAGAGAGAGAGAGAGAGAGAGAGAGAGAGAGAGAATAAGCTGTTTGGTTTAGACCAGAAGTTCTACGAAGAACTTAATAAAAAATCAAATTGTTTAAATGAAATACCAAATCAAAAGATGCACATGTGTGATATATGAAGTGTAAAAAAGAAATATAGCAAAATTGCTTTGTGGATGGAAGATTTGAAGGATGAAATGGAAACTTAGTTTAGGCAAGCCCAAGATGTGGCGAAAATGAACAATGAGAACGTTCAAAAACAATACAAGAACATTTCAGATTAGAAGACCACTAGGCCAGATGGTGTTCATGGATAATGGATAAAAAATATCAACTTGCATGAACGGATTGCATCTCAAATTGATGGAATTTGGACTGGAGATTTTTATTTTTTTTTTTTTTATTGTCATCGAAATCGGTGAAATCTCCCATTTTTATTTTTTCAATGAAATCGATTGATTGCTTGCTCTAGTTGGAGACCCATCGCGGTACCCCAGGAGACAGATCACATTCCTCTTGCAGAATACGTAGTCTACATTGCATTGTAAAGGACCTACTGTTGATTTTATAAAATTATTTATATATATAACTAGCCTGGTGCCCGGCGTTGCCCGGATGTTTTTAGGTGTGTTGAGCAAAAAAAAAAAAACATTTATAGTAGGCAGACAGATTCAACCCCGTGACGCGAAGGCAGAAAAAGAAAGTAAGGGTGTTGGTTGAGAAAAAAAAAAAAGAAACAAAAAGAAAAAAAGAAGAAAAAAAAAAGGAAAATTGCGAGCGCAAAAAAAATTGGTAGTAGGCAGGCAGGCAGGCAGGCTCGAACTCGTAACGCGAAGGAGGAAAAGAAAGTGAAACAAAGGGATGCGTTAGCTATTGCGCCCATTGCCAAAACGGAAGTGAAGTAGGTTTAAATTAAGACTAGGCAATCGAAAAGAGGCAATGACTTTCGAAGATATCGGCGAAAAAGTGACCCCTTCCTGTAGAAAAGTGTCCAGTGGAGGGCGAAGGAATTAATATTTTTAGCCAATTTTTCGATATTTGTCGTCCGAAGGGTCGAGCTTCAAAATGATATTGATCTTGTGAAAATCCGCCGCCTCTGCCGAAAGTTTTTGCGATACATGCATACATACATACATACATATATAAATACATACATACATTTAAACAGATTTTTGCCTTTTATATTATAGATGGCTTGAATTAAAGTTTAAAATGCAAAAGTCAACTATCATACTTCAATTATGCTCTAAACAGAAACATTCATTTCGAACGCGCCCCTCTCATATCAAAGAACCTACTGTTGATATTATATGTCTGGCCTTACTGGTTGTGCGGTGATAATGACTTGAATTTTAATTTAAAATAAAAAAAAATCAAGTATCATGGTTCAATCATGCTTTAAACAGAAACATTCATTTTGAATGCATCCATGTCATATCAAAGAAACTACGATGGATTTAATATGTCGGCCTTTTGGTTTCTGTGGTAATAAAACCTCTCAAATGCGCTTGTGATGTTAGGCTGTGCAAGGTGTTAACTTTGGTCACAATCGACTGTTCCTTCTTTCATCGATTATTTCGATGATTGGTTATCAGTACTTACGGAAGACATTCCGATACAAAACCCATCTAAGAACACTACCAGGTACATAAAATACATTCGTGTGAAGCCGTTTTCGAGCCCATAGAAACGAACTCACACACACACACAGATCCTGTTATGTAATAGTAGAGATACTTAGCACAAGTAAGCTACACACAAAGGTTTGTGTTTTATCTCGAAGTGATTCGTCAGACTAAATACCTGGCTTTTATATTGTAGAATGCCTTTTATAAGTACAGGATGGAGCAATAAAAGTATAGTCATAGAAAAGATGTCATGATACCTGTTCCGTTCGATGAAACCCGATTTTTTTTTGTTGCAGACCATCTACTAGTTGACCAGTTGTGTACAAATCCCAAGAGTGATATGAGCCTTCTATAATGTCTGAAAGTGACACAATGTTCAACGAACGAGATCGGAGATGCACTGCTGTGCAACTCATGCTCTCTACCGATCCAAGTTATGGTAACAGGGCCATTACTATCATCCTCAAGATACAAATCCGGACGGTTCAACGCTTGAGGGCATAGCTCAACGAAGTTTCCGACTACGGTTATGGTGTTTGGTGTGGTTTCAAGTGAGGGCCACATCATGCCACCTCACATCTTCGAATTCAGTTTGAAAGTCAACACCAAAGTGTACTTGGATGTGCAATCAGGTGACCGCTGGCAGACCTTGGGTGTGACAACAGGACGGTGCCGGCCCAAAAATCCAGAGATCCAGACTTAGCTTCAGAAGGAGTGCTACGACTTTGTATCCTTCTCTCACTGGCCCCCTCCTCCCCAGACCTGAACCCGCTGGACTACTTCGTTTCGTCATACGTTGAGAACATCACCAACATGACCTCCTACAACACCAAAGCCATTCTGATCAGCGCCATCCGCCGAGTATTCGCCGAGCTCCCGCCGGCACTTTTGAAAAAGGTATGCTCCCAGTTTCGGGCACGTATCGAGGAGGCTGACGACGGCTACATTGAATAGATGTCAGATCTATTACATAATCAAGTTACCTAAATTGATTTTTTTCAATAAAAGTTTTAAAATAAAGCTGTAGGTTTGTTTTCTTTAGGGTAACAAATTTATCGCTCCATCTCGTAAATAGTGTCCACGCCAATTTCGAACAATTTAAAACCATTAATTTTATTGCAGATATTCACAATACCCCCTACTTATTTGTCCTCATCACCCAATAAGCTGACCCCAGTTACAGTGTGTTCAGTCGTGTTTACGCAGCAATCGCAAGTAGGTGATGCAGTAGAGCCTTATATATGAGATTTAAATTATTTATTATTACACCCATAACAGGTTTTCGATTTTTTCGAAAGTAAGCAAAAGCACGATACAAGAACGAAACCTGCTTGAACAATACAATTTACACGGTTGAACTTAAGAAGGTTAACATTTGAGAATCAGTATGATTTAGTAAGTAAATCTTATTAAAGCCAAAGGTGAAATATTTTCATGGTGTAGGGGCATATTCTCTCAAAGACCTTTTAATTTTTTCCTATATTCATTCAAAACAAAGCATATTGTCACAGAAACTTAAGAGGCTACTGTGGTAAAAGCCAAATTTATAGTGGAGCATCCGGTCACCGGTGTGTAGTGTGAGCGTGAGCAGCAACCCTTTTGCTTACATTATACTAAAATACTTGGCCTTCAGGACAAGATCAAAGTGTAGTATCTGTTCCGGCAGATACTGCACTTAAGATAATTTGTACCAGTCAATGGAGGGGAAACCCTCTATGCTGGGACAATTATTATTTTTGGTAACCAGAGTGCCCCCTTTTTGCCTACTTTAAGGGGAGCTGGTTTTTACCTCACATTAAAAACGGCCTTGTGCCTAATTTGCTCTGTGGGGGAGCAAATAAACACCATCTGTTCCGGCAGATGCTGCACTTTAGATAATTTGTACCAGTCAATGGAGGGGAAACCCTCTATACTGGGACAATTATTATTTTTGGTAACCAAAGTGACCCCTTTTAGGGGAGCTGGTTTTTACCTCACATTAAAAACGGCCTTGTGCCTAATTTGCTCAGTGGGGGAGCAAATAAATACCATCTGTTCCGGCAGATACTACACTTAAGATAATTTGTACCAGTCAATGGAGGGGAAACCCTCTATACTGGGACAATTATTATTTTTGGTAACCAGAGTGACCCCTTTTAGGGGAGCTGGTTTTTACCTCACATTAAAAACGGCCTTGTGCCTAATTTGCTCAGTGGGGGAGCAAATAAATACCATCTGTTCCGGCAGATGCTGCACTTAAGATAATTTGTACCAGTCAATGGAGGGGAAACCCTCTATACTGGGACAATTATTATTTTTGGTAACCAGAGTGCCCCCTTTTTGCCTACTTTTAGGGGAGCTGGTTTTTACCTCACATTAAAAACGGCCTTGTGCCTAATTTGCTCTGTGGGGGAGCAAATAAATACCATCTGTTCCGGCAGATGCTGCACTTGAGATAGTTTGTACCGGTCAATGGAGGGGAAACCCTCTATACTGGGACAATTATTATTTTTGGTAACCAGAGTGCCCCCATTTTGGGGAGCTGGTTTTTACCTCACATTAAAAACGGCCTTGTGCCTAATTTGCTCAGTGGGGGAGCAAATAAATACCATCTGTTCCGGCAGATGCTGCACTTAAGATAATTTGTACCAGTCAATGGAGGGGAAACCCTCTATACTGGGACAATTATTATTTTTGGTAACCAGAGTGCCCCCTCTTTGCCTACTTTTAGAGGAGCTGGTTTTTACCTCACATTAAAAACGGCCTTGTGCCTAATTTGCTCAGTGGGGGAGCAAATAAATACCATCTGTTCCGGCAGATGCTGCACTTGGGATGATTTGTACCAGTCAGTGGAGGGGAGGCCCTCTATACTGGGACAATTATTATTTTTGGTAACCAGAGTGCCCCCTTTTTGCCTACTTTTAGGGGAGCTGGTTTTTTACCTCACATTAAAAACGGCCTTGTGCCTAATTTGCTCAGTGGGGGAGCAAATAAACACCATCTGTTCCGGCAGATACTGCAAGCTATGACTAGCTATGACTAGCAAAGACCAGACGTGGGGGCAACCCCACATGCCTGACCTTTAACCAGCTCCCATTTCCCACCTCTCGGGAGCTGGTCCCCTTTTTCCCTTCCCCCTCCCGTCACTCCTCACATTAAAAATCGGCCTTGTGCCTAATTTGCTCGGTGGGGGAGCAAATAAATACCATCTGTTCCGGCAGATACTGCAAGCAAAGACCATATGTGTGGGCAACCTCACATATAAGACCTTGGTCAATGTAGGGGCAACCCTTCATACCAATTGTCATTATCCAACTCCCCTACTCCCCGGGGAGTTGGTCCCCATTTCCCCTTCACTCCTCACATTAAAAATCGGCCTTGTGCCTAATTTGCTCAGTGGGGGAGCAAATAAATACCATCAAAGTGTAGTATCTGTTCCGGCAGCTACTACCACCTATGACTAGCTATGACTAGCAAAGACCAGATGTGGGGGCAACCCCACATGCCTAACCTTTAACCAGCTCCCATTTCCCACCTCTCGGGAACTGGTCCCCTTTTTCCCTTCCCCCTCCCTTCACTCCTCACATTAAAAATTGGCCTTTTGCCTAATTTGCTCGGTGGGGGAGCAAATAAATACCATCTGTTCCGGCAGATACTGCACGCTATGACTAGCAAAGACCAGATGTGGGGGCAACCCCACATGCCTGACCTTTAACCAGCTCCCATTTCCCACCTCTCGGGAGCTGGTCCCCTTTTTACCTTCCCCCTCCCTTCACTCCTCACATTAAAAATCGGCCTTGTGCCTAATTTGCTCGGTGGGGGAGCAAATAAATACCATCTGTTCCGGCAGATACTGCAAGCTATGACTAGCTATGACTAGCAAAGACCAGATGTGGGGACAACCCCACATGCCTGACCATTAACCAGCTCCCATTTCCCACCTCTCGGGAGCTGGTCCCCTTTTTCCCTTCCCCCTCCCTTCACTCCTCACATTAAAAATCGGCCTTGTGCCTAATTTGCTCGGTGGGGGAGCAAATAAATACCATCTGTTCTTCAGATGCTGCACTTCTATTTCTTGTTCTCTTTCAGTGGAGGAGAAATCCTTCACGACTGAGACAATTTTTATTTTTGTACCTTTTCTCCACGTTAAAAAACGACCCTGGTGTCTAACTCTGTCCCGTGGGGAGGCATAGTAAATAGGTACATTATACTAAAATGTTTATACTGTTGTCGCTGTCAGAGAAACAGGGAACATTAAGGGATTCTAAAATTAAGCAGTTCTCAAGAAGAAGGTACTAGAGTAGCCAATCTTTTGACGTCTAGGAACCGTTACATTGAAGTTGCAGAATTTTTCGGTTAGTTTGGTAGTTCAGCGGTAGTTACGTTAAGGGGGTATGTGCAGTAAGTTAGTTGAAGTCCTTGTAAACAAAGCATTGAGATCCGACTCTGTGGTGATGCGGTAGGATTCGGAACTTCACAGATACTGCTGGATCTGTTATGTTTAGGGATGATTTTTAGACCTGATCTAAAAAATATTAAGAAAGTTTGAATCCTAAAATTTACTCCAAATTTACTGCAAAAAAATTTACTAAAAAATAATTTACTACAAAAAACTTACTACAAAATATTTACTACAAAAAAACTTACTACAAAATAATTTACTAGAAAAAAACTTACTACAAAAAATTTGCTACAAAAAATTTATTACAAAAAAACTTACTACAAAAAATTTACTACAAAAAAAATTACTACAAAAAATTTACGACAAAAAAAAATACAAGTTTTATTTAGATTATTCGGACTATTGTTCTCATCTTGTGTGTATTATAATGATGTTTTGGCTGATGTAACCTCGAACATTTATCAAGTCCAGCTTGTCGAACTCGGGAATCCTTATGTCGAATCCGGAAATCTGTACGGAGTTTCGAGCTGCACTTTTTGTTTAATGCACTGGGGTATTTTGCTCTTGTTCTGTCAGCCACGAGAGGACAGAAATCTTAACTAATTGTATATTTAGTATCGTCCAAATGTAGGATTGAACTTTTAACCTGCAAAATACTTATTTAATTCCGCTTACTTTTATCAGTTGCATCATGGGTTGTTATGGATTCCTCATTCAGATTCCAGAGTTCGACATAAAAATTCGATAAGACGCACCTCAAGAAGGTCGGGGGTTACATCCGTCGAAACGTTTGATGAGAATAATAGTGCGAATAATCCAAATAATCTAAAGTATCAATCCTCATCTAAAAAAAATTTCCGAAAAAATACATGTTTGTACATTTGTAAAAAAAATCTTGATTTTATTAATTTCGAAAAGTAGCATACTATGCTGTAAATCACTTAAAATTAAATATTTTTAATCAAGTCAAGGAGCTTTTAACAATAAACACACTCTAGTCACACGGTATTGCTCGGTATTAATCTTTCCCCGGCGCGCATTCTTCTTCAGATTAAGAACACATACAGCACCTGGTCACCCATTCGAACAGTGCCACTTAGTACGGCATAATCACGTTGTCAAACCAGTTCAAGTTAAGCTGGATATTGTATTTACTTGCAATATTTTTGGGTTCTTTCTTTATAAAAACTATACTGCTTTTTGTTTTAGTTTGCAACATAAATATTTTTGTTCTAATCAAGAATACAGAGTAATGTCATTTTTTGAGATGGCGGTCATATGAAAATAATGTTGTTGTTTTTTTTTAAGTAGACTCTAGACTTGTGATGTTTTTACAATGTTCGGAACTTGTTTTATTTATAAATTCAACATTACGGGTTTTATTTCATTTGCTACTTATTATATTTTAAATGATATATAGATATTTTACTTTTCAGTTTCTTAATACAAACGAAAGAAAATAAGGCCATACACTTGCTACCTTGTTTATCTAAATTAAGATATGACAAGACAAATCTTGATTAAGTCGAGATAGGCGTCTTTAATTATATCGGTTTAAATCCCTCCTCTCTCAATAGAATGTAACGCAAACAGATGAATAAAAGTGTATTGACATCAAATCCACACACACACACACACACACACACACACACACACACACACACACACACACACACACACACACACATATGGGGGTATGTGCGTAGTTCAAATATATTGATAACATGAACAAAAAACGATATATACATTTCTGTTAGTCTGTCTTTTCATTTCATTTTTTCTCGGAAACTACCACTAACGGACTGATCGCGCTGACATTTTTAATGGAGCTTTAATACCACATCTACATCAGAATTTTTTTTCCAGAAGTACTGGTTAGTTCTGGCTGAAATTTTGCATGGACCTTTCTTATCATTAGGTTCGAACTAAGTCTTATGGTATCCGTTCGATGCACAGTTGGACGTTAATAGGGATTAGTATTTAATGCAAAAATGAACACAAATATAACTATATTCAATCATCAATTTGATACAATGCACTCATTCTAAGTCAACTTTGGCCCATTTTAAACATATATCAATATTATATCTATCGGTCTGTCTGTTTATCTGTCTAAGAATGTCTAATATATATATATATATATATATATATATATATATATATATATACATATATATATTAATTGTAATTTTTATTTTATATATATATATATATACATATATATATGAAAAAAGTAGTTATATTCCGAATTCCAAGATGTTATTCATCTTAACATTTATATCAAAACATCCACTATTAACAGCACCTGTTTCATAGCGCAGTAACAATCAATACAATTATTATTTTAATTTTGAATATTTCCTGCACTTCCTCTTCAGAAATTTAAGAACTTTTTAGTTTTAAAAAGAAAATAAAAGTAAATGGGCATGATTACATAAATCCGAAAAAAATCCGAAGAATATTTGCACCGTGTGTTACGATATAAAATCTCCTTTTCTGAAGAGCCAGTGTAGTAAATATTCAAAATTAACACGATTATATGATTGCTACAGCGCTACAAAATAGATACTCTCAAAAGTGAACGTTTTAACATGTTGAAGGAAATAAATTGTAAGATAACATCTTAGAACTTGGAATATAGCCATTTTTTAATCTATTTGCACATGCTCTGTAGTTGCATTTAACATACATTAAGCTTCATAGATAAAAGAATTAGTAAATAAAAGGTGAAATACAATTGAAAAAGTATATCCCCCATGTATATATATATATATATATATATATATATATATATATATATATATATATATATATATATATATATATATATATATATATATATATATATATACAAATGTTAAAAACAACAGAACATCTCCAAAGCAAACCAATTTCTAACGCAGGATTATACACTGTTCCCTGCTAAAATTGCCAACATATATACGTTAGTGAAAACCAACGTAGCTTAGAGAAAAGGCTCGATGAACATAAACGAGATATAAGAAATAGCAATTCTCTGAATGCATTATTCTCTCATTCATTGAAGCATAATCATACTTTTTGACTTTCAAATAAACCGTGACGGAGACTTCTTGAATCAACCCTTATCGCAAATTCAAGCACAATGAAACAATGTGGAGATTTCTATAATGTATCAACATTAAAAAGTAAACTTCTATAAAAAGAACGTAATTTAATTTTAAGTCTCTCACAACCATAGAAAACACCACATAGTATAATTAATGCATAAAATCAGTTAATAAATCACATAATAAAAATTACACTCATTTCATTTCAGATTCACATCCATA
This sequence comes from Euprymna scolopes, assembly GCF_053919585.1. NCBI lineage: Eukaryota > Metazoa > Mollusca > Cephalopoda > Sepiida > Sepiolidae > Euprymna > Euprymna scolopes. The sequence goes on along the minus strand of NC_136484.1, from coordinate 142,694,389 downwards.
TTTGAAATATAACGGACACATTTGTTCCAAAAAGAATATGAATTGCATTATATCTTTTTAAATATATTAATGGTTACATGACGTTATAACAAAATCTTAATCTCTTTTTCAACACTATGCTCCCGTCTTTTTGAATTTCCAAAGCCATTTTTTCGTTTCTGAAATGGAATTTGGTTTGTTCCTTTTTATATATATATATATATATATATATATATATATATATATATATATATATATAAACAAACATTCTTAAAAATAAATTATTTTGTTTGATCTTACATTTTTATGTTTTCAATCTTTCTAATAATATTTTATTCGAAAATCCAAAGATTTCGTGTACATTTTGTATTTATCACGGACAATTTTGATTTTTCGTTGAATCATCTACAACTGAAATAAAGCAAATGAACAATAAAGCTGGAAAATGAAGAAGATTTCAAAAAGCAGTTGAGAACGTGCGCGTGAAGTCAGTCGCTAAAAGAACTGTTGTTTTTTTTAATTTCTCTTCTTTTCTCTTTCGGAATCGAGTTAAGGTTAGGGTTAATTCACAAACATGATAGAGAAATGTTACGGGACGTTTGTAGGTTCACTTCTTCACGAGATGAAAACAGAACAGTTTATGGTTAGGATTGATATGGTCCTTATTCTTTTTTCTTTGTCTCTTTCGTCTTGTTTCTCGTGTCGGGATTCTAGTGCAGTCGCTAAGAAATCCAGGAAACACATTTTCACAAATTCACTAAAACAGTTTTATTTGCATACGATTGTTTCGGCCTACATCAATCACATATCTTCTCATACATAGTGTTCGAAAACGTATTTTTTCCTTGAAGATGTCATCCCCAGTGTTCACAAAATGTTAACCGTCCTGACTGGGAAAAAAAACTGAAGTACATTTTGCATTCATTTATTTATTTTATATTTTTGTTTTGCTGTATATTTCTGTGGAAATCTACATCGATGGCTAACGATTTGAATAATTGCATGCGGTTGATAATCCACGTGATACGAAAATACAGCGGTCCATATATTCAGATGTAAATTTTCCCATTGAATAATATAAACGAAAGACATCCTCACTGTATTCTCTGAACGTATATACCATTCACTGGACAAAGCGGGGGAGGGCAGAGCGGTAGCTCTAGATATATCTAAGGCTATTGACAGAGTATGGCATGAGGGACTCCTCAGGAAAATTAGATCATACGGTCTCACTGGTAGAATACTTAACATAATTAAATCCTTCGTAGATAAGAGAAAAATCCAGGTTGTCCTCGACAATATTATATAAATGCGGGAGTGCCTCAGGGGTCTATCCTTGGACCTCTATTTTTCCTAATATTCATTAATGACCTCCCCGACAACATTGCCTCTGAGATGGATATATATGCTGATGACATCACACTCTATAACAGGCATGACAGGAAAACAAATGAACATATATCTAAAAAAATTGCAAAAAACACAAGAGGATGACCTCCAATCTGTAGTGAAATGGGGACAAAAATGAATGGTCACATTCAATGCTGCCAAGACTAAACTAGTTTCCTTCAATAATTACAAGAAACCTTCTCTACCACCTATAGCAATGGCCAACGACTCTTTATCTGAGAGTACATCTTTCAAACTGTTTGGCATAACGTTCACAGGAAACATTAGTTGGAACAATTATATTGAAAGCATTGCCAGGGCCGCTGCGAAGAAAGTAGGCTCTCTCTCTCTCTCTATCGTGCTAGAAAACTACTAACAACCGAAAGTATCCTGTACCTCTATAAGGCCACCATTCGCCCATGTATTGAGTATTGCTGTCACATTTGGGCTGATGCATCTGCTACTAGTCTCTCGCTCCTTGACAAGGTTCAAAAGAGAGTCGCAAACCTGATAGGCCCTGAACTGGCATCTAAGCTTCAGCCTTATTGTCCCATCGATAAAATGTTGCATCCCTCTGCCTGTTAACAAGTATTTTAGTGGTGAATGCTCTGACGAACTGCAATCACTTGTGCCCCCACGACGTGAGCACCCTCGACAAACCCGACAGGCTACTAAATCCTACCCCCACACTGTAGAGATCCCTAGATGTAAAAGATCTTTTTACTCCAATAGTTTCTTCCCCAGAACCGCAAGACTCTGGAATTCCATTCCAGGTCACTGCTTCCCCAACAGTACTGACGTACAGAAGTTCAAGTGTAACGTGAACCGACATCTTGCTGCCCAAATCCCTACATAGTACCCCAGTAGTTGTTGCCCCTGATAGTAGCCCCCTTCACCAAAGTGGCAATTTGCCTTGTTTGGGGTGAAAATAAAAAAAATAAATAAAAAAGATACAATATAATAAATCATAGAGAATTGGTTCTATTATAATAAATACGAAATCTGCCTCAAGGGAAATATCATATTCAAGCATATTTTACAACCAGTCAACGCCGGACGGCCTGCTAATATGAATATATGTGACCTTGTTTGTGTGTTGCAGAAACGTTTATACTAAATTACTTTGTCATTTTTTTACCTGCAGGCTTGAAACTTGATATATAGTTTGTTCGGACATGTGGAACAAAGTCAATTTGGTTTGTAGCTGGTAAAAATAGCTGCTAAGAGGTAAAAATTGAAAAATAGGAAGTTGGTAGTCGTAATTCGACTTAAATTGCTCCTTTAGGCATGCGCAAATATACATTTATATGTTAAACTGCGTTAATTTTTAAAGTTTTGACATCCATCAGATGATGATTAATGCTAGACCGCTATATTTTTTGTTTCTAGCTGATGGCACCAAAGTTATATTTTTTTAACTACATATAAGGTACAATATAATAATGAAGAAAGAATTAGCTTTATAATAATAAATACCACATCTGCACGAATTAAAATATCATATTTAAGCGTATTTTATGACTGGGCAATGCCGGGTGGAGTGCTAGTATTATATGTTTGATTAATAAAGCTTTCACTTCCTTTTTTCCAATCTATCTAGTTAACTGGCCAAAGAAATAAAAAAAAGAATTCAAAATATATTATATATGTCTCTAATTTATCCTATCTTTCTTCTACCTATATTTGCAACATCCTTCCGTCTGCTATATGCATAGTTTTTCTCTGTCTCGTTTCTAAGCTAATGTTCTTATTCCATCTTTTTTGTAGCTATATAAACTTGACTTTTTCCTCTTGTAACGAGAAGCATTTTCTTCGCAATTCCTTAGGCCATGGAATTTGATGATCTTTATAAATTATAAAGTTTTATTTAAATTTGAATTCCCATTCTTTATTTTTTATATTAATTGTCCCACTATCTTAATAGGTTTATTTGCGTAAAGATTATTCGCATCCTTATAATATATATATATATATATATATATATATATATATATATATATATATATATATATATATGGATATGAGAGAATATACAATTATTTTCACAGCCAGACCACGTCGCATCTCACAAGACTCAAGCTGCTCCCTCATTTAGGCTCATCAGTTGGACACAGCCGAACTCGGGATTCGAAACCCGAGTCTCTTGCATACGAAGCGAGCACTCTACTGGGCAAACCGCCACACGCACAATAAAGTCTATTACGTCGTAACTAACACAGATCAAGCAAACCGCGGCGAAAATCTGAAAGTGGAATGAACCTACTTCATCTCGAACAAGGGATGCCGTTATCACGAATAGCTATAACCCAAACCGATGTCTCACGAGTAGGAATTTTATACTTGTTAAGGATGCCATCACAGCAAGCTTACCTGGCGATCAATCAACAATAGAATCTTCAGAATGTGAGAGAATATATAATTATTTCTACAGCCAGACAACATATGTTTGTGTGTACATTCAATGTATCAACTTAAAATATTATAAAGAGGTGCAATATATTATTATCGATTTTCAATAGTTCTTAATACATGAGTAGAACTAGGTAATATGTTACGAAAATATATGTATGGCAATTAGGATACACAGAGGCTTCCTTGTTTTCTCCCTGTTAGGAATCGTCGGGCTAAAGTGCATGAAATTCAACTTATTGAGTGTTTTTTTTTTTTTATTCATGTGGTGTTTCATTTAGCAAAGCTAATCAATCAGATTCATTGTTATTTCCTCCCACGGAAAAATGTTTCCATTAGCCAATGATTTAACATTAAACCAAAGTTCGACTGAATTTTACTTTTAAGTACATTTCCATGACTTACAATATATATATATATATATATATATATATATATATATATATATATATATATATATATATATATATATATATATATATATATATTACAAAGGGATAACCATATATTAAGGCCCGGAAGCCACTCGAGGATAAGGGATAATGTGCGTAGTGTAGTCATTAGGAGAGTTGCGAAATAATCGTTTGTAGAAGTAATTTGGTAATAATTAGAATATTTACGAGGATGGCTGAACAATAACTTGTTTACATTGGACTTGAAGATAATGATATTTTAGTCAGCTGGAAAGCAAACCAGCGGAACAGAGTTTCATAGGCGGGCAGTTTTAGGAAAGAAGCTTTGTTCATGGAATTCATGTTTAAGTTTAGGCAACGATAAAGAAGAGAGGAATTTATTGGTAGTGATTTCGGCTAGACGAGTGTTTTTTTTTTTTTTTTGTATATTTATTCGACCAAATACATTAATATGTTGACAGCATTTTCTACCATACTTTGGTCGGAATATGGATGATAATCTCTTATTCATGTAAATAATGCTCCCATTCACACAGCTGGCAATGTGAAGAGGTTCCTTGAAGAACATGATATTCCGGTTTTTGGATTGGCCTGTAAAATCTCCAGACCTTAATCTTATCGAAAACGTTTGGCATTACATCAAGCAACAGCTATGCAATGATAAATTTTCAAATCTGAAAGAACTTTGGACAAAAATTAAAGAGAAGTGGGATGGCCTATCACCGGAGTATTGCCGCAAACTAATTCAAGGAATGCGCAAAAGATTGCACGTTGTCAAATTGCAGTAGGGCTATGCTACTAAATACCAAAGAAACGGGTCCCAACTCTAATTAATAAAGTCTACACGGGGTCCGTTTTTTTGGGGTCACCCTGTATTAACTAGCTCATTGTGCTCCTGTTGTATTTGTTTTGCATTAATATTCTAAAGTATCTCCAGTATCAAAAAATAAATATCTCCAATATCAAAAAAATCCTTATACACTGAAATTTGCTTTATGTATGAAAACCAAAGAAGGGAGTTATAACATATGAGAAATATTTGGAATCAAGTCTCTTGCTGTTATTTCAGATCATTTGAAACCATAACAGCAAATTTTAGTCTCTTCTCTATCAAGGTAAGAGGTTTGGGCGAAATATCAGCAATTTTGTAATTCATATGCAAAACTAGAAAAATAACTGATAATGATTGAAACATTTTATTGCTATAAAAAAGTGCCAAAAGTAAGCCCTGGATGATGAATGATCCCTTTAATGAGCGACCTTAAGGGTAAATGTCACATAGACCACTACACAATTCAGGTCATTACTTTTCCAATGAGCTTTCATTTGTTAAATTCTGATCAATAGTCGCTGAGATTTGGAAATTATAAAATTGCTAAAATAGCTATCTGATATCTGATAGTTGATAATATCTAATATTTCCCACAAACCTCTGGTCTTGATGGAGAGGTAACTAAAACTTGCTACTATTGTTTCACATGATCTGAAACAGCAGAAAGGGGAGACTTGATTCCAAATATTTCTCATATGTTATATCTTTCTTCTTTGGTTTTCATACACAAAGAAACTTTGACAGTGTATAGGGATTATTTGATTCTGGAGATATTTATAATCGTACCCTATTTTAAAAAGAGATGGCATGTCCTACTCCTAAGCACGCAGAATCTTGACAATAGTCACAGGCAAACACCTCCGAACGATCCGACAAAATGAACCTAAATAACCTTGGGGAAAATAGGATACCCGCCACAACTGATATATAAAGATATCGAACTAGCAGAAAAAATACCAGTAGACCAAAGAAGAAACACCCAAAATCGGAACAAAGAACAAATTCTAGCATACGTCTCTACACACAATACAAACAACCCAGAGATAACAACAACTTGGTCCTACTTAGCCAAAACAACAAACTTAAAATAACAACAATAATAAAAAGCAAACGTCAAACCAAAATCCGACAACACATTCTAACTTCATCCAAACTCAATAAACGCACTATAAATGGGTACCGAAATGCAAAAAAAAAAAAAAAAAACAAAAAAAAAAACAGCAGCAATAATAATAATAATAATAATAATAATAATAATAATAATAATAATAAAAAAAAAGGGAAACATATGCATTCAAAAATACAACACAAACATTGAAAATAATAAACATCTTGATTGCATCTCCAGAAATGTAGTGCACGCACTAAAATGCATAGCATGTGACAAATCCTATACAGTCACCGCCAAAAACCTCAGCAATAAAGTGGTCTAACATAAAAGTAACAGAAAAATCGCAGAAAACAGACTTCTATATGTTTCACAACATATACATTCAAGCAGTTGAAATAACTTCAAAATAATGTCAATTTTTCAAACTGACAATTACTTCCACTCACAAACGGAAAATATTTGATATTTTATTTGAGCGCGTTGAGAAAACAAAAAACCGAATAAGAGAAGGAAAGAAACGTATTAAGACCATATACAACAGGATATAGAAGAGAGTAAAATCATAAAAAATGCAGCTAAAATTAAAAACATAACTGACATATGCACAGTGCACCAGATGCAGGTTCATACAAATAAGAATTATTGACAACGACGGATTAATAAACAACACTAATGTAACAGATCAACATTATTACATGAAAAGTCATTTCGTGTAAAAATGAATTCATTTTATTCACCGACATCCTTTGCTGCATCACGTGTATTTCATGACAACTTAACCTTTTATTTTCACTCACGTAGAACAAATGCAAGGAAAAACATGAAAAATAACTTAAGCAACTTTTAAACAATTGTTATTTTAAAATAATTTTTCATACTTTAGAATGACAAATAATTTAAGCAACTTTTAAACAACTTTTATTTTTAAGAAAAATTTAGTTTTAATTTAAAATAAAAATAATTTATGTAGATTTTATTTGTGCCACTCGCTCTCTATAAAGTCATAAAGATACAGATTCACCGAAGTTCTGTCGGTTGCTTCCGTTTACCTTGATCTTGGATTTTGATCGCAAGGTCAAAGCTGCTACTTGGTTTACGAAAATTGCAAGTGGCAGCCATGTTAATTTTTGCTTATTCAATGCTCACACTTTTTAATCGTGCATTTCTCGAATTTCGATGAGTAAAATAAATTAAATTTTTATACGAAATGACTCCTTATGTAATAATGTTTAAGATAAATATTTCGAATGCCTTGTTTTTTCTCATCTCCCACAAACTCTATTTAGCGATATTTTCATATATATATATATTTCTGTAGAAATATATTTCCTTATTATATATCAATCCTTATTTAAGAAGCTCAATGTAATTACAGACCAATATAGAGAATAAATGAGAAAAAGTTGTATTCCAAAATTCATGATGTTGACCATCTTATAATTTAGTCCTTTAATTCAGCTGACTTATACAATTCTTGACAGTATCTGTTTCGTAGCGCAAAATCAATCACTTAACTATTATATCAATCAGTGGATCTATTATGCCCTTAACTCATCAGAAGAGATAGCAACAATCAATCCGTCAAAAGGAATTAAAATGTGATTTGATATGGTAAAAATCCGAAAATTTAAAGAGAAGGTGCAGTTCCCTTTTATTTTTCCATTACGCCATATTGAATCTTTATCAACCCCATATATATATATATATATATATATATATATATATATATATATATATATATATATAAACCACACTTCTTCTTTCAATAACCAAAATTCAAGTAATAACCAGGGAACTTCTCTAACTACACTGGTTAAAAAGCTTAATTCTGCCAATACCCACTTTTCAATTAAATGGACCATCCTAAAAAAAATTAAGTCTTATACTCCAGGATCTAAGTCTTGTCACCTCTGTACATCTGAAGCTATAACTATTATCACCTCCCCTCAAAGTAGTAATATAATAAACTCTAAAAACGAACTGATCTCCTATTGCAAACATATGTCCAAATTTAAATATGGTAAATTTTAAATTACATAGCTATTAAGTTAACCCTTCAAATATATATCTTTTCCCATAAATTTTTCTTTATCTTACCTTCCAAGCTTTTTATATTTTTAATTTTATTTGTTTTTCTTTATTTATTTGGCCGATTTCCCATCTGCTGTCTCCGATTTATGGTATAAGTATACCTATTAATTAAATATATACATCAGCCTACTCATTTATATTCTATGTATTTGTTTACTTATATTTTACTATATGCATTTACATACACATTTATTTGCCTTATTCCGGAGTTTGTAGATACCGGCCATTCCCTCCCGTTAAATTGTATATATGTATGTATGTATGTATGTATGTATGTATTTGTTTATGTTGTATATGTTTTTGGATATGTGTATATATGTATGCATACGTGTGAGTGTGTGTGTATGTATATGTATGCATATATTTATATATATGTATATGCGTGTGTGTATGCATATGTATGTGTGCATTTGTGTGTCTGTATGTATGTATATGTATGTATGTGTATATGTATATATATGTATGTGTGTATATATGTATATATAGGTTTTTAAAAGTGTTTAATTTTCAATTTTTAATTCATTTATTTTCATTTTTATTTATTTATTTATTTTTTATTTTTTTATTGTTTTATTTTTTATTTACTTATTCACTTTTTTTACTCTTCTTAATATAATAGACGCTCCATTTCATAAACTTATCCATTTACCTGTTTCTCTGACTCGTGTTTCTTAATTTCATTCTGGGACTTTCACGTGCGTATTTAAGTTGACCTAATTATTAACGCTAACTTTTGCGCTTTTTGTCTGGGTCATTTTGACCTTGCTTTTCAAATTTAAACTTTTACCGTTTTTCCGTTTTTTATTTATTTATTTTTTTTAACCTTAATTTACTTGATTCTTCCGGCCTTGGCAGACGTGATTTAAATATTCTCTCCGGTGCTTTTTCTTTGCACATTTGAACTTTTCTTTTAATGATTTTGAACTCATTCCATTTGTGATTTTTCCAAGGAATTTTGCCTTTTGGATCATTTTGGACCATTTGGAACTTACCTGTTGGATTGGAAGTTTTTAATTCCACCGTGTTTGGATTTTACCATTCTTGGATTTTCTACCCTTCACCGGACTATCCATTCATGTGAAATCTTTATATCATTTTTTTCTTTTACCTCCTATTCCCCTTACCTCACCCTTTTTTAACCAAGTAAGATCTGTGACTTACTTGTGGTTTCATTAAATACTTTTACATGCAAAATCCGATCCCGCATTTTGCTAATTCCTGCCCTCTAACGAGAAGAAGAGTATTTCTTCGAAACTCCGCGGATTAAGGACTATCCACTTATCTTGTGCTTCCTTTTTTAAAATTAAATATGTTTTTAACTCTTGTTCAAGATGTTTTTAACATGTTTTATTAATCATTTATTCGTATATATATATATATATATATATATATATATATATTCTCTATTATTTTTGTCAAAATCCCTTCAGACAAGGTATGAAACCACTTGATTCCGAGGTAAATTTTGTACTCTGTTAACTACGTTATCTGCATCACCATAGAATGTGGCAGCAATGCTTCCAACTTAGAACATATCTAACTCTTATATTGATAGAGAGAAGCTATTGGTCTGTTCATGTGACATCATTATACATCGTTTTCCCTCGGAGAAAAGAATAAACAATCTGTTTCACTAAGAAGAATATGTCAAATCTTTTTTAAATCAATATACATTTCTCGTTTCTTAGCTTTGTGATTGAGATCAAAATGTAGTATCTGTTCTCACCGAGTATTTTGAATGAATATAAGCAACACTGTTTAATCGTAAATGTTCCGTAATAGCCAATATCTACATACTACATAAGATTGGAGGCAACATAATCTTTTTTGTTTTGTTAATTTCTATTCATATTATTATGAAGACCAGTCGGGGAATATCATTGTTTTGTTGTACTCCGTGTTGTCCAAAGCCAACAAATGTCAGATAACAGTATTATATTTATAAAGTATAATAAATAAATTGCGTTACAATTTTTTCAACATATTAAAACAAGAGAAAGGTATGATTTGAGCGAAGGTTTAGAGAAAAAGGGGGAAAATGGAAGAGGATAAAGAGAGAAAGATAAAGAAATGACCAGAGAGAGAGAGAGAAGAAGAAGAAGAAGAAGAAGAAGAAGAAGAAGAGGAGGAGGAGGAGGAGGAGGAGGAGGAAGGATAGAAGTTTTAATATCCAGAGCTTCCACACACGATTTAATTTCTGTTTTTTTATGACCTGCTAGTTGTAAATATTTCGTAATAGAGCGAATATCTACATACTACTAAAACTGTTACCTTGCTTGTTTATCACGTTGCACATTTAAATTGTACATGAATGTTTTAAATGATGGAAAAAATTCAAATACTGTAAGTAAAGACGAATGGCAAGAGAAGGAAGTGGTGAGAGGAATGGAATGATGTAAACATTAAAAGAGGAAGGAGAAATATATTCAAACAGATTCTGATTATTTACCTACCTTTTTATCGCGGGAATATGTAACACAAGGTCGGAAAGTAGGAATTATTGGGCCACTGCACAAAAGGTAGTGCACTCTAGCCATGAAAATATATCTGAGCAACCCCATTGGCATTTCCTGCTCCGGACACCCCAGGCAGTTAACAATAAACTAACTCCACGCAAAGAGGAGAGGCAAGGTATGGGAAGGTGGATCTCTTAGCACTACCCAGATCCTTTCTTCAGATCTATATAGTCAGATCCACATTCACAAAAAAATTATAAATAACGGAATTTCTGTGAATGGTATGTCGAACATACTAAGAAAAAAAAAGAAGAAAAAGAGAAAAAGGTTTGAAGTGTGTTAGCATGTAATGTGTTGGAAAACTCTTATATCTAACCTTTAAGTCGCCCTACCTATATAGTCAGCTTTACATTTACGAAGAAATTTATAAAGATATTTCTGTGAATGGTACGTCGAACATACTAAAAAAAAAGGAAGAAAAAGAGAAAAAGGTTTGAACTGTGTTAGCGTGTAATGTGTTGGAAAATTCTTATAACTAACATTTAAGTCACCCTATCTATATAGTCAGTTTTGCATTTACAAAGAAATTTATAAAGATATTTCTGCGAATGGTAATCAGAACCTCCTTATGTGAAAAAGAGAAAGGGTCGGAATTGTGTTAGCTATTCTGAAAATGGTGGGTTAAAAATAGTCCTTTTACACAATGACATGGACGTTTGTGCCTAGCCACGGAGATTCTAAAGATTAAGCGCAAATAGACGAACCAATACAATGTTAATTATTGAAATTTGCAACTTTAACGTTTAAAAATCTTTTTCATAATGTGGATAGAATATTCATTATCAGAAAATATACCAGAAATTTTGTTGCCGCATCGAATTTAATATTTACTCTATCGATTATAGTCGCAATAAAATATTTTTCTTATTTTAAGGTAATAGAAAATCAATTTGGACTAAAATCCTGTAAATGTTGTCTTAATACTTAGAGAGTTTAATGTGTGAGCGAGCTTCGGACACCAAAAAATCCAGGAATTGGAACGCACCCTCGGCATCAATCGTAAAATGTTATCCTCGGCATCAATCGTAAATTGCAACAACAGATGCAAATCACAACGAAGTCGAAGAAACTAATCTGCCCCATTTCCTGACGGAAAACAAACATGTCATCAACTAAACAACTGTAAGATGTTAGTTTGGTAGATTTACAAAACAGTTGTTTTTTCTCTCTAAAAATCCGATGAAAATATTTGAGAACGAAGTTCGCATGAATACAACAATCCATTTAATCGTGAATAATATTGTTACGATTGAAAGCAAAAATGATTGTTCCCCTTGCAATATCTGACGAGGGTCCCGCAGAATGATGAATACCGGGCTTTACCAAATATCTATGGAGGATTTCTTTCCGATGGCCAAGAAGAGGCGGTCTGATTTGCTATTCACTTTCTCCATTCCCTGAATATTTGAAATATTTTTTATCGGTGTTTATATATATATATATATATATATATATATATATATATATATATATATATATATATATATATATATATATATGTTTACCTTTGCGTGACAGGATCGATATTTATATAGTTACAAATAAATACGCATTGGTCTTTATAATAGAGTGAAGGACATTGCTTGTTTCAAAATCCTTTTAAAAAATAATTAACTAAGCGTCCGTTGATTAACCGTCCGAGCGTCATCAAAGATATTGCGTATTGAGAGTAAGGATGAGGGCGAATTAGCTGACACTGTTCAATCTTTATCTCTATCCCAGAGCGGAAAGATGTGACACAAGATCAGAAAAGTGGAACTTTAAAATCCAGCACCATAGAGAAAAAGGATTCTGGCTTGCAAAAAAATGTCTGGGCAGCCCAATCGCCATTCCCTTGAAGGGGCATCAGACGATTAGAAATAAACTTTTTCTCAAAGAGTGAGAAAGCAAAACTAGGAGAGAACTTGAACTGTACCGGACCATATCTCAGCCAACAGTGGCAAAGCCACCTCAACAGATTGCCAAGGCTTTGGTTGTAGACACTGGCCTGTAATTTCAACAGCGCTTCCTGTTTTGGGTGCCACATTCTATCTACATTCACCGAGCGGCCCTCACAAAATACATAATGGTTACACTAAATAACATGGACGGCAAAATAAGATTATTAATTTCGAACTTATGCCAATGAATAACCGGTATAATATTTTGTAAATAAGAAAAAAAAATCAAACGCATAGAACGCGCAGTGTTATTGGATACCATTTTATGTACGATGTAGTTTAGCCGTTGTTTGTTTAATAAGAAATCTGTCTTCTCTGATTCTGCCTTGATGACCTAGATCTCTGCACAAGCACACACACACACACACTTATCTATATATGTCACAGGTGGGTCCGTTGCAACTCTGGCTAAACAGAGACTTAGTCTAAATGTATGTCGATTCATGGCGAAATCTAACTATTGATTTAAAGCAAATACGTCAACAGCTGGTGCCAGGATCAGGGTCTATTCGCCTCTCACTCTTCTCTTATATATATATATATATATATATATATATATATATATATATATATACATTTTTTTTCGTGTACTGATCTTCATATTAAAAACCTACTTTCTATTTATTTAAAAAAGAAAATACGACTTTGTTACATATTGACCGTCGAATTGCACCCATCTGCAAAAGATCTAGCTAATTTGCATATTCTTTTAAACATTCATTTTAATTAATTCCCTATCAGTTTTTTCGGTTTTCTTATGGGATGATCATCTTTAGTTAACTATTACGTGTAATTTTATTCATGTAGATATTCTACATGATTTATACTTGCATAATATTTGTGTAAAAAGATTATATTAAACACAAACCTCTTTCTCTATATATTTATGTATGCGTATATATATTTGTATAAAAAATGTTGTCTACCAAATTCCTCTGTCAGTTTTTCGTCTACAGACATAAAACTTAACATATAGGGTATTCGAACACATGCGAAACTTTATATTTGGGTTTTAGTCAGGGAAAATCGCTGCATAAATACGAAAATTAATAGAATGGAATTTTCTAGGTGAATGACGGCATTACGAATATGAATTGCCTTATGTTTTAATTTTTAGCCTGTCTTCATAGCCCAAGAATTAACGTCAAAGGAAAAAATAAATCGTAAGCTAAACGTTTTGGTTTCGATTCTCGGTGGTGGCGCACGAGTCTATTTTTTACTATATAATATAATAATAAATACGAAATCTACATTAATCAAAATATCATATTTAAGCGTATTTTACGACCGGGTTATGCCGGGCGGCCTGCTAATATATATAAACATGTAAGAATAAAATATCAATACAAAAATATATATCTTTTCTGTATTTATTTCCAATGTGTTGACGTGTGGGTCTTTGAAAAAAAACCAGAAAATATTTCTTTCAAGCGCACATAATTTTTGACCGATCCTTTGGTCTTCCTTAATGTGAATTCAAGAGGAACTTTCCTTAAGGAGAATGAACAGAACAGAACAATGATAATAGCACAGTTTTTCTCCCCAAACAACATATGGAATTTGATTGAAACATTCACCTACGTACTGGGAACAGGATAAGACGTCTGACGCTTTTTAAGGCGATACGAAGACTTATTAACTGTTAAATGCCAAGGGTGGAACAATGCCAAAAAAGTCCGCTTACTTTTAAGGAAACTAGGGACCACAGAACAAAGTAAGTTAGTTTACTATTTACTACCCAGGAAGGCGCGCAAACTGGAATTCTCCGAGGCGGTCAAACTCTTATCTGCCTTTCGGCCCGAATACGACTCTTTTTCACAAGAGATGGAAGTGTTTTAATCTGTCAAAATGTGACGACGAATATTATCTCACCTTTGCGTTCATTGTTAACAAGAACTGCGACGACTTTTGTCTGGCTAAACTATCAGCGAATAATTTCAAATGTTTAATTTTTGCATGGAGTCTCGTCTCGATGAAAAACGCAGAGATAAGACAACGAGTTTTCTGAAGACTCGAAAGCGGAAGATTGCCAACGCGTAGTCAGTGTAAAGATTCAAGAAACATCAAAGAATCGTGCGTTCATAGTACGAAGGGTTAGTTACATATGAAAAGAATACTCCCTAGAAAAAAAAAACAAAAAAAAGAAAACAAGGAAACAAGAACGCAACTCAGGTCAATCCAAGAGTAGTTATCTAATCTCCAAACCAAAATCGCCCACAAGCCCGTGAAGTCGTTGCGGCGGACCCCATTGGTCTGTCGACTGTTTTTACAAAAATAAAACATGCAGTGAGTATGGCATAAAGAATAGAAGAAATAACATTGAATTGAAGAGGAACCGGCGGAAATATGTTACTGTTACCATCCTCAACAAGGAAGTAGATTTACAGCTGGATTCAGGTTAAGACCTGTCAATCATCAGCAGACAAACATGGAAAAGGCTGAGGAAACCAACTATGAGGAGAATTAATAAATAAGCTCGTGCAGTAACATAAAAATAAAATTTGAGGAAGAGCTGATCCTCCTTGTAACATTAAATGGTACCACCGAAAAAGTAACTCTTTGTTCACAAGACATCCGAAAACCTATTCGGAGCAGATTGGATAGAGCAATTTAAACTCTGGGACAAACCGATTAACCGTTTTTGCCATAAAGTAGAAACATATCCACCGAGTTACAGCAATTAAACGACGAGTTAAAAGGAGAATTTCCGAAAGTTTTTTTTATTGGGACTAGGAAGCTATACTAAGACTATAACCAGATTTGAGATGAAAGCAAACGCTCTACCCGTTTTCAAGAAGAAGCCGTTTGCGGCAGTCAAAAAAATTGATAAGGAACTGGATCGGCTAGCAAATGTCAGAATACTATGGAAAGTAAGCACCAGTGAATGGGCTGTCCCTACCGTGTACGTTACGAAAAAGACCAACAAAATTCGTGTCTGTGCGGATTTTTCCACGGGCTTGAATGCGGCTCTAAAAGATTACCACTATCCCACCCCACACATGAGGAAGTATTCAGCAAATGGTGGTACAATATTCTCTAAGGTGAGTTTAAGTGACGCATATCTACAGATCCCCGTCGAGGATGAATGCTCTAAATTCCTCTGCATCAATACACACAGGGGACTCTACAGCTTTCGGGGTCAAAGTCGCATCTGTGAATTTTCAGCAGGTCATGGATACCATGCTGGGCGGACTTGAATTAGCATGCGCCTACTTGCTAACATCATTATTGCTAGTAAATACGCAGCCAGGTGTTGTAAACATATACATGAGGCCTTTAAAAGAATTCAAAACTTCGGATTTAGAGTATAGAAGCAAAATATGATTTTGCCATGAACAAGATAAAGTACAAATAATTCATAAAAATTGAAGACGCCTCGACGGTGAGAGGGCAGAAGCCATAAATGAACATGCCTGCTCCCGATAATATACATGCGCTTCAAAGTTTTCTGGGTCTGGCATAGTTCTACCAGGTCTTCATAAAGAACATGCATGACTTGCGCACTCTGCTGAGTGAATTAGTAAAGAGAAAAACGCTTGAAAGTGGACGCCTGAATGTCAAGCGGCGTTTAAAAAATCAAGGATACTCGAACATCGAAATTGTTTCTTACGCACTATGACCCAAAGCTGAAAATAATAGTTGCAAGCGAGGCAAGCTCATATGGTATTGGAGCTTTTATACTACATATAATCTCCGACAAAATTACGATCGCCCATGCATCGAGAACGCTATTGCCAGCCGAGAGACAGTACTCACAAATTGAAAAAGAAGCTCTTAGTATTATATTCGCTCTAACGAAATTTCAGTGGTACTTACATGGCAGAACTTTCACGTTACAAACTGATCATAAGCCGTTTGTTTTATCGTTATTTCCATGGCAAGTGCTCGTCTGAGCTCACATCCCCCGCCCCCCCTCGCCAATCTTTCACGAAAAACACCCGTCTAGCTGAAACTACTGTCAATAAGTTTCCCTACTCTTTACCTGTGCCTAAATCCAAACGTAGATTCCATGAGCAGAGCTTCTTTCTCAGAAGTGCACGACTGTGGAACTCTCTTCGGTTTGCCTGTTTCCCACCTGACTACAACTTGGATGTTTTCGAGTCCAAAATAAAAAAAAATTCCTGATAAACCGCCCCCTTAAGTAAGACGCTCTATCAAATCTCCAATACTAATGATTACTACAATACTATCTCATTGATTACTGTACACGCAATAACCCTTATTCCTAAGTGGCCTCCGGGCTTTGATAAGTGGGGACCTCCATGTAAAAAAAAAGTTTCGGTTTAGTAGATTGCATCGTGAGCGATAATATTCACATCCACAGAATTCAAAAGTTGTTACGATATGTTCCAGACCAAACACATCACCACGCCCTAATATCACCCACATAGAATGGGCAGGCGGAACGATTCGTGGATGCACCCAAAAGAGCACTGAAGAAGTCTCAAGGTACACCGACGGATGAAACCCTTCAGTTCTTACTCGTGTACAGAATTACATTCTAATACTCTAACAGCGGTCTCACCAGCGGAAAGCATTCGCACGGAAGGTAAGACCCGTCTTTGACAAACTCTTACTGAACCAGACAAAACCACAAGTGACTACTTACGTAAGTAGGAAGCGTTTCATCTCGGGGGAGAGAGTTTTCTTCAAGAGTTAAAAGAATAACACTTGTATGCCCAGTCCATCAAGTCCAAAGTAGCTGAGCACCGGCTTGGTTCCCACCAGTTTTGGCAAATTGCAAACAGAATCCTGAACAGAAGCGTGTGCTCTATCCCAACTATCATCAATGGACCTGATTTTATCTCGTCAGCATCAGAGAAAGCCAAACTCTTTGCCAAGAATTTTGCAGCCAATTCTACCCTTTGCGACCAAGGCCGCCACCCCCAATATTTCCTCCTGTATCAGAAACACACTATGTGATATACAAATATATGTATGTGATGTTGCCAAGCTAATCAAAACCTTGATTCCAGTAAAGCAACCGGCCCTGACGGTATTCCAATTATAGTACTCAAAAAACTTCAACCAGAACTAGTGTTACATATTCGTTATCATCGAGGTTATCCTTGAGAGGTACCAAATTGAGCTTTCGTTACATTTGAATATGTTATATAGAGTTCTTCATTTAGGGGCACTTTTTACGTTTGGGTGTATACACTGTATAACATCAAAGATTCCGTGTGCGTATGATTGTCTCTAATATAAATGGTTGTGTGTTTGATTATCATAAAGGGAATCGTGTGTGTGACATGTAATTTCTGAACCTACCTCTGTTTCTTCTCGCTGTTGAACCATCTGGCAATTTCTCATCCTGGAGGGAGACTTGATACCTGTTTGACGAAGATTTATCACTCCAAGACGATGAAATGGTTTTATAGTTTTTTTATTTCACTTTCCCCAGAGGTTCTGCAGAAGTGGAAGTGAAATCGGCTTGTGTTAGTTCTTCTTCACACACGTCAGCGTTCGTCTCCCCCCTCCCCAGGGGGAGACCATGGAAGAACGTCCGTCTTCTTCAAAGCTCAAATCAAATCTCACAGATCTAGCCAACCACGTCACACATACGTAATTTGGTCAGCTGACCTTTGGTTCTGGTAAACGTGTCTACCTCCACGTTTACTCACCTCTCTCTCTCCCTCTCTCTCTCTCTCTCTCTCCCCTCTCTATTCTCTTATAGAGACACAGAGAAAGAAAATAGAAAGAGTAAGAAAGCCAGAGAGGGGGGGGAGAGATGCTCGTTAACACTAGCACCCATACTTACAAAACTGTTTAAACGTTTTCTGAAGGAAAATTGCTTCCAATCACCCTGGAAAATCTCATCAGAATGTCCTGTATTTAAGAATTCAGGTGATCGCTCATCCCCCTCTCAGTACAGGCCAATAAGTCTCCTGTGCGTCATGAGTAAGTTGCTGGAATCTGTGTTAAATACAGAAGTAATCAACCATCTCAGCAAAAATAACCTTCTTAGTGACACACAATATGGTTTCCGTTCTGTTAGATCTATAGCAGATGTGCTTACAGTTATATCTCATAGGATTAGCGAATCTCTCGACAGAGGCAACCTTTCTAGGGCAATTGCTCTTTACATATCTAAGGCCTTTGATAGGGTATGGCATAAAGGTTTACTTCACAAGATCCCCAGCTATGGTATAGCTGGAAATGTCTTCTCAATTATTAAATCATTTCTCTCTGATAGGTTCATAAGAGTAGTAGTTGATGGGCAAAAATCAGAAGCTCACAGTATAAATGCTGGAGTCCCTCAGGGGTCCATCCTGGGCCCAACTCTTTTCCTGATCTATATCAATGATCTCCCAAAACACATACTTAAATCATTCGTTGACATCTATGCTGATGACACTACCATCTACGGCAACACATCAAAGGCCGTAAATGACAAAGTTCTCTCCTCTGATCTTGATCACGTTGTACAATGGGGAAAGGAGTTGCTGGTTACTTTTAATGCATCTAAAACCAAGCTTCTATCTTTACATCATCAACGTTCTGATCCCCATCTGGCATCAATTAAAATGAATGGCTCTCGTCTTCAGGAGGCCTCAAGTTTTGACAGGCCTCTGGGCTTGACCTTTACTCCTAATCTTAAATGGGATACGTACATCAAATCTGTTGCCAAGGCCTCTGGAAAAATGGTCGGATCCTTCTATCGATCCAGTAGATATCTCACTGCTGATGCAATTCTCTATCTATATAAGAGCCAGATAGTCCAAGGATGGAATACTGTTGCCACATATGGGCAGGAGTTGCTAGAAAAGACTTGTCCTGTCTTGATAGGGTTCAAAATTGACTTCGTGGCCTTGTGGGAGATGTCCTTTTCTCTTCGCTGCAATCTCTATCTCACAGAAGAGATGTTGCGAGTTTGTCTCTGCGTTATCGTTATTTTCATGGAAAGTGTTCGACTGAGCTTCAATCTATGGTCCCCCCTCGCCAAACTTTCACAAGAAACACTAGACTAGCTGAAAACATTATCAATAATTTTCCCCACTCTTTATCTATGTCTTAACGTAAACATAGATTCCATGATCAAAGCTTCTTTCTTAGAACTGCACGTCTGTGGAATTGTCTTCCGTTTTCCTGCTTTCCAGCTGTCTATCATATGGTTGTCTTCAAGTCCAACGTGAACAAGTTTCTGATGAGCCGTTCCACTTAAGTTAACAAATTTACCGAACTTCTATTACTATCGATTACTATATTGTCCTTTTGACTACTCTACACTCTTTAACCCTTATCCTTGAGTGGCCTATCGGCCTTGATAAGTGGTGACGCCTATGTAAAAAAAAAAAAACTTCATTCGGAGATGTAGTAAGAGAGTCGGGGAGATGGTATATATCGTGAAATGACCGAGACATAATCATAAACACCACCAGAACCAACTAAGATGTCGCTCAGACGACACTAGCGAAACACCACCGTTAGAGAAAAAAACGATCGATTCCATTTTCGAGACATTCGATCTCAACCCTTCCTAATCAACACCAGAACCACGACGGTCGTTTCGGAAAAGGAAAGTCACCGATCCACCAATGATCGTTCCTAAACATAAGAGATATTAACAGCTTTTACAAAGGAAAAGCTTCGGGTGTTGGGGTGGCACCTCTACAGATTCTGACGATGGACTATTTCTGACGTCACTTCCGATAACCAGTTTCTGCTACTAAGCAGTCTGGACCTGAGAGTCAGGGGGGTGGGTCGTAACCTTACTTTATTGTCCCATTCAACCAGTATACGTTTCTGTATTTTCTGTTAATAGATTTCATTTCACTGTTTCCAAGCCTTTTCCTTCTTCTTTCAACATTTAAACCACGGCACTATTGAATGCGACTTTATAGAAAGGAAAAGAAATAAACTTAAAGACATCAGTTTGCAAAAATTCACAAAAATCATCAGATTGCAAAAATTCACAAAAAATCAAATTGATTCGTGTACAGAAACGAACATTTGAACACAAATGCTAAATATTTGTCCAAGAATTAAAACAATATTGCGAAACAGAACTATTTTATGTTAAAATCAAAACAATCATTGAATTAAAAAAAAAGAACAATAACAAATAATAGTTAACTAATAACCTTTTTTTTAAACTAATATGCAAATTAGTTAGCCATGTGACTCTTTTATTCCATATACAAGAACAGTATATAAAAGACCACTGTGCATCTATTTATAAGCTCAATTAACTTGTTTTGATTTTATCGGTAATGCAAGAAATGGATCCAACTTTTGCATTTATTCATTTAGAAGGATGCTTCCTCGATGACAGAGACATCCAGGACGGAGAAATGAGGATCCGTGTGTTAGAGGTGAAATGAGTAAAGTTTTGTTTTAGAGGTATAACAAGCTATTTTCCTCTGTTGTTCAAAGTCGGAAGAGAGAGAGAGAGAGAGAGAGGGAGGGAGAGAGAGATGGAGAGTAAGAAAGATGTTGATTATCAATGCTCTTGGAAGTGTTGCCATAAATAATTTGCCGTCTGCATAGATGTACATGAATGATCCCAGAATATGATTTGGAACATCATTTATGAAGACCAGGAAGAGTGTTGGGCCAAAATTAATTCTTGATGCACACCGGCAACCCTAGTTGAAATAAGTATTCCTAACTATGCTGGCTTTGATAGAGTTGAGAGGAAGAAGATAACAAAATACCAAGGCAACTTATGTACGATATGAAAAGAAACTGAAATCTTAAGAGGATTCCATTATTCCAGTAATTATAGGAGCAATCGGTCTCATGAAAAAGAATTAAAAAAAAACTACTCGGTGAACCAAGTACAAGAGGAATATAAACAGCTGCACTGAAAGCATCGGTTAGAATTTTAAAAAGATCTCTTGGTTGGAGTGACTAAAATAGTGGGTGACTGTCTGGCACGCGGTAGGATGTCCCATCCCCATAAAAAACAAAACGATTAGAAAATTAAAACACGAGTGAGCTTCGGATTTCTGTCCATCAACAACTACTTTTATCAACCTATTGCAGATAAAGGATTTGATGATTGAGATGACGTTTCCAGATATACCATATTTAAGAAGCTTGTAAAGCAAACTTTTGTGAAGCTAGATCCTACCGAAAGCATTTGATATATTGATCTATATTCCATAGAATAAAAAACCAGTCAAAAGATTCACAGATTCTGTGTGATATCACGGCTAGCACGTCAGCTGTTTATCTTGCAGGGTGAAATCCATATTGCTAATCACATATTACTTATCACTAAGTACATTGATTTTGTGGACGTGATTGACAACTTCGTGGTGTATTACAAATCCAAGCAACTTGCTCATGACAAACAGGAGACTGATTGGTGTACTGAGATGCAAAGGGTTCATCTTCAGTATTTTTAAATACTGTACTGATTAACGAAATCTTCCAATGCAATCTCCTAATCTCCTTCTCTGTCAGCTTTTCTCCAACTTTCCCTCCGTCGGCCGTACATTTAAACATTAATCTCCTCGAAATTATTTTTATATTGATGGAGTAAGACAGTGAAAAGAAGAGAGAGGGACAATGAAGAAACTGTCGACTATTGTAACTATAAAACTCAAAATTGGAATAGTCAATCATAATCAAATGGAAATATCACCAAAGGTACTAATACTATTAAACCAATGACTAAAGAAGGAAAAAGAGTGGTGATGAAGAGAGAAATGACAATCAGAGAAATATTAATATGAGAATATTTTTTTTTCAAATGTGCTGACTTTGCAAATTCATTTTTTCGTAATTCAAGCCATCTAATATTATATATGCTACATATCTGCATTCCTTGTCACTTGTTTAGTATGATTAGAATGGGCTAAAATTTAGAATACAAAGAAGAATTATAGGCTATTAGCAGATCGCCCGGCATAGACCGGTCGTAAAATACGCTTAAATATGATATTTTAATTCATGCAGATTTCATATCTATTGCTATCGAGCCAATACTCTATTGATTATTATATTGTACCCAATATATAATAGTGATTTCAAAAGTAAAACAAAAAAATAATAAACAAAATGTACCGTAAAAATTCAATTAAAAACGAAGCTGCAATTGGAAGTGAAGTGCAGGCATGAATCGTAAACATAGCATAACACTAACCTTAACCATAGACAAAATACTCTAATGATAACCTTACTCGGACATTCCAGTGCATGAGATCAAATTTTGTGTCAATAAGAACCAATAGGAGTATATCGATTAAACTGCAAAGTAGGGTGTCCTCCTCTTGAATAGCATCAGTGTTATCAATTAAGCTTTCCCCTAAGACGTTTTGGGATGCATAAAACAAGACAAATTTGAATACCAATGGCTGTCCCTACGAATCGTTTTTTTTAATAATCATTATTTCATTAGCAAACTAGCAAAGATACCCGCGTTTGGCGCAGGTTTTTGATGTACGCCCGAGTACCCATTTCACATGTAAATGAGCGTACAGCAAAGTCCTAACCTTAGCTTTTTACCTTGGCCTTAAAAAATAATGTACACCATTACTAGGTTGGAGACCATCATCATGTCAGGTTTGGTCATGATCGGTCCAGTGGTGTGAACTATAGAAGAGTATATATACATAGGCTATGACCTTGAATTTTGATCTTAACCTTACAAAATGGTTTGCATCACCCCTAGATGGGGAGCCATCATCATGTCAGGTTTGGTTATGATCAGTCCAATGGTGTGGGCTGTAGGAGACTTGTATACACACGCACGTGCACGCGCACACACACACATACACTCGCGCGCGCACGACCACTACTACTTTATATATATTGATGGTATTTGACTTTATATATGGGTTGAATTAATAAACAAACAACACAAAGCTAGCATCACTACGGAGATTGAAATGGAGAAAGAGCAAAAAAAAAAAAAAAAAAAAGAAAAAAGAGAAATACAGTAAAAGAGAGAAAAATGCGGGGTAGAGAAAGAGAAACAGAAAGAAATAGAGCGAAAAAGAGAGAGAAAGGGCGCGGGAGAAAAAGAGAAACAAAAAGAAATAGAGCGAAAAAGAGAAAGCGAAGAAAGTAGGGGGTGTGGAGAAAGGAAAAGAGAAAAAGAAAGAGAGAAAGTCAGGGGGAAAATAGAGCAGAAAGGCAGAACGAGAGAGAAATAAAGAGAAGCAGCGAAAAAGAAATAGAAAAGTAGAAATAAAGAGAGAAAGGGTAAGAGAAAGAGAAGTAAAGTGAAAGCGAAAAAGAAAGAAAGAAAGAGATAGCGGCTCTTTTAAAAATAAAACCTGAATGAGACTTGCATTTAAAGGGTCAACGTCGTACTTTTCAATGAATGTAATAAGACAATGCTTATCCAAACTGTAACCTTGACATCCCATCCCTCGGATATGAACAAAAATGTTCCGTTCATTAGCATTAAACAAAACAAATGAACAGGTGGTCGAGAACTGCGTTTGAAAGATTAATTTGTTGGAGTAAATCTTGCTTGGGGATGAACGAAGAAATGTGTACACCTGTAGTAGAGACGGTATAGGAGTATTTGTCTCCCTAAACAAGCCCTCGGATGTTTCCATCTCCTTGATGGTTTTATAAGCTAACAAGATCGGAGATTAGAAAGTAGAACTTGGGTTTATTTTCGGCAGCTTTCCTCATTTTGTCCTTTAGTTCTCACATTCTATGAGCGATTTTTCTGACAAAGAGGAAAGAATTCCTTTTTTCCTGGATCGGACTCTATTCATCTAAAACTCATCGTTGGCTAGTTTTTGCTCTTTAGATCTGTAATACCACCCTGGTCAGGTCATCGTCGTACACACGGACAAGAAAATGTGCACTAACCCTAAGTCCCAGTAGCTACACTTTTAACTCTGTCTAGTGGTGGGCCCTTCAAATGTGACCAGACTATCACTGGTCACTGGAAAATACCGCTCAAAACGTGCACCATTCTAAGTCTATGTGGCAACTCTGTTTACTTCGGCCGGCTGTACGTCGCTTCGACTTCGTATTGAGTTCTCTTCTCACAATGGCTTAATCTGCGTCTTCACCATCTTAGCGTCAGAGTAGATCTGAAATCAACTACACATTCAATTCGACAGGCAATCAGCAAATAAAGAAAAACTAGTCATTTTCCTTATAAACAAGCAAAAGATTATTATTCACTGAAAGTTACAAGACTGATCGTTCAGAAGTTGTGATTAAATACATATGCTCTGGGGACTGACAGCTTTCATTAGTAAAGTTATGGTGAATAACCCTAAGTCTGTGGCGTGTTTCTTCACAGTGTAGATTCAGGGGTTTAGAATAGGGTGAAACTTAAGTCTGGGGGGTTTCTCTTTGACTGGTGTGAAACCACCAGGCAGTCGGCAGATTGTGTGCTCGAAGTTATTTTTGCCTTTCATTATATTGTGAATCAGATGGGCTTAACCGGCTCAGATGCCCATAATTCCATTTCACAATTGTCAGAAAACCAATCTCAAGCAGTTTTTGAAATTATCAAACTCTACAGAAAAATTCCTTTTCTTCTTCCTTAATCTGCCATTTCCAACAGGAGGGTTTATTTCCTCATGAGAGGGTTTCTACCTTTCACCATCACTCACGTGGGAGGGTCCATCCTTCATTTGCATAACCAACGGTTTTTTCCAAGTGCTATTTCGTATGAGTAAAAATATAAATAATTTGGTTGTTTTTGAAGTGATAAAATTCCCTGAACAAAATTTAATAGACACTTAACTTTGTATCCACCACCTTGTTTTTACTCATCCAAAGAAACTCATAACATCCGACCAATATTTCAGGTGACCCAATAATAATTTGTTACCACCCAGAATTTGGTTAACTTCTTTTCTTCACATGGGAGGCCTATTCACATGAACATTTCAAATCGCTAAAAGGCACCATGCCTGAGATTTTTTGAAGATACCTTTATATTGCAATGTCGCGTTTTCAGCTAGTGTTCTTTTTTTAATGGCCGTTTATGTTAACAGAAATTATCATAACAGAAAACAGATTTCTTATTTATTAATATCCACAAATAAGTGGGTGCGTGTATTAAATTAATATTGTGTCTAATGATTATGGATCAAATTTAATACACATCGGAAATATTTGAATTTTTAATAACGTGTTTTGTCCATATTATGCTACCTAAAAACCTTTAAACAATCTAGAGAAACCGAAATTTGGTGAATAATATTAAAATTTCATAAGAATAGGATGTGTTAGAAGTTTCACGAACGCCATCGACCACCTTTTACAGCCTTTGCATAAAAGTAAATTAAATAAAATACAGTCCAAATTATCCGTACACAAACAGAGGCTGATGAGAATACAATATAAGGGATTAACTTTTTTGTTTGGATTTGAAACCAATGGTAGCGATGTTGTCCTGGTCTTTTGAAATACATAAAAAGATAAATAGACTCTTAATTTTGAATGGTTTTAATAATTGGGCATTACGCTGGGGCAGTTTCCCGCTAAACACACACACACACACACACACACACACACACACACACACACACACACATATATATATATATGTGTGTGTGTGTGTGTGTGTGTGTGTGTGTGTGTGTGTGTGTGTGTGTGCGTGTGTGTGTATTTAGTGGGAAACTGCCCCAGCGTAATGCCCAATTATTAAAATCACACACACACATACACACGCACACGTGTGTGTGTGTGTGTGTGTGTGTGTGTGTGTGTGTGTGTGTGTGTGTAAGGGGATAGAGTATGTGTGTGGTGTGTTTTGGGATGTTGGGGTGTTAAGCAAGTCATGAAATCAACGTGACTGAAGAATGTCTGCGTTCCAAAATTCATAATGATCGTTTAATTAGTTTCAGAGCGAATCTTTCACACACAAATATATAAACATATAAACATGCATAACTTTATATATGATAGTGATGTAGACAAAGTAAGTTGTAAGCGCTGTTTTTTCTCACTCGAAATATCAATAATAAGCTATATAATAAAATTAATCGATTTTCACCTCTAAATTTAGTCACCAGAGGACTATAAACGCAGGCATTACACGACAACTCTCATGATATTGTATTAATATTAATATTACCACCGTCTGCCTATTGCAACATCTTCCAACCCCTTTACACTTTCTAACAGCTGTCTTGACATTCTTCGCTATTAGCGAGCACTATCCTCGACAGTGTTCTCAAAAATTTTTATTGTTATCCCGTTTTGTTTTTGTTTTTCATTTCTTTTGTTTGTTTGTTCCTTTTTTTTTTTTAACTTTTATGCAGTCCAAACAGAGCATATTGTCGCAGAAGCGTAAGGGGCTACTATGACTAGATTTATAGGGGGCAACTTGTGTGTGGAGTTATGCAGCAACATGTTTGTTCATATAACATTTAAATTTCTGTTTAATTGCAGGTAAGACCGGTGAAATAGGAGCAATGGCGAATTCGACGCACATGCAGTCCGAAGAAAGAAACTATCAGAATCCGAAGAAAGAAACTATCAGAATAGAAAATCTTCCCGGACCTAAGAAACCTTTACAGTTGTAACGTCGTCCGAGAACCAACACGTTGTACCCTTAGTCGCAAAAAAGACAAAGAATAGAAAGGAACTTCAACTCGTTTCTTTCTTTTTCTTTTTTTTGTACGGCATTTATTTCCTCGTTCTCTCGTTACTGCTGTGACGCTCCTCACGTGACTTCTCGAACGGCATCCACGTCTTTAACGTGATCGTTTTCTCTAACGTGCTCTTTCTTCTTTGTATAGACTTTTTCTTTACCGGTGACGTCACTTTGCACAGTGAAGGGTGATATTTTGTTGCTAATTGGGTGTGCTGGTGCTGTTTACGTCGAAGACGGGCCGAGATGAGCGAAAGTGTAATAATTTCATGAGAGCTTATTACATGGAAGTATTTGCCAAGCAACAACAGCGACGATGTGACAAGGGCTGGAGCTTGGTAGACAATCCGGGACCAATTACGTTTGAAATTCGTTTTTTGCGCCCTGTCTAAAAATAAGAAGAATGGTTGGTTCACTAGCGCAGATGTAAAAGCTTTTTTGTTTGTTGACTTCTAAGTTCACCTAGTGAATAACACCGGCCCTAATCAAGAAGAATTGATTTAGTTGTAAATACTGGAGTGATTTACCCAATCTATAGATTTCGGCAGGAATAGCCCATACCGACAGTGTTATTATTTTTTCAAAGCAAGGACTGCGCATTTAGGCTTTTCAAGAAAGGGAATACTGTTCAGTGAATCGTTCATATGTCAGTTGGGAATTTGATGTATCGCATTGTCGTTAACGACTAGATATTTGTTTAAAAGATATTCAAAATTTTCTTTCCATCGGGATAAAAATTCTTCACTAATTTTCAGAATTCGATGTCCAGTTACGTAACAAATTGCGGAAAAACATGGATCGCTTTACGTTTCTGGGTAGCTACATCGCATCCAATACCATTATTAATGACGAAATTCAGCATCGCATTCGGAGCGTAAGTGCTGCTTTTGGTAAATGTCGTTCCAGAATCTTTAGAGTATAAACTGAAGGTTTGATATCAAAATCTTAGTGTGTCGAACCGTTGTCCTTCACACACTAGATTACTTGAGCTTTTGGCGTCCTCAAATCTTGCTGCCTTAGGCATTTTTTTTAGTTTGCATAGTAACATTGCTGTTAATCGAGGGAGAAATACATAATTTTTACAGTCTATTTTACAAAAAATCAGTATCAGCTAATCGGTCCAAAAACTTTCTCATACCTGAGGCTATTCCCTATCTTTATTTATATACTATCAAACTATGTATGCAGTAGTGTTGGTATTTTTGGGCTGATGAATCTCTGTTCCATTTGAAGGTTCTTGACAAGATGCAGAAATGTAATTTGATTGGATCCATCCCTCCTACTTATTTACACCCTCTCTTCCACGGAGGTAATGTTGCTAGTCTCAATATTTTCTATAAATACTCTTTTATTATATACAGTGTGTCAACAAAATCTGGCTACATTATGTAGCCAGACTTTGTGGAAGCATCCTGTAGATTATGTAGCGAGACTTTATGGGCACCCTGTATATATATATATATATATATATATATATATATATATATATATATATATATATATATATATATATATATATATATACAGGGTGCCCACAAAGTCTGGCTACATAATCTAGAGGATGCTTCCACAAAGTCTGGCTACATAATGTTTTTTTTCGGATTTTCTTAACTATTTCTTTACTTCATTTGTTCCAGCTTATTTGATTCATTAGTCAAGTGGGCTCCATCAAGTCACTGAGTTGACACCTCATTGTAATACAGGTGATCTGATTCTTTGTGCTACGTTTGTAGATAATGACGTAGTTACAAAGAAATAGTTTTATATGTACACGTATACAGTTTAGAGAGAGTCAGAGTCAATTTTAGTTGGACAGTCGAGTTGACCAGATGAAGGGAGTCAGCTAGCGACCGGGAGATGACAATCAGCCGTAATGGATTCTCTACACCGGGAAAGCTACCAGGACAGAAGACAGCAAAAATGTAGAAGGATGAAAGCATACAACTTCCAAGTGGGGATCATCTTAAAATAAAAGTTGCATGAAAACATAACCCGAAATTTAATGGTTGTTCCTTGAGATTCATCATTATTGCAGCTTTTGCAGATCGTCGATCAAGATCAAAAGATGGATGGAGGCAACTTTCCCTGTTTGGCCCAGAGAGATGTTATCTGTCCCTTTGTGTAACGATCTGTCGGTTTGTAAATTATTATTGTCTGTGTTTGTTGGATCGTATATATTACGTTACGCACACTTATAAATATATATGCACACACATATTCTAGACGTAATCGTATATATATATATATATATATATATATATATATATATATATATATATATATATATATATATATATATATATTATTTCGAGATGTTTTTTCTCCATTGGTCACTTTAAAATTTTATTTAACAATAAAATAATAATCCAATTCACACACAAAAAAAAATACAACATTTATTTTTCGAAATTTTATAAAGTTTAATTAAGATCCATGAGGGGGACTAATGATGCAAATTATAATAGTCATCTATAAGAATTTTTCTGACATTTTGGGAATATCATGTATTGGATACGGTTTTTTATGATGTTTGATCAAAATACATGAAAAATGTAAAAAAAAAAAAAAAAATTCGTTAAAGATGTTTGATTAAAATACATCAGAAATGTAAAAAAAAAAAAACACACACACACACACACAAAACTTTTGGTTAAATAATTTTTTTTAAATGTTATATTATAAAAGATCTATAAAGTCTACTTTTTATGTCTGTAAAAGTTTGTTAAAAGTTCAAATAAAGTTTGTAATGTTATTGAAGAAAAAAACAATTCGTTTTTTATTAACAATAAAACTAACATTGCCGGGAACGTTTCTTCGCACACACCGCCATGTTCCCAGTCTCACAGAACAATGGGGATGCCAAAGTTATACAAAGCCAACAGTCCTTCTATCCCATTTTACCAAAAATGTATGTCGTACGTTTTTTCTATACGCCTTATCTACTTTTCCTTAGCACAATTACTAAACTTTCACGCCTAACGGGCTAAGAAAAAGGTCAAACCCCATCCTTATTATTTTATTCTTTGGTCAGTCATTACCTACTGACTGACCTCCTATTTTATTTAAACCGGCTCTCTCTTTCGCACTCATGGCATTTTTTTTGGGGGGGGGTGTAGGTTACACTTTCTACTACTGATGTTGGCTGTTTCCCCAGCCACCTGGATGGATACATAAACACCCTGACCCCATAAGCATAACATACATCATCTGTCTGCCATAATCTAACAGAAGGTTCCATCTGGGTTCATGTGCCAACCACAAGCTTCTCTCTCTCTCTCTCTCTCTCTCTCTCTCTCTCTCGTTCTCTCTCTCTCTCTCTCTCCTTGCAAAAAAAAAAGAACAAAACAATTTCTAACCTAATAGGTCCTGCATGGTCTGCTAAGCTCCAGCCCTTGTAGCATCGTTGTAAGTTACATCCGAAGACTTTTTTACAAGTACTCTCACATAATGTGCTCCGATGAGCTTATTGGATTATATCTCTAACGTAAATGCCCCCAACGTAAATATCCCCGACATAAACACCCCGACCCAAATGACTAGCAGCAAATTCCCTGCTTCACTGTACAGGTTAACGATGCCAGAATACGTTCAACTCTGATAAATTTTCTCGAGGCGCCTGCGTTTTGAATTCCCTCAAATCTCAGCTTTGCCGACCGTACAAACACGCATGCATTTAAATGTAAAATAAACAAGCATCTTGTTGAGTTGGCGCCATCCTAAGATCCTAGTCTTTCACAGTAGCTTCCTACGCTTCAGTTGCAATATGGCTTTTTTGAGCTGAATAAAAATAAATAAAAAAAGCATTTACTACCCAAACGATAGCAAGGATTAAAGTACTGATCTTGTTTGTTGACTCTCCCCATAAAACGGTGGGTTATGTACGATTTTATAAGACGGGCGTAAAGTAAAAATATTCCAAAGACGTATACGGAAGAAATTGTAGAATACAATGCATTTTTATAAAGTAAGAAAAAAAAAAACAAGTAAAAATATAAAAAGATAGAAAAGAAAGAAAGTGAATTAAGGTTAGACAGAATCTGGAAATGAGGTTTATTGGGAAAAAAACATTAAGTAATCAAATATAGAATTTACACGTACTTATAAAAAAGAGAATAACAGTAATATTAACTAAAATAACTATAACTATATATATATATATATATATATATATATATATATATATATATATATATATAGTTATTTTAGTTAATTAACTACTTAATTTACTCACATAAAATTAATATACGAAAGTATAGATTTATGCGTAAACTTGAAGTATTTACTTCAAAAGTGCTCAATACGTAGGTAGAGCTAGTTAGTAATTTATAAAATATATATGGCGATTAAGCTACACTGAATATTCCGCGTTTCATCCACTCTAGGACGCATAAGCCTGAGGAATCCTAGAGTGGATGAAACGCGGAATATTCAGTGTGGCTTAATCGCCATATATATTTTATAAATTACTATATATATATATATATATATATATATATATATATATATATATATATATATATATATATATATATATATAATTTGATTATGTATTGATCGTTTATTAATTAAAGTCTTGTTATTATTGAAATAAAACGGTCTATTGAGTTCAACTGGGAACCATGGAAAGACGCGTAACTGTACCGCCCACTATCTAACGAATGTTATTTCGATAAAATAAAACAAAAACAATAACGACAGATGGGAAACCCCTGTCGTTTATTTGAAGTAGAATTGTTTACAAACACCAACACCAAATTTGGCACCATAACAAAATCGAAAAGAATTCAAATTAAAGTGTGTTTTATATTTATTTGTTTTGGGATAAATAATCCGTCCTACGCTGAACGGGCCTTGAGTTGACAATAACTCGAGCGCTTTTATTTCGACAAATCCGAATATGAAAAATGAAATTTAATTATAATAAATTTATAATAGGAAAGAAGCAGACATTTTAAATCAATTGTCAGACTGGAAATTGATGGTAGGCCTGAAAACCCAACTACAATTCCCTAGAAACGAAGTGTCTTAAATAAGTTTCCAGACTTTTTTTTGTACAGGCATTTAAAATTGTCGTAGACACTTGAAAATGTATGTTATTGATATACATCTTTTGAGATGACTGGCCAATTTTTATGATTTCAGGTTCAAATGAACAGCCACAGCAGGAATTAGAATACACCCTACTAAAGCCTGATGTCATAACTGCAAACTGAACTTAAGGACATTTTGAAAAAACGATATGCAATAAAATTAACTCGGAAAAATGCCACATAAACATATGGAATGCTTCAGATTGCGTTTAGACCATTTTGCATGAATCAGACATCAGTTTTTCAGTGGCATAAGAGATTCGAGGAGGGCAGAGAATCTGTGAAGGATAATGAGATGTGTGAGAGGCATAAAGAAGTCAGAGCACTAGAGTTGATTGGTCAAATAAAGAATTTCATGGATAATGACCGTTCTGTGTCTATAGAGACAATAAGTGCACAGTTTGATACGAGTTTGGCAACTGTACATACAATTATTCGCGAGGAACTGAAGATGCGGAAGATTTGCGCAAATGCACTAGTCCAAAACTTCATCTTTGTCAGAAACTATTTGACCAAGATAGGATTCAAGACAGTTCCTCACCTTCCCTCTCGTTCAGATCTTGTCTTTTTTCGAGGTGGTAAGTACAAGTGCTTCCATACTATTGACTGCTCTTTGCTGTCTGGATCTAAGATTTCATCTTAAAAAAAAACTTGGACTCATCTTCTTGGCACGTCTCTACATTCATTCATCCTCGAGAATCCGACACGTTCTCCCTTCTAGACAGTTGACAGACATTTTATGCATATGCAAATGATCATGGATGATAGTTTTCACACACTCTATACTAATCTTGAGGTATTTGAAAAATAGTCACGCGTCGATCTTCTAGAATGGAAGGCTCCAATTGAATGATAGATACTTCCTCAATAGCAGGGCTGTATTCACAGATTCCTGGCCATGGATAAATCCATGATGAGAGCGTTTACAAGTTCATATGGTGGAGCATCATTATCATACGTTACTTTCATTTCATCAAAAGTCTCAAGTGGTGTGCGTCCTTTGAAATACAACACTGGATCACTGCGCAACACACAATAAACATTTTACACCTGATTCAGTTAAAACACATGTAAATCAGAAACCACAATTAATTCGGAGCTGTAATTTGCCACATAACCCATAGATATAAATCATTACATATGCAAAAGTTCAGCTGTATAAGGCTACTGAAAATCGGTCGGGGGGTACTATTTATTGAACGCCCCTTGTAGCTGATAACTTTTAATAAGAGGATCAGGCGAATGTGTTGCTGTCTGAGCCGATATGATGCGAAACCTGAAATCGGCAATGAGGACAGTGCATTACTGAATATATATATATATACACACACATACAAACACACACACACACACACACACACACACATATATGTGCGAAATTCAAATATTTAAAGCGTTAAAGACCAAACAAGTGCAGAATCCCTTTCAATAAATAAAGATTAAAATTAAATTCAGCATTTCGATTCATAACAGAATCTTAATCTGGAAATACAGTTTTTTTCTTGTTTCACGTACCATGACGATGGTAATGCTGGCCACGTTTTTCTTCAGATGTTGGTGAAGTGTAAAGTGTGTATATATATATATATATATATATATATATATATATATATATATATATATATATGTGTGTGTGTGTGTGTGTGTGTGTGTGTGTGTGTGTGTGTGTATGTATATATACCGCCTTATATATATATATATATATATATATATATATACCGCCCTATATATATATATATATATATATATATATATATATATATATATATATATATATATATATATATATATATACTAGCAAAAGTACCCGTCGTTGACTGGGTTTAAAAATAGCCTACAGAAAATGAATTTATTAAAGTATGATAGGTTATGAAAAGGAAGGGTTGTAAAGAGATAGCTTTGAATTCGGGGGTATCAAAACCAATGTAAAATATGATGAAAGTAAAAATAAAATAGATAAACCCCATAATTTATTATACCATACCTGTTCACACTCAAACAATTATCACATGTGGATCTATATTAAAAAACCTTGTTAAACTTTGTAACATATTTCCATTCTATTGAGGTCAGGCGCGAACGAACACCCCATAATTTTATTATACCATATTTCTTCAAACTGAAACATAATTATCAAAGTATACTTACTCAGATAGATATGAAAAGTCTTTATTAAAGTTTGTGCCTACTTCCATTTTATGGAGGCCAGGCGCGAACGCAGACACCACAATTTTATAATACCATCACTATTTAAGTTAAAACATACTTATCAAAGTATTCTTATGTACATCTATATCAAAAACACTTGTAAACGTTTTTTTTTAATTTTAAAATTTTTTATTCCCATACTTTGTGGACTAGGTGCGAACACAGACCCCACAATTTTAATGAACCACCGTTCTGCAGTATCAAATATACCCATTCCTGTATCTCGATACATATATCATTATATGTAATAAGTTTTTTAAAATAGTCAACCATATAGGAGCCTATTCGTGACCACATACACACACATCCAGCTTTATATTTTATATATATATATATATATATATATATATATATATATATATATATATATATACTACCCTAAACCAATTATATTTTTTAATTATTTCATATAGCTTTATTCCTCACTTATCCTCTTTCTATTTTAATCTGTTAATCTAAAATACACTATTTAATAGCTCAGCTTCAACTTCAGGGGTCAATCCTGGGCCCAACTCTCTTCCTGATCTACATCAATGACCTCCCTAAACACATACTTAAATCATTCGTCGACATCTATGCTGATGACACGACCATCTACGGCAACACATCAAAGGCTGTAAATGACAAAGTTCTCTCTGATTCTCTCTCCTCTGATCTCGAGCGCGTGGTTCAGCGGGGGAAGATGTGGCTGGTTACCTCTAATGCATCCAAAACCAAACTCCTATCCTTACATCATCAACGCTCTGATCCCCGTCTGGCATCAATGGTGATGGATGGCTCTCGTCTGGGTGAGGCCTCGTGTTTTGACAAGCTTCTGGGTTTGACCTTTACTCCTGATCTGAAATGGAACACGTACATCAAGTCTGTTGCCAAGGTCGCTGGAAAGATGGTGGGATCCTTCTACCGCTCCAGAAGATATCTCACTACTGATGCAATTCTCTATCTATATAAAAGCCAAGTACGTCCAAGGATGGAATACTGTTGCCATATCTGGGCAGGGCCTGCTAAAAACAGCCTATCCTGCCTTGACAGAGTACAAAATAGACTTCGTGGCTTAGTGGGGGATGCCCTTTTCTCTACCCTGCAACCTCTCTCCCACAGAAGAGACGTTGCGAGCCTATCCTTGTTTTATCTTTATTTCCATGGCAGGTGCTCGTCTGAACTCCAATCTCTGGTCCCCCTCGCCAATCTTTCACGAAAAACACCCGTCTAGCTGAATCCACTGTGAAAAATTTCCCCCACTCTATATCTGTGCCTAAATCAAAACGCGGATTCCATGAACAAAGCTTCTTTCTTAGAACTGCACGCCTGGTGAACTCTGTTCCGTCTGCCTGCTTCCCACCGGACTACAACTTTGATGTCTTCAAGTCCAATGTTAACAAATTCCTAATGAACCGCCCCCTTAAGTAAACACTTCATCAAATCTCCACACTAACGTAATGTACTTGCAATAACCCTTATCCCTGAGTGGCTTCCGGGCTTTGATAAGTGGTGATCACTGTGTAAAAAAAAAAAAAAACTGTAATTGCTAACCGACCTACCATTTGAAAGGTCCTGGATATGACCTTAAACTATATCCGATGGTGATACCCCAACTTGCCACCCTTTAATTGTCATTACTCCCAGGTCCACTCTGACCCGGAGTGATAGTACCTGTTAGGGTCCCAACTATGGGTTTAATAGAAACCGACTTGAAAAAAAACATATTCTATTAAAAAACATTTCTTCAAAATCACTGGATTCGGCATTGAATAACCTGAAAAGGGTTCATATGCCGTAAAACAAAAACAACTCATTTGAAATATATTTTATTTTAAGTGAGCGAAATTTGCTTCATCTCCTTAACATATTTAATAATGTAATCCCATTAAGATACCGACATTTTGAATTTATATTCATAATTTTAATTTAATTTAAATTTTATTTATTTTAATCTTACTTCTAATTCAAAATCTGTAGATGTGTGTATATATGCCTGGCCATTTTGCGAATTAGTGCATTTGCGTTCATATACATATATAGATGTGTACATATTTATATAGATATTTATGTACGTATGTGTCTATATAATTTCGCGAACATAGAAATTTGGCAGCATATAAAATGTAGTCCTTTTTTATCTATCAATAAATTAAGGTTTACTCCCTCCTTCCCCCAATTTTATGTCACCTTGACATTTTACGCTTAGTAACTGCAGGGTGAGACAGAGAAACTTGCTTATTGTGTTTTCATTGATATTCCAAATAAGCAAGTTGCTCTGCCTCCAACCTGTACTTGGACTTTGTTCTAAAAATAGAACGTTTGACGTATCTTTAAAATTTTACCATTTTCTACCTTTAGTTTTTAGCATAATTCATTTAATTTTTCTTGGCTGGTGGGAGCTATCTTCTGATTTGGAATTTACCCATGTTTATTGATCAACCAGTTGGATTATTACAATCACTACTGGACCACTTCATTCGCGTTTCTCCATCTTACGAAGCAAAATTTTCTTTAGATATTTCAACTTTTTTTATCGAGCCTGGACTTTAACCTACACATTTCTGCATTATTATCAAATGTTATACAATTTAAACTATTCTACTCTAAGGATAAGTATCATTCTTTAAAACTCGGTGGGATAAGGGAAATTTCCAACTTGTATTCCTTGTCGGATAATAAATTGTCATAGACTCTAGTTTACAGAGTTTAAATTGAATTCCTTATACCCCCCCATATATATATATATATAATCGAATCTTCCTACTATATTACCTGTTGGGACCAAGCAAAAATGGAATAGTAGTGAGAGTTAAAATAAATAGATAATTTACAGCGATATAAGCAGGATTATAAAAACTAGTTTATTTTCTATATATCAAAAATAACATTATTGAATGGATATATATTTTTAAATAAATACAAGTTTATTAAACAAAACGATTTATTCATCAAAATTGAGGATCACATAAGTCCTAAACTCTCAAAAATTGTCTGCCGTCGCATCCTATTTCGTCGGATGTTTTATATTTCCTTGCAGATCAGGTCACATGCTCGCATTATATCTGGTCTGCCACTTCTCTGCTCCAAAACCTTCCGGAGCGTACTAAATGCATGTTGACCTTCCTCAAATGAAATTATTTTCTCCTCATTTATTT
Organism: Euprymna scolopes; assembly: GCF_053919585.1. Classification (NCBI taxonomy): domain Eukaryota; kingdom Metazoa; phylum Mollusca; class Cephalopoda; order Sepiida; family Sepiolidae; genus Euprymna; species Euprymna scolopes. Next base: position 142,656,747 of record NC_136484.1, on the reverse strand, counting down.
CATCAGCTTCATATTCACTTAACGCATTCTGGCCCAGGATTTCTTCAGCAATCGCTTCCAAAGTGAAAGAACCGCCAGTAGCAAGGCGTTCATCGGCTTCTAAAAAAATCCAATAATTTAATTTTTTCATGCATGGAAATGTTTTCATCAGTAGGAAGAGCGTCCCAGATCTCAAGCAGTTCAGTATCCTCTGGTTAATTTTGTACTTATAACAAGTTCTAATTGTGCATTGTCCCCAAGCGCTTCAAGCCATATGCAAATCATCAAATAAAGTTATTTTAAACGCTTTACCTTCATCCATCGTATCAAGCCTGCTGTGCAGTAAGAGCTTCTTATAATGCCGTTTGAGGGGTTCTGTTATTCTTCGATCCATAGGTTGAGAACTGGCTGTTGTGTTGTGTGGTGAAAAAGCTGAAGCCCAGTAGGGTGGTCAGAGAAGTTATCTAAACAAAGTATTACTTTTCTACTATGTTGGCCAAGTCGTCTATTCCATTTACCCAACCTCTTAAAAATATAAGCTGTCATCCATGCTTTTACATTCGCTTTATAGATGACAGGAACTTCGTTTTTTCAGGCACAGGGGTTTCTTGGAATTACCAACCACGAGAAGAGTCAATTTTTGACTACCACTCATGTTTGCCCCTACCATAAGAATAATCCTGTCTTTAGTTTTACTTTCCTCCTGTGCACCGCTCTCCCCTGAAGGTCATGGTTTTGTGTGGAAGAAGCTGTGAAAAAAGTCCAGTTTCATCGATATTGAAAATATCATCTGGAGAATATTGACTGAGCAAGGGTTGAGGAACTGTTGTCACTCAATAAGAGGTTCAAAATCTACAGCTCCCGCTTCACTGGGCACTATCTGAAATGTTATGCCATGATGCATCACTTGCTGTAAACTCATAGATATACATCAGCTTAGCAAGTTTCGTAGCCTTTTCCTTGATAAATTCGCCAGTGACGGGTAAATTCTGCCCTCTTACTTGCTTAAACCACAAAAGCAACCCATCATCAAGTTTTGGACCATGAGCTGTGTGAGTTCCATGCGCTTAAATGGAACTCCAGCTTTGATGGCAGCCTCAATGGTATCTTTCTTACTAAGAATACTTTTTACAATGGCTCTCTTAACTTGGAAGACTCATTTCTTGCTTGGACTGATTTTGATCCTTGTTTGTTGCATCAGTGATCTGCTTCTTCTCTTCTAGTCGTCATCGGACGGGCGTTTTAAGAGAGAAAGTAAGAAAGAAAGAAAGAAGGAAAGAGAGAGAGAGCATGAAAGAAAGAAAGAAGGAAATAGAGAGAGAGAGAATTAAAGAAAGAAAGAAAGAAAGAGAGAAAACATGAAAGAAAGAAAGGAAGAAAGAAAGAAAGAAGAAACGGAGAGGGAGCATGACAGAAAGAAAGAAAGAAAGAAGGAGGAAGAGCATGAATGAAAAAAGAAAGAAAGAAGGAAAGAAAGATATCTTTTTTCTTGCCTGAAAAACAAATGAAACCAATATTTTTATATATACTAAATTGGCATAGAAGCGAGATTGGAGGGTTGCATAGTAAATTTATTTTGTATAGAATGTCGTCCAGACAAAAGTGGCATAGTAGCGGGATTTGACTATATATATATATATATATATATATATATATATATATATATATATATATATATATATGTCTTTACATAAGCAGTAGTTTGTTGCTACACAGTCATGAGCATGTTTCGGTCTACTAGTATTTACTTCTAGAGACCTCATCAGGCGAAAACCCTTATTTTCGTAAACGGAATTCTAAATGAAGAGCGAAAATCTATCCTCAGCAAAAGAAGGCTTTTTTTCTTTCTTTTTTTATCGTGAGTGTGAAGAACAGGGTTTAATTGGGTGCAAATTATTAATTTATTCATTCTCGTATCTGTATACTCAAAGGAATTTTTATCTACAGAATTGAAATTCGGTATATAGGGCAACCAGACATGTGGAAAACTTTTTAATAGGTTTTCATCCCGAAAAAAGGGATTACTTGGGGGAGGGTCATACAATTTTTTATCTATTTATCAACTGTTTTACGACTGCGCATGCGCGAATCGTCTACATGACAACTTCCTTGTGTTAAGAATAAGTAGGTTTGAAAACAATTTTAAAAATGGTTATAGTGCTTTAATACTGTGCAACGTCGATTACATGTACTATTATGTGTATAATTTGATTAAAGTCTTTTTGTTATCGAAAAATAAACGGTCTATTGAGTTCAACTAGGAACCATGTAAAGGCACGTAACTATGCCACCTACTATCTAACGAATGTTGTTACGATAAGATAAAACAAAACAAAAACGACAGAGGGGAAACCCCTGTCGTTCATTTGAAATAGAATTGTTTATAAACACCAACGCCAAATTTGGAACAACAATGAGATCGAAGGAATTCAAATAAAAGCTTTTATTTTATATTTGTTTTGGGATAAATAATTCGGCCTACGCTGAACGGACTGCTCTAGTTGACAACAGCCCGAGCGCCAGTCTTTCGATCCGAAAAAGAAAATTTAATTATAATGAATTTATAATAGGAAAGAAGCAGACAATTGTAAGGATATGTTATATGTAGTATAATTACAAAAACATAACAGTTTTTAAATAAAACAAAAGGAATATACATCAAAGGAAATTCTGTCTGCCTGCGTAGGCAATTTGTTTGTTTACATAATTGCAAGTTAATGTGATTGACATAATTGTTGATATTACGCAATTGGCAGACTCTACGTGAAAAGGAAAGACGACGGGAGAGGACTGATTTGTATAGAAGACTGTGTGAAGGACACGAAAAAAGAACTAGAAAAATACATAATGCAAAGCACTGAAAGGATAATTATGGCAGCGAGAGACACTGAAAAAAAAAAACAGAAAACAGAGAGAGACAAACGACAAAACGAGAAAAGAGAAATGGGAAGAGAAACAACTCCACGGAAGATTCATAAGAATGACAAAAGATGAGAATAAGAAAACTCCTGGACATGGATGCGAAAAGGACATATAAACCGAGAAACTGAATTTCTAATAACTGCAGCAGAGGATAACTCGATAAGAACCAACCATATCAAAGCAAGGATCGATAAAACACAAGAAAACAGCAAATGCAGACTATGCGGACAAAGAGACGAAACGATAAACCATATAGTAAGTGAATGCAGCAAACTGGCCTAAAAGGAATACAAAAACAGGCATCACCAAGTGGGGAGGGCGGTACACTGAGAATTGTGCAAACGACTGCATTTTGAGCGTACAGACAAATGGTACAAGCATAAACCCGCAGCAGCACTCGAAAACGAGAACCACAAAATCCTATGGGACATGGATATACAGACGGACACACCCATCCAAGCAAGAAGACCAGATGTCGTAATAATTAACAAGAAAGAAAAATCCTGTCAAATCGTAGACTTTGCTGTCGCAGCTGACCACAGGGTGAGTATGAAAGAAAAGGAAAAACGAAGCAAATATACAGAGCTAGCCAGAGAGAAAAGGGATTTGGATGATGAAGAAAATCAAAATAGTACCGATAATAGTAGGAGCACTAGGAACAATTCCGAAAAACTTCGAAAAAAGAATGTCAGAAATTGGAATCAGAGGAATAACTGCAAAAGTACAACGACTAACGATAATGAAAACGACTGAAATATTAAGGAAAACCCTTGAATGCGGAGAATAATAAAAGAAGACAATATAACGAATAAGCGTTACAGAGAATGAAGAACACAGAAACTGCATATCTACAAGTTCTACACCCCCATCATGCATCCCCCATTGTTTCATCACCGTTCCCCCGATGAAAAAGTAATACCAAAGGGCCGAGAAGGGTCAAGAAGGACTGAAAGACCGAGGAGCGAGCGCTAACCAGACCTCGGCTGGACAAGCGCAAAGAGAACTGGGACCTTGGGGAAACTGAGTGGCACTAAAATTCCAGTATAAGCCAATGGCCACTACCAGCGAGAAATCAATGATAAGCGACTGTTGCGATGATGCAAATTCATTTGCAAATGCTATCGAAAGAGGTGGAGAGAGCTGGACGTCTGGGGAGACTTGTTGTCACTCAGCTTCCAGAGAACACCACAGGTTTCCAATCAGATCGTTTGTTGATTTGTATGAAAGCTCCATGTGAGCCAATAATAATAATAATAATAATAATAATAATAATAATAATAATAATAATTATTATTATTATTATTATTATTGTTGTTATTATTATTATTATTATTATTATTATTATTATTATTATTATTGTTATTGGCAAACTAGCCCAAAAAGAATATTAAAACAGACACGATCAAGCAGGAAAGGCAATACACTGGGAATTATGCAAACAACTGCATCTTGAAAAAAACTGACAAATGGCACAAGCACAAACCAGTAACAATGCTTGAAAACGAAATTCACAAAATCCTATGGATATACAAACAGAAAAATTCATTCAAGCAAGAAGACCGGATGTCATAATAGTTAACAAAAGGAAAAGACCTACCAAACTGTAGATTTTGCTGTTCCAGTAGACTAGAGTGAAGATCAAGGAAACAGAGAAGCGGAGCAAATACATTGAACTTGCCAGAGAACTCAAAGGAATATGGAAAATGAAGAAAGTTAAGATTACTAATAGTAGGAACAATACCAAGAAACTTCGAAAAAGAATAGGAGAGATTGGAATTAGAGGGATAGCTGAGAAGATACAACAAATAACAATAATGGAAACGGTTGAAATATTAAGGAAAACCCTTGAGTGCAGAGACTAATAAGCATTATCCACGGGCGCTAGTCGGATATATAGAAACTACTACAGAAGTAAAACACAAAGAAACACCACTTGGATAATGAAAACTGAAACTATATAATTGCATAATTGTAAGTTAGCCCTCACCCCCTATATTTTCTTTTTCTTCGTCACCATAAACTGGTGCCGCACCAAATAAAAGACGAGGATTAAGGAGGATTGAAAGACTGAGGAGAGAAAGCACTAACCAGATCTCCGCTGGACGAGTGCTAGGAAGAATGAAACCTGGGGAGGCATATTGCCACCCATATCCCAGTGAAGACAAACGGTTGCTACCAATGAGAAATCAATGTCAGGCAACTGTTGCAATAATGCAAATTAATTTGCAAAGGTTATCGAAAGAGGTGGCGAGTACTGGAAATCTGGGGATACTTGTTGTCACTCAGACTCTAGGGAACACCACAGGCTGCTTTCAAAGAGAATTATTAGATGTTGGCCTGTGTTAAAGCTCCTAGTGAATAATAAAACCATTGAGTGCAGAAACTAGTCTACATGAGCGACAAATTCTAATCAGACACATAGAAACTGCAACAGAAGTGAAACAAAAAGCCGCAACGAAGAGAACAGGTACACCAAAAGTGAAAATGCCTATTCCCCCTTCCCCTCCTCCCTTTCTTTCTCCCCCCCCCCCCAAAAAAAAATCAAGCGTCAGCACGATTGGCATGGCACCAAATAGTCTAAGGGTCAAGGAGGATGGAAAGGCAGAGAGAAAGCACTAACCAGACCTCCACTGGATGAGTGTGAATAGGACTGGGATTTTGGGGAGGCTTATTGCCATTCAAATTCCAGTGACGACCAATGGCCGCTACTAACGAGAAATCAATTGATAGAGAGTACTGGAAATCTTGGGAAACTTGTTGTCACTAAGACTCCAGAGAACGCCACAAGTCTGATGGACAACACATAACAGAAATCAACATACAAAGAGGTATCTTCTAAGGAGATTCACTATCACTATTACTGTTTATCATAGCCATGATGCCCCTGAACAATATACTGAGAAAGGGCCAAGCCGGATACAAGTTCTTTAACACGGAGGAAAAAATGAACCACCTGATGTATATGGACGATCTGAAACTCTTCGCAAGGACCAAAAATGAACTAGAGATATTAATAAATACCACCAGGATCTTCTCTTCAGACAGGGTATCCAAATGAAGTTTGGTATGAAAAGTGCGCACTACTAGTTATAAGAAAGGGAAAACTAGAGACTAAAGAATGCCTGGAACTACCAAACCAAACGGAGATGAGGGCACAAGGGGAACAAGACGCCTATAAATATCTAGGAGTACTGGAAGTAGACACCATCAAAGCAACAGAAATGAAAGACGGAATTGGATAGGAAAACTTCTCGAAACCAAATTATACAGCAGAAACCTAATAAAAGGCATAAATACATGGGCAGTATCACTAGTAAGATACTCTGTGTCCTTCATAGGGTGGACTAAAGAAGAACTGAGACAACTCGATCAGAAGACCAGAAAACTCATGACCATGCACAACGCACTACATCCGAAAGACGATGTTGACCGACTCTACGTAAAAAGGGAAGACGGCGGGAGGGGACTGGTTAATATAGAAGACTGTGTGAATGACAGCAAAAAAGAACTAGAAAAATACTTAATACAAAACACTGAAAGAATAATCATAGCAGCAAGAGACACGGAAAAAAATCAACAAAACAGAAAACAGAGAGACAAAAGATAAGACAAGAAAAGAAAAGTGGGAAGAGAAACAACTACACGGAAGATTCATAAGGATGACAAAAGATGAAAATAACGAAAACACTTGGACATGGATGTGAAAAGGACACATAAGTCGAGAAACCGAATCCCTAATAACTGCAGCACAAGACAAAGTAAACATTAACAAAACAAAAGAAAACAGCAAATATAGACTCTATGGACAAAGAAACGACATAATAAGTGAATACAGCAAACTGGCCTAGAAAGAATACAAGAACAGATACGACCAAGTAGGAAGGTTAATACACTGGGAATTATGCAAACAACTGCATCTCGAACGCACAGACAAGTGATACAAACATAAGCCGGCAAAAGTACGAGAATCACAAAGTCCTATGGGACATGGACATGCAAACAGAATAATTAACAAGAAAGAAAAATCCTGTCAAATCATAGACTTTGCTGTTCCAGCTGACCACAGGGTTAATATCAAAGAAAAGGATAAACGGAGCATAGCCAGAGAGCTGAAAGGGATATGGAAGATGAAGAAAATGAAAATAATACCTATAATAGTATGAGCACTAGGAGCAATAACAAATAATTTTGAAAAAAGAATGGGAGAAATTGGAATCAAAGGAATGACTGGAAAAATACAACGAACAATAATCATGAAAACAGCTGAAATGTTAAGAAACCATGTTGAATGTGGAAACTAACACACAACAAGCAACAAGTGCGGGCCAGACAAAATGCTGCAAAGGCAAAACATGAAACACTACATGGAACCAAGAACTCTGAAACCGCATATCTATAAGTTCTCTAACCCAACCCTACCCCTATTGCCACATCACCACCCCCACTAAAAAAAAAGAGTGAGGCGAAATAACCAAATAGAGTCAAGGAGGAAAGAAAGACCGATGAACTGACCAGACCTCAGCCAAATAAGTGCGAAGAGAACTGGGACCTTGGGGAGACTTATTGCCACTCAAATCTCAGCAAAGACCAATAGCTGCTGCCAACAAGAAATCAATGGCAAGCAGCTGTTGCGATAATGCAAATTTATTTGCCAATGTTATCGAAAGAGGTGGAGGAGACTTGTTGTCACAGCTTCCAGTGAACACCACAGGCTGTTTTCAGGGAAAGATATCTGAAGACCTGTGTGAAAGCTCCTTGTGAGCCAATAATAATAAAAATGGTCAAAAACTCAATAACTCCATCTGGAAAATCTTACCAGGTAAATTAGGGCGGGTACTATCCTGACCTTCCTAATACATGCAATTAAGGCCTATGAGCTGGAAAATGACGTCATAGCTCAGGTCCTAACAAATCTAACTGTCGATAATGAATCAAACATTTTTGCAAAAAGCATTGCAAAACTTAAAAATTGCCATGAAAAAAGAGAAGAATAAGGAACACGATGGTGTTGTACTGAAACTAATTCAATATTAATTAAAAAAAAAAAAAAGAATTAAAAACAGAAAAGTTGTATTTATGCGTTAAAAGTAATGAAACTTTTCGTGTTTTCATGGATTTTAAAGATTTAAATATGCTCATTATTTACTTATAAATTACATTTAAAAAGAAAATAAAGGAAAAAATACGATTTTCTTTTTAACTTTATTCAATAGAAATAAAAAGAATATGCATGAATTTTACAAACGTATGTTTGAAGCAGAAGACAATCAAATGTCCTAAAACATGAAATATGAATTGAGACAATAAACAAATAGCAATCAACTTTAAATCAAACGATAAATATTTTTAAAATTAAAATTAAAACGAACAAAAATAAATATTTTTAAAATGAAAACGAACAAAAATAAATATTTTTAAAATGAAAACGAACAAAAATAAATATTTTTAAAATTAAAACGAACAAAAATAAATATTTTTAAAATGAAAACGCACAAAAATAAATATTTTTTATTTATTGGAATCCGATTCCAAGTAAGCATTGTCTGAATATAGCGGTTTCAATCCTATTTGAAGCAGACCAGAGGATTGGTTGGCCAACAACAACTATGGAAGGCAGTAATTACTGGAGATACAATTACAAGACTAAGTATTCCTATCCCGTCGCGGTTAATTACCCGAAGAAGGTCAAAGGATTAGTTGGTCGAAACATGGTGAAACAATAACTATGAAGATGAGGATAACAGTTCGCAAATGAATAAAATAAACAATAAATAATTTTTTTTAAATCCAGACGAACAATAATATTTTTAAAAATCCAAACGAACAATAATATTTTTTAAATCCAAACGAACAATAATATTTTTTAAATCCAAACGAACAATGATATTTTTAAAAATCCAAACGAACAATAATATTTTTAAAAATCCAAACGAACAATAATATTTTTAAAAATCCAAACGAACAATAATATTTTTAAAAATCAAAACGAACGATATCTTTAAAAATCAAAACCAACAATATTTTTAAAACGAACGATAAATTAATTTAACTGCAAAACGAACGATAATTTAACAAAACTTAATAAAACAAATAAACAAACATGCAGTTAAAGAAAAGATAATAAACTCAAATAATAATCAATAAACTCATTTAACGATTTATTTGACAAATAATTGATATATACGATGGTACTTTGTTTTAAATGTCGTTAATTCAAATTTTACTCTAAACATTTTTAAAATCTTACTTTGCTATATTGGCAAGTAATTCAGTCTTTTAAAAATGAAAATACAGTCACGTTTGGACCATTTTTGCAATTTTCTCTGAGATTTAATCCAACGCAACGACACGGCATCTTTGAGAATTACAAAAGAAAATAGAGGTAATTATCAGAGAAATCAATAAACGAAAAAAAAAGAAAGGATTAAAAATTCAAATATATAACAAATAAATGTTACCAAAGGCAAGATAAGTTATTTTTCTAACTGGACAATTTTTGTGTGTTTTTAATAAAATCTAAAGTTTTTATTCGGTTCAAAAAATAATTTTTTAAGATGTAATGACTATAGTTAACAGACGAAACTAAACAGTCATATATATAATTTTATACTGTTACTAGCTGTACCCGGCCACGCGTTGCTGTGGCTCAGTTTTTTAAAATGGAACACATGTGAAAGTAGAGAAAAGTTTGATTCTTTTTTTCAAGAGAATGTACAAATTATTTTTTTAACAGATGTTAAGAAAATAAACAGAAAATACTTCCATCATGCATTATGCAAAAGAATAAATAAAATGTTGATTTAGTGTTTCAATATTATGCTTATAAATTACGATAAAACTTACTGAGTATGCGCTGTTTTACGGTTGTTGCAAAAATGAAATGGAAACTTCAATTTCGTTTCGTTTTAATCTTTCTTAATTTTTTAATTGTGCCCCCCAAACGAATATAATCAAAACAGTAACATTCAACAATTGCACTTTATGTATATAAAACACAAAATATTTATTAAAAAATTTTTTTTTTTTAAAGTTAATAAGGAAAGGGAAATAATTCCATTTTTAAACGAAAAAGTCAGTTTGGTATATCTTTTTGTTATTTTTTACATAAGTCCAGCTTACCATTCACATTGGAAATGTCGACATTTATAGGTTGTCGGGTACGTTTACAACGAATAAACACTCCAATCTAGTAGATGTATCAGAATTTTTGTAGGAATTTTTTACACCCCTATCACGAAACTGCGAATAAAATATAAAAATCTCGTAATTTCTCTTTTAAATGTGGGTTGTTTATTTTCTTTATGGATTATACTTCCAAAATAAACTATTAAAGTTGTTTTAAAAGTAATAGAAATATTTTTTTTTTTAAACAGTAATGAATTTTCCGAACTCAATATTTTTCAATTTTTAAACTTAAAAAATCTATCAAAATTTTTCTATTGATTCTATTTTTACGATATTTTCAGGGTCAATGTGAAATTTTATGCTCTTTCCAATAACCCGAATATAATATTTTAGACGAACGTTTTTTTTTTTAATTCACGCCCCTCATTTTCAAGTGTCTAGTAAAAAGTAAATAATTAATTTACTCACCAAAGTGTTTATATATCACAAATTGAAGAGAAAAGGTCAATAAGTAATATATTCAAATTTAAAACAAAAAAGTAGTGTTTTTTAGAAATTTACCTGTAAAGTTCGAAGTTTAAAACCTTTTTTTAAACCACGTTATTTGTTTTTTCTTTCTTTTTTTTATAAAACCTTGGTCCTTGCTCCTTTAATTGAAAAAAAAAATAGGGCTTGAGTTACATTTTTCGAGTAGTTATAAGCTTGGAAAGACAGGGGGTAGAATAATTCACGCCTCCCATTTTGAAATGTCTATTAAGAAGTAAATAATTTATTCACCAAAGTGTTATATATCACAAATTGAAGAGAAAAGGTCAATAAATAATATATTCAAATTTAAAACAAAAGAAGTAGTGTTTTTTAGAAATTTACCTGTAAAGTCCGAAGTTAAAACCTTTTTTTTTTTTTTAAAAACATGTTTGTTTTTTTGTTTTTCTTTTAATGAAACCTTGGTCCTTGCTCCTTTAATTGGAAAAAAAATTAGGGCTTGAGTTACATTTTTCGATGAGTTATAAGCTTGGAAAGACGGGGTTGAATTATTCACTATTTTTCACGAAATTTCTTACACACCTACCAATCTACCCATGTTAAGAACGGCTTTCGGAATAGACACCCCTAACCTTGCCAGAATACCCGAAAAGCTATAAAAGTTGACGTGTCGAATGTGAACGATGAGTTGGATGTAATGTAAAAATGAACCGAATTTAAAAGGGAACGAAATTCAAATTTCCGTTCCATTTTTACAACAACCGTAAATCAGAGCATTCTATGCAAATTTTACCTAACTTACTGTATTAATACTATTTTTTTAAGCTAAAAAAATATTTAGGTTTGGCTATAAATTCCTAAACTCTTTCACCCTAAATAATTTAGGTGACTGAAATAGGAATCTAATTGAATCTTTAATTTCCTGAATAGTATGCGAGAATTCATTTTTCTTCGAGTTATATCGAATTCATTAATACGGACTTTAGGGGCTTTTTCGTAACGTTACCGTAAAAATTATTTTTTATTGTTACAAATTACGATGCTTTATTTATATAAAAAAAGCAAAAATAAATCCTTGCGTTTTTTATTTACTACTGAAAACCATAACTTTAGTAATGGTATTTTTTGTTTAAACAAAATAAAACATTTTCACTAAGAGTTAAGTAAAAAATAATTAGTTCATTATATTCTGCGATCATTATTTGAAAAATACTGCAATTTTCATTAAAATTCGTTAATTTCCTGATTTTTGGTGAAATTTAAGTAAAGGGAGGAGTCAAAATGTTTATACACTTTGAGCATCGGCATTCATTTTGTGTGTACCTACCATTTTTTGATGAATATTTGATAGCAAAGCGACCACGTGTGGTTAATTTAAATTAAATTTCAATCTCATGGTTACATTATCAATAGTCATGTGATTAAACCCATTGAAAATTTACCGATATTGTAAACACATTCTGTTTACATTGAGCCTGTAGTGTTTTTTTAGTGATGCAGTGTTGGCAACTGAGATTTAAAAAAAAAACCCGTGAGATCTGGAGAAAGAAATCTCCAGAAAATCGCTAGATTTTTAACTTTTATCGTCTGAAATTTTCAAAAATCGCTAAACCCCCCCCCCAACTCCATATTTTAACTTCCTACCATAAAAAATTATAAATATAGTATATTCAATATATAAAATGTTCCGTGTTTTCTCACTATATGTTTCTGGAATTATATTATAGCGGTTAGCTCCCCAGAAGGCTTACATATTTTATCAGCTAGTTTTGCCTGGGTTTTTTTCGAGAGAGGGTATTTTTTTGCAGGAAACATATCATAAACTCAAACTTTTTATAATAAAAGTTAAATTGAAATATACTGCAAATTAAACATCACAATAATGGTGCAACATTGAAATTAGAAAAATAAAAAACAAAAAAAACTTTGTTTTAGTATATTAAAAGTATTTAGGTTGGTAGATAATTAAATTCTACTGTATTGGTATAAGTTTTTTTTTTGTTTTTTGTTTTTTTTTTTGCAAAGCAGGGTTGCTTAGATCGTATTTTAAACTAAACTTCGGAGGTTGGAATGTGCCCCTCTCACCTAAAATGTACTTGAAAAAATCGATTTTATAGCGAGATTTAAGAATGGTTAGCCGAAAAACGGTGAAAAACAAAACAAATAATCAATAAATAATTGTTACCAAAGGCAATAAATGCTACTTTTTTTTTACTTACTTGAATGAGTTTATTTTATGCTTTAAAGTATTTTCAAACGCTTTTCTTTATTTTTTAATCTAAAATTGCGGGTGTGTGGGTGCCAAATATATCCAGATTTTCTAGAATTCCCCGCTAGATTGCAAACGAAATCTCCGGATCTAGCAGGAAAACCGCTAAATTGTAACACTGGTCACGTGACAGGAAGCGGTAATAAATAATTGTCCCCAAATAAAAAAAAATGGCGCATCGATACAAAGAAAAACATCTATTTATCATAGAAAAATTAAGTATAATGTTATAATTAAAAAGAAATATATAAAAACACAAATGGATATAGTAAACATATTATACCAAAACGTGGAAGCCATCCGTCCAGTGGTTTTTTAGACTTTTAATTGCGACCGAACCAAGAGTTACATTTTTATATATATAGATTATTAGGCTTTCCACAAATATTAAATTTTTTAAAAAATAAATCCTAAAAACATGTACATATCACCTTATAATCTTATATGTGTAAATGCATAAATCAAGAAAAAATTGGTCCACAAATTTAATTCCCCTGTACTGATGATTCCTGAAAGGATGAAACACTAGTGTCTGTAGGTATTAAAAATAATTATAGTAATTATATATACTAGTGAAATCTGTGGAAATTCCACAGGGGACCAATTATGTAATATATTGATGTTGGTATTTTGTATTCAGCGTAAATGGAGACGCTCTGATATTATTGTAGCTTTTTTGTTAATACTGCAAAAGTATTATCCAAGCTAGTAGGGACACCGGCGTAGTCAAGTCATAAATACGCTTAAATATGATATTTTAGTTCTTTCAGATTTCGTATATATTATACAGTTCTACATGACGTGGGTTCATCAGCTTGAATCGAAACCGGATTCCACACTTATGAATATATATATATATATATATATATATATATATATATATATATATATATATATATATATATATATATATTGTTATATTGGTAGAGAGGCCGGTTGATAAATCATGAAATAATCATAACGGAATAAGAAATAGTTTTTTTTTTTATCTCTTAGGGAACTTATTCATGCTTTCATATTTATTTGAATTTAAATTTACCGTTCGCCGTAGGCGTTCCCTAAGAGATAAAAAAAAAACTAAACTTTAAATGACTTGAGTGCCATCAGCTATAATCGAAACTGAAATCAAAACTTATGAAGAATTCTTGGTAAAATTAGTTATTACAAGAAATAGAAGTAAATAACAATTAAACGACTCGGATGTAAGCGTGACACAGGAAATAACACACGCGCTATCGTATTAATACAATCAGTCCTTTTTTTATTTTCCGTTTTACGCGCGTTTCGCAATTTGTAATAAAAAAATATTTTCCTTGGTTTTATAGGCTGCTCTTCAGAGACGGTCATTTTTTTTTTAATAAAAAGAAATAAGCACACTATTGCAGAACAAAATATAATGGAAGAAAAATGAACACGAAACATGAGAAGAACGGCAACTCAAAACACGAAAAACTCACTTTAAAGATAATAATCAGAGACAATCTTAGATTTAATAGACAGAACTAATATTAACGTTGTTTAATTCAAAACGGGAAACTGGAAAATAGAAAAATATCGCCTACAGACGTCCAAACCACTTAGGACAGCACTGGACGCTCCGTTGACGACGATCTTTGGGTGATTTTACAGGGTTCAAGCTATATGCTTATCTTTTGCTAATATACTGAATGGAATTAATTTAGTCGACACAAGTACGTGTGGACAGTAAATTGCATACATCGAAAGATTACGCATAAACAAGTAGATCAGCTAAATAACATATAGTCAAACAAGTAGAGAACAGAACTTCCGGTTGATATAAATATTGTGCGTATATGTTTGAATGATTAAATAACCCCATCCGTTTTTTAATAACAAGCTTTTACATAGATTTAACCTTGTGCTAATCGTTTGTCAAATACATTAAATTGAATGTAAACAAACAACTACGGAGTGGATAATAGAGTGGGCGGCTGTGCATATGTAAGCTCGGGGAAATTCCCAAAACAATCAATATAAAGAATTAATAGTTATGCAGAAATAAGCTCGGGTGGGAGTTAGGGTGAGGAATCGACAATACCACACGAAGAAACGCGTAGGTGGATAGACAGCTGTGCTTCTCAAGAAACAAGAGAAAATATATGCAGTCTTTCTCGGGTGGTAGGACCGTCTCTCTTCAACGTCAGGTGTTTGGGTGGACTCAGGACTATTAAATATCAGTCGAGAATCCGATCTCGATAATTAGTCTGAAGTTGGGCCTTTATCAGTCGAACTGTGGTATTGGTCCTGTAGTCCTAGGATGTTTACTCTTCCAGACCCTGCCTCATCCTTTTGGAATGGAGTATGTTTATTGCTTACTGTCTAAGGTGTCCCGACTGCGGAATGCTGACTGACTGCCCAGACAATTTTTAATATGCAAGAGTGCTCCTTACCTTTCGAACTTGTATCACATCTTTCTGCCACGAGAAGGAAGTAAAACTCACGTTTATTTCTCTCTTTCTCTCTCTATCTATCTGTGTTACTTCCCCCTC
Source organism: Euprymna scolopes (assembly GCF_053919585.1). Classification (NCBI taxonomy): domain Eukaryota; kingdom Metazoa; phylum Mollusca; class Cephalopoda; order Sepiida; family Sepiolidae; genus Euprymna; species Euprymna scolopes. Next base: position 142,641,456 of record NC_136484.1, on the reverse strand, counting down.
TCCCTGTCTCTTTGACTCGACTACTCATCCTGACACAATGGATAAAGTAATAATCAGAGTTTTTTTTTTACATGGGGGTCACCACTTATCAAGGCCCAGGGGCCAGTCGAGGATAAGGGTTAATGGGTATACATTTGTCATTGTGATTTTAGCGTAGTAAACATTAGGGAGAATTTTATAATTGGATTATTTAGGGGGACGGTTCAATAAGAACTTGTTCACGTTGGACTTGAAGACAATCAGATTGTAGTCAGCTGTAGAGTTCTACAGGCGAGCAGTTCTAAGAAAGAAGCCCTGTTCATGGAATCTACGTTTAGGCACAGATAAAGAGTGTGGAAAATTGTTGATAGTGCTTCTGGCTAGACGATTGTTTTCGTGAAAGTCTGGCGAGGGGGGGGGCATAGATTGAATAGTAATTGTCTGTATTTTTGAGATGAGGTGTTTTCATTGATTGAGATTGTCGGACTGACTTCCTCAACTTGGTTGTTATCGTCACAACGTTTCGGCCGTTTTGCCCTCCGGCCTTCATCAGGTGTTTTGTATCGAACTGGGGAACCGTTTGTTAGGAGTCTCGAACCCAACCCTTTATTATTATTACGGGGGTACCGTGTTCGGACTCCAGCTAGGCTCTGGGACATAGTTGCTGATTCTCTGTTTTGAATGTTACTTTTCACTGCCTTCGTTCAGGATTGAACTCAGCACCTTTGGATAACTGTAAACTGTGATACAACGTCTAGGACCACTCGGCCATATTCTTAGTTGGTTTTTGTTAATGTTAAACCTATGTTGTTATTCAAGGTTTTCTCTCTCTATCAGAGGTGTCCAAATTGCATTCAGCTCTATGCTTGGTTTGCTCAGTAGGTTGTTATGTCCGAGCATGTGAGCTGTTTCTTTAAGTTTTCTCACTTTCCAGTGGGTCTCTCTGTTTATTATATTTACTTCATCCCATCAGACATGATTGGCTATACCCGATTTTTCCGTCTCCCCTTTAGTTACCACTTTTCGGTGTTCTTCCACCCTTACTTTAAAGGGGCGGCATGTTTCACCCTTGTAAACCTTTCTGCAACCGCATGGGATGGAGTATATGCAGTTTTTGGTCATGTTCTCCTCCATGCGGGGCTTCACTCGTACCAGGTGTCGTCTGAGTGTTGACTCGCTCTTGAATACCGTCCTGATGTTGTAGGGGGCACATATTTTCGGAGATGCCTCGTATGTAGGGTAGGCAGACCGTTGGAGGTTTTTGGGTTTCATTCTCCTCTCTTATACTATTAACACGTCTGGTGGATAGTATGCTATCGGGGTAGTTGTTACGACGGAGGGTATTCTTCAACCTGACCATTTCTTGGTGGTATGTAATGGTGTCGCTACTTATTGTCTCTGCTTGATGTTGTAAGCAGCGTGCCATTCCATGTTTGATACTGTATGGGTGATGGGAGTTGAAGTTAAGGTATTGTCCGGTGAAGGTAGGCTTGCGATATACGGATGTCTTAAACCCATGCACTGTGCGTGATATGAGTATATCAAGGAAGGCCAGTTGGTTATCTTTTTCTTTCTCCATTGTGAACTGTATCGATGGTTTTATTGAGTTCCCATGATCTAGGAGAGCCTGGATGTCTTCTTGGTGGGGCCAGAGTATGAAGGTGTCATCAACGTATCTTAGCCACATGGTGGGCTTTAAGAGAGCTGAACCTAAGGCCATGTCTTCGAAGTATTCCATGAATATGTTCGCCATCACTGGTGATAATGGCGAGCCCATAGCTAGCTCCTCCTCTTGTCGATATAGGTCAGTACCCATTCTGAAGTAGGTTGTTTCTATGCAGAATGTCAGCATTTCCATTAAGTTTGGCAATGGTACACATGTGCGCTCTTCTATGGAGAGGTCTGCAGCTAGTTTGTCTTGAATTACTGCTAGTGCCTCACTAGTTTGGACTTTAGTGAACAGACTAACCACATCTAGGCTTACCATTTGGTTTGCACTGATGGGTGCTTCCTTGATCAGTTCCGTGAAGTGGGCAGAATTTGTATCAAAGTTTACAGTTACCCAAAGGTGCTGAGTTCAATCCTGAACGAAGGCAGCCATATCATTGGTTAATGTTTGTTGCAGCATATCATTGGTTAATGTTTGTTGCAGCATATCATTGGTTAATGTTTGTTGCAGTATATAATTGGTTAATGTTTGTTGCAGCATATCATTGGTTATTGTTTGTTGCAGCATATCATTAGTTAATGTTTGTTGCAGCATATCACTGGTTAAAGTTTGTTGCAGCATATCATTGGTTAATATTTGTTGCAGCATATCATTGGTTAATGTTTGTTGCAGCATATCATTGGTTAATGTTTGTTGCAGCATATCATTGGTTAATGTTTGTTGCAGCATATCATTAGTTAATATTTGTTGCAGCATATCATTGGTTAATGTTTGTTGAAGCATATCATTGTTTAATGTTTGTTGCAGCATATCATTAGTTATAGTTTGTTTCAGCATATCATTAGTTATAGTTTGTTGCAGCATATCATTGGTTAAAGTTTGTTGCCGCATATCATTGGTTAATGTTTGTTGCAGCATATCATTGGTTAATGTTTGTTGCAGTATATCATTGGTTAGTGCTTGTTGCAGCATATCATTGGTTAATGTTTGTTGCAGCATATGACTAGTTAATGTTTGTTGCAGCATATCATTGGTTAAAGTTTGTTGCAGCATATTATTGGTTAAGGTTTGTTGCAGCATATCATTGGTTAATGTTTGTTGCAGCATATCATTGGTTAATGTTTGTTGCAGCATATCATTAGTTGATGTTTGTTTCAGCATATCATTGGTTTATGTTTGTTGCAGCACATCATTGGTTACTATTAGTTGCAGCATATAATTAGTTAATGTTTATTGCAGCATATCATTAGTTAATGTCTTTTGCAGAATATTAAGTAATTATTTGTTGCAGCACATTATTAGTTAATGTTTGTTGCAGCATATCATTGGTTAGAATTTGTTACAGCATATCATTAGTTGATGTTTGTTGCAGCATATCTTTGGTTAATGTTTGTTGCAGCATATCTTTAGTTAATGTTTTTTGCAGCATATCATTGGTTAATATTTGTTGCAGCATCTCATTGGTTAATATTTGTTGCAGCATATCATTGGTTAATATGTGTTGCAGCATATCATTAGTTGATGTTTGTTGCAGCATATCTTTGGTTAATGTTTGTTGCAGCATATCATTAGTTAATGTTCGTTGCAGCATATCATTGGTTAATATTTGTTGCAGCATATCATTGGTTAATATTTGTTGCAGCATATCATTAGTTGATGTTTGTTGCAGCATATCATTAGTTAATGTTTGCTGCAGCATATCTTTGTTTAATGTTTGTTGCAGCATATCATTAGTTAATGTTTGTTGCAGCATATCATTAGTTAATGTTTGTTGCAGCATATCATTAGTTAATGTTTGTTGCAGCATATCATTAGTTAATGTTTTGTTAAGCATACGATTAGTTAATGTTTGTTGCAACATATGATTAGTTAAGGTTTGTTTAAACATATGATTAGTTAATGTTTGTTTCAGCATATGATTAGTTAATGTTTGTTGCAGCATATCATTAGTTATGGTTTGTTGCAGCATATCATTAGTTTATGCTTGTTGCAGCATATCATTAGTTAATGTTTGTTGCAGCATATCATTAGTTAATGTTTGGTTAAGCATATGATTAGTTAATGTTTGTTGCAACATATGATTAGTTACTGTTTGTTTCAGCATATGATTAGTTAATGTTTGTTGCAGCATATAATTGGTTAAAGTTTGTTACAGCATGTCATTGGTTAATATTTGTTGCAGCATATCATTGTTTAATGTTTGTTGCAGCATATCATTGGTTAATGTTTGTTGCAGCATATCATTAGTTAATGTTTGTTGCAGCATATCATTGGTTAAAGTTTGTTGCAGCATATCATTAGTTAATGTTTGTTGCAGCATATCATTGTTCAATGTTTGTTGCAGCATATCATTGGTTAATGTTTGTTGCAGCATATCATTAGTTATAGTTTGTTGCAGCATATCATTGGTTAAAGTTTGTTGCCGCATATCATTGGTTAATGTTTGTTTCAGCATATCATTGGTTAATGTTTGTTGCAGCATATCATTGGTTAATGTTTGTTGCAGCATATCATTGGTTAATGTTTGTTGCAGCATATCATTGTAAATGTTTGTTGCAGCATATCATTGGTTAAAGTTTGTTGCAGCATATTATTGGTTAAGGTTTGTTGCAGCATATCATTAGTTAATGTTTGTTGCAGCATATCATTGGTTAATGTTTGTTGCAGCATATCATTAGTTGATGTTTCTTTCAGCATATCATTGGTTTATGTTTGTTGCAGCATATCATTGGTCACTATTAGTTGCAGCATATAATTAGTTAATGTTTATTGCAGCATATCATTAGTTAATGTCTTTTGCAGAATATTAAGTAATTATTTGTTGCAGCACATGATTAGTTAATGTTTGTTGCAGCATATCATTGGTTAGAATTTGTTACAGCATATCATTAGTTGATGTTTGTTGCAGCATATCTTTGGTTAATGTTTGTTGCAGCATATCATTAGTTAATGTTTGTTGCAGCATATCATTGGTAAATATTTGTTGCAGCATCTCATTGGTTAATATTTGTTGCAGCATATCATTGGTTAATATTTGTTGCAGCATATCATTAGTTGATGTTTGTTGAAGCATATCTTTGGTTAATGTTTGTTGCAGCATATCATTAGTTGATGTTTGTTGCAGCATATCATTGGTTAATATTTGTTGCAGCATCTCATTGGTTAATATTTGTTGCAGCATATCATTAGTTAATGTTTGTTGCAGCATATCATTGGTTAAAGTTTGTTGTAGCATATCATTGGTTAATATTTGTTGCAGCATATCATTCGTTAATGTTTGTTGCAGCATATCATTGGTTAATGTTTGTTGCAGCATATCATTGGTTAATGTTTGTTGCAGCATATCATTGGTTAAAGTTTGTTGCAGCATATCATTAGTTAATGTTTGTTGTAGCATATCATTGTTCAATGTTTGTTGCAGCATATCATTGGTTAATGTTTGTTGCAGCATATCATTAGTTATAGTTTGTTTCAGCATATCATTGGTTAAAGTTTGCTGCCGCATATCATTGGTTAATGTTTGTTGCAGCATATCATTGGTTAATGTTTGTTGCAGCATATCATTGGTTAATGTTTGTTGCAGCATATCATTAGTTAAGGTTTGTTGCAGCATATCATTAGTAAATGTTTGTTGCAGCATATCATAGGTTAAAGTTTGTTGCAGCATATTATTGGTTAAGGTTTGTTGCAGCATATCATTAGTTAATGTTTGTTGCAGCATATCATTGGTTAATGTTTGTTGCAGCATATCATTAGTTGATGTTTGTTTCAGCATTTAATTGGTTTATGTTTGTTGCAGCATATCATTGGTTACTATTAGTTGCAGCATATAATTAGTTAATGTTTATTGCAGCATATCATTAGTTAATGTCTTTTGCAGAATATTAAGTAATTATTTGTTGCAGCACATGATTAGTTAATGTTTGTTGCAGCATATCATTGGTAAGAATTTGTTACAGCATATCATTAGTTGATGTTTGTTGCAGCATATCTTTGGTTAATGTTTGTTGCAGCATATCATTAGTTAATGTTTGTTGCAGCATATCATTGGTTAATATTTGTTGCAGCATCTCATTGGTTAATATTTGTTGCAGCATATCATTGGTTAATATTTGTTGCAGCATATCATTAGTTGATGTGTGTTGCAGCATATCTTTGGTTAATGTTTGTTGCAGCATATCATTCGTTAATGTTGGTTGCAGCATATCATTGGTTAATATTTGTTGCAGCATATCATTGGTTAATATTTGTTGCAGCATATCATTAGTTGATGTTTGTTGTAGCATATCATTAGTTAATGTTTGCTGCAGCATATCTTTGGTTAATGTTTGTTGCAGCATATCATTAGTTAATGTTTGTTGCAGCATATGATTAGTTAATGTTTGTTGCAGTATATCATTAGTTAATGTTTGTTGCAGCATATCATTAGTTTATGTTTGGTTAAGCATATCATTAGTAAATGTTTGGTTAAGCATACGATTAGTTAATGTTTGTTGCAACATATGATTAGTTAAGGTTTGTTTAAACATATGATTAGTTAATGTTTGTTTCAGCATATGATTAGTTAATGTTTGTTGCAGCATATCATTAGTTAAGGTTTGTTGCAGCATATCATTAGTTTATGCTTGTTGCAGCATATCATTAGTTAATGTTTGTTGCAGCATATCATTAGTTAATGTTTGGTTAAGCATATGATTAGTTAATGTTTGTTGCAACATATGATTAGTTAATGTTTGTTTCAGCATATGATTGGTTAATGTTTGTTGCAGCATATCATTGGCTAAAGTTTGTTACAGCATATAATTGGTTAATATTTGTTGCAGCATATCATTGGTTAATGTTTGTTGCAGCATATGATTGGTTAATGTTTGTTGCAACATATCATTAGTTAATGTTTGTTGCAGCATATCATTGGTTAAAGTTTGTTGCAGCATATCATTAGTTAATGTTTGTTGCAGCATATCATTGTTCAATGTTTGTTGCAGCATATCATTGGTTAATGTTTGTTGCAGCATATCATTAGTTATAGTTTGTTGCAGCATATCATTGGTTAAAGTTTGTTGCCGCATATCATTGGTTAATGTTTGTTTCAGCATATACTTGGTTAATGTTTGTTGCAGCATATCATTGGTTAATGTTTGTTGCAGCATATCATTGGTTAATGTTTGTTGCAGCATATCATTGTAAATGTTTGTTGCAGCATATCATTGGTTAAAGTTTGTTGCAGCATATTATTGGTTAAGGTTTGTTGCAGCATATCATTAGTTAATGTTTGTTGCAGCATATCATTAGTTGATGTTTGTTTCAGCATATCATTGGTTTATGTTTGTTGCAGCATATCATTGGTCACTATTAGTTGCAGCATATAATTAGTTAATGTTTATTGCAGCATATCATTAGTTAATGTCTTTTGCAGAATATTAAGTAATTATTTGTTGCAGCACATGATTAGTTAATGTTTGTTGCAGCATATCATTGGTTAGCATTTGTTACAGCATATCATTAGTTGATGTTTGTTGCAGCATATCTTTGGTTAATGTTTGTTGCAGCATATCATTAGTTAATGTTTGTTGCAGCATATCATTCGTAAATATTTGTTGCAGCATCTCATTGGTTAATATTTGTTGCAGCATATCATTGGTTAATATTTGTTGCAGCATATCATTAGTTGATGTTTGTTGAAGCATATCTTTGGTTAATGTTTGTTGCAGCATACAATTGGTTAATGTTTGTTGCAGCATATCATTGGTTAATATTTGTTGCAGCATCTCATTGGTTAATATTTGTTGCAGCATATCATTAGTTTATGTTTGTTGCAGCATATCATTGGTTAAAGTTTGTTGTAGCATATCATTGGTTAATATTTGTTGCAGCATATCATTCGTTAATGTTTGTTGCAGCATATCATTGGTTAATGTTTGTTGCAGCATATCATTGGTTAATGTTTGTTGCAGCATATCATTGGTTAAAGTTTGTTGCAGCATATCATTAGTTATAGTTTGTTTCAGCATATCATTGGTTAAAGTTTGCTGCCGCATATCATTGGTTAATGTTTGTCGCAGCATATCATTAGTTGATGTTTGTTTCAGCATATCATTGGTTTATGTTTGTTGCAGCATATCATTGGTTACTATTAGTTGCAGCATATAATTAGTTAATGTTTATTGCAGCATATCATTAGTTAATGTCTTTTGCAGAATATTAAGTAATTATTTGTTGCAGCACATGATTAGTTAATGTTTGTTGCAGCATATCATTGGTTAGAATTTGTTACAGCATATCATTAGTTGATGTTTGTTGCAGCATATCTTTGGTTAATGTTTGTTGCAGCATATCATTAGTTAATGTTTGTTGCAGCATATCATTGGTTAATATTTGTTGCAGCATCTCATTGGTTAATATTTGTTGCAGCATATCATTGGTTAATATTTGTTGCAGCATATCATAAGTTGATATTTGTTGCAGCATATCTTTGGTTAATGTTTGTTGCAGCATATCATTCGTTAATGTTGGTTGCAGCATATCATTGGTTAATATTTGTTGCAGCATATCATTGGTTAATATTTGTTGCAGCATATCATTAGTTGATGTTTGTTGTAGCATATCATTAGTTAATGTTTGTTGCAGCATATCATTAGTTAATGTTTGTTGCAGCATATGATTAGTTAATGTTTGTTGCAGTATATCATTAGTTAATGTTTGTTGCAGCATATCATTAGTTAATGTTTGGTTAAGCATATCATTAGTTAATGTTTGGTTAAGCATATGATTAGTTAATGTTTGTTGTAACATATGATTAGTTAATGTTTGTTGCAACATATGATTAGTTAATGTTTGTTTCAGCATATGATTAGTTAATGTTTGTTGCAGCATATCATTAGTTAAGGTTTGTTGCAGCATATCATTAGTTAATGTTTGTTGGAGCATATCATTAGTTAATGTTTGTTGCAGCATATGATTAGTTAATGTTCGTTGCAGCATATGATTAGTTAATTTTTGTTGCAACATATGATTAGTTAATGTTTGTGGCAGCATATCATTAGGTAATGTTTGTTGCAGCATATCATTGGTTAAGGTTTGTTGCAGCATATCATTGGTTAATGTTTGTTGCAGCATATCATTGGTTAATGTTTGTTGCAGCATATCATTGGTTAATGTTTGTTGCAGCATATCATTGGTTAAGGTTTGTTGCAGCATATCATTTGGTAATATTCGTTGCAGCATATCATTGGTTAATGTTTGTTGCAGCATAGCATTGGTTAATGTTTTTTGCAGCATATAATTAGCAATAGTTGGTTGCAGTATATGACTAGTTAATGCCTGTTGCAGCATATCATTGGTTAATATTCGTCCAGCATATCATGGTTAATGTTTCTTGCAGCATATCATTGGTTAATATTTGTTGCAGCATATCATTAGTAAATGTCTGTTGCAGCATATCATTGGTTGATGTTTTTTCCAGCATATGACTAGTTAATGTTTGTTGCAGACTATAATTGGTTAATATTCGTTGAAGCATATCATTGGCTAAAGTTTTTTGCAGCATATGATTAGTTAATATTTGTTGCAGTGTATCATAAGTTAATGTTTGTTGCAGCATATAATTGGTAAGCGTTTGTTGCAGCATATCATTGGTAAATGTTTGTTACAGGATATCATCAGTTAACGTTTGTTGAAGCATATCTTTGGTGAATTTTTGTTGCTACATATCCTTGGTTAATGTCTGATGCAGAATATTATTTGTTAATGTTTGTTGCAGCATATAATTAGTTAATGTTTGCTGCAGCATATTTAGTAATTGTAGTGTGCAGCATATCATTAGTTAATGTATGTAGTAACATATTTAGTAATTGTTTGTTGCAGCATATCATTAGTTAATATTTGTTGCAGCATATCATTAGTTTATGTTTGTTGCAGCATATCTTTGGTTTATGTTTTTTGCAGCATATCATTGGTAAATATTTGTTGCAGCATATCATTAGTTTATATTTGTTGCAGGATATCATTTGTTAATATTTGTTGCAGCATATCATTAGTTAATGTTTGTTGCAGCATATCATTTGCTAACATTTGTTGCAGCATATCATTAGTTTATGTTTTTTGCAGCATATGATTAGTTAATGTTTTTGCAGTATATGATTAGTTAATGTTTGTTGCAGCATTTGATTAGTTAATGTTTGTTGCAGCATATGATTAGTTGATGTTAGTTGCAGCATATGATTAGTTAATGTTTGTTGCAACATATGTTTCGTTAATGTTTGTTGCAGCATATCAGTAGTTAAAGTTTGTTGCAGCATATCAGTAGTTAAAGTTGGTTGCAGCATATGACTAGTTAATGTTTGTTTCAGCATATCAGTAGTTAATGTTTGTTGCAGAATATCATTTGTTAACGTTTGTTGCAGCACATGACTAGTTTATATGTGTTGCAGCATATCATTGGTTAATATTCGTTGCAGCATATTATTGGTTAATGTTTGTTGCAGCATATCATATTATTGGTTAATGTTTGTTGCAGCACAGCATTGGTTAATATTTGTTGCAGCATCCTATTGGGTAATATTTGTTTCAGACTATCAATCGTTAATGTGTGTTGCAGCTGATCATTTGTTAATGTTTGTTAAAGCATATCATTCGTTAATGTTTGTTGCAGCATATCATTAGTTAAAGTTTTTTGCAGCATATAATTGATTAATATTTGTTTCAGCAGATGACTTGTTAATATTCGTTGCAGAATATCATTGGTTAATGTTTGTTGAACCATAGCATTGGTTAGCGTTTGTTGCAGAATATTATTGGTTAATGTTTGTTGCAGCATATTATTAGTTTTTGCTTGGTGCAGAATATCATTGATTGGAACTTCTTGCAGCATATCATTGGTAAATGCTTGTTGCAGCATATCATTAGTCTATGTAAGTTGCAGCATATTATTGGTTAATATTTGTTTCAGCATCTCATTGGTTAATTTGTGTTTGCAGCATATCATTTGTTAATATTTGTTGCAGCATATCATTTGGTAATGTTTGTTGCTGCATATAATTGGTTAATGTTTGTTGTAGCATATCAATGGCTTACATTAGTTGCAGCATATCATTAGTTAATGTTTGTTGCAGCATATTATTAGTTAATGGTTGTTGCACCATATCATTAGTTAATGTTTGTTGCAGCATATCATAAGTTAATGTTTGTTGCAGCATTTAATTAGTAAATGTTTGTTGCAGACTATCATTAGTTTATGTTTTTTTCAGCATATAATTAGTTAATGTTTATTGCAGCATATAATTGATTAATCTTTGTTGTAGCATAATATTAGTTTATGTTTGCTGCAGCATATCATTGGTTAATATTTGTTGCAGCATATCATTGGTTAATGTTTGTTGCAGCATATCATTGGTTAATATTTGTTGCAGCATATCATCAGTTAATGTTTGCTGCAGCATATCATTGGTTAATATTTGTTGCAGCATATCATTAGTTAATATTTGTTGCAGCATATCATTGGTTAATATTTTTGGCAGCTTATTAGTTAATGTTTGTTGCAGAATATTATTGGTTAATGTTTGTTGAAGCATATCATTAGTTAATGTTTGTTTCAGCATATTATTGGTTAATGTTTGTTGCAGCATATCACGGGTTAATTGTTGTTGCAGCAGATCATTAGTTAATGTTTGTTGCAGCTTCTCATTAGTTAATGTTCGTTGCAGCATATGATTAGTTTATGTTAGTTGCAGCATATGATTAGTTAATGTTTGTTTCAGTATAACATTAGTTAATGTTTGAGGCTGCATATGATTAGTTTCATTGTAGTTGTCACACTCATAAATATAACCTCTTCATTGTAGTTGTCACACTCATAAATATGACACCTTCATTGTAGTTGTCACACTCATAAATATAACCTCTTCATTGTAGTTGTCACACTCATAAATCTGACCTCTTAATTGTAGTGTTCACCCTCATAAATATGACACCTTCATTGTAGTTGCCACACTCATAAATATAATCTCTTCATTGAGTTGTCACACTCATAAATATAACCTCTTCATTGTAGTTGTCACACTCATAAATCTGACCCCTTCATTGTAGTGTTCACCCTCATAAATATGACACCTTCATTGTAGTTGCCACACTCATAAATATAACCTCTTCATTGTAGTTGCCACACTCACAAATATAACCTCTTCATTGTAGTTGTCACACTCATAAATATAACCTCTTCATTGTAGTTGTCACACTCATAAATATAACCTCTTAATTGTAGTTGTCACACTCATAAATATGACACCTTCATTGTAGTTGCCACACTCATAATATAGCCTCTTTATTGTAGTTGTCACATTCATAAATATGACACCTTCATTGTAGTTGTCACACTCATAAATCTGACCCCTTCATTGTAGCTGTCACACTCATAAATATGACACCTTCATTGTAGTTGTCACACTCATAAATATAACCTCTTCATTGTAGTTTTCACACTCATAAATATAACCTTTTCATTGTAGTTGTCACACTCATAAATATGACACCTTCATTGTAGTTGTCACACTCATAAATATAACCTCTTCATTGTAGTTGTCACACTCATAAATATAACCTCTTCATTGTAGTTGTCACACTTATAAATATAACCTCTTCATTGTAGTTGCCACACTCATAAATATAACCTCTTCATTGTAGTTGTCACACTCATAAATCTGACCCCTTCATTGTAGTTGTCACACTCATAAATATAACCTCTTCATTGTAGTTGTCACACTCATAAATATAACCTCTTCATTGTAGTTGTCACACTCATAAATATAACCTCTTCATTGTAGTTGTCACACTTATAAATATAACCTCTTCATTGTAGTTGTCACACTCATAAATATAACCTCTTCCTTGTAGTTGTCACACTCATAAATATAACCTCTTCATTTTAGTTGTCACACTAATAAATATAACCTCTTCATTGTAGTTGTCACACTCATAAATCTGACCCCTTCATTGTAGTTGTCACACTCATAAATATAACCTCTTCATTGTAGTTGTCACACTCATAAATATAACCTCTTCATTGTAGTTGTCACACTTATAAATATAACCTCTTCATTGTAGTTGTCACACTCATAAATATAATCTCTTCATTGTAGTTGTCACACTCATAAATATAACCTCTTCATTTTAGTTGTCACACTCATAAATATAACCTCTTCATTATAGTTGTCACACTCATAAATCTGACCCCTTCATTGTAGTTGTCACATTCATAAATATAACCTCTTCATTGTAGTTGTTACACTCATAAATATAACCTCTTCATTGTAGTTGTAACACTCATAAATATAACCTCTTCATTGTAGTTGTCACACTCATAAATATAACCTCTTCATTGTAGTTGTCACACTCATAAATATAACCTCTTCATTGTAGTTGTAACACTCATAAATATAACATCTTCATTGTAGTTGTCACACTCATAAATATAACCTCTTCATTGTAGTTGTCACACTCATGAATATAACCTCTTCATTGTAGTTGTCACACTCATAAATATAACCTCTTCATTGTAGTTGTCACACTCATAAATCTGACCCCTTCATTGTAGTTGTCACACTCATAAATATAACCTCTTCATTGTAGTTGTCAAACTCATAAATCTGACCCCTTCATTGTAGTTGTCACACTCATAAATATAACCTCTTCATTGTAGTTGTCACACTCATAAATATAACCTCTTCATTGTAGTTGTCACACTCATAAATATAACCTCTTCATTGTAGTTGTCACACTCATAAATATAACCTCTTCATTGTAGTTGTCACACTCATAAATATAACCTCTTCATTGTAGTTGTAACACTCATAAATATAACCTCTTCATTGTAGTTGTCACACTCATAAATATAACCTCTTCATTGTAGTTGTCACACTCATAAATATAACCTCTTCATTGTAGTTGTCACACTCATAAATATAACCTCTTCATTGTAGTTGTCACACTCATAAATATAACCTCTTCATTGTAGTTGTCACACTCATAAATATAACCTCTTCATTGTAGTTGTCACACTCATAAATATAACCTCTTCATTGTAGTTGTCACACTCATAAATATAACCTCTTCATTGTAGTTGTCACACTCATAAATATAACCTCTTCATTGTAGTTGTCACACTCATAAATATAACCTCTTCATTGTAGTTATCACACTCATAAATATAACCTCTTCATTGTAGTTGTCACACTCATAAATATAACCTCTTCATTGTAGTTGTCACACTCATAAATATAACCTCTTCATTGTAGTTGTCACACTCATAAATATAACCTCTTCATTGTAGTTGTCACACTCATAAATATAACCTCTTCATTGTAGTTGTCACACTCATAAATCTGACCTCTTCATTGTAGTTGTCACACTTATAAATCTGACCTCTTCATTGTAGTTGTCACACTCATAAATATAACCTCTTCATTGTAGTTGTCACACTCATAAATATAACCTCTTCATTGTAGTTGTCACACTCATAAATCTGACCCCTTCATTGTAGTTGTCACACTCATAAATATAACCTCTTCATTGTAGTTGTCACACTCATAAGTATAACCTCTTCATTGTAGTTGTCACACTCATAAATATAACCTCTTCATTGTAGTTGCTACACTCATAAATATAACCTCTTCATTGTAGTTGTCACACTCATAAATATAACCTCTTCATTGTAGTTGTCACACTTATAAATCTGACCTCTTCATTGTAGTTGTCACACTCATAAATATAACCTCTTCATTGTTGTTGTTACACTCATAAATATAACCTCTTCATTGTAGTTGTCACACTCATAAATCTGACCCCTTCATTGTAGTTGTCACACTCATAAATATAACCTATTCATTGTAGTTGTAACACCCATAAATCTGACCCCTTCATTGTAGTTGTCACACTCATAAATATAACCTCTTCATTGTAGTTGTCACACTCATAAATATAACCTCTTCATTGTAGTTGTCACACTAATAAATATAACCTCTTCATTGTAGTTGTCACACTCATAAATCTGATCCTTTCATTGTAGTTGTCACACTCATAAATATAACCTCTTCATTGTAGTTGTCACACTCATAAATCTGACATCTTCATTGTAGTTGTCACACTCATTAATATAACCTCTTCATTGTAGTTGTCACACTCATAAATATAACCTCTTCATTGTAGTTGTCACACTCATAAATATAACCTCTTCATTGTAGTTGTCACACTCATAAATTTAACCTCTTCATTGTAGTTCTCACACTTATAAATATAACCTCTTCATTGTAGTTGTCACACTCATAAATATAACCTCTTCATTGTAGTTGTCACACTCATAAATATAACCTCTTCATTGTAGTTGTCACACTCATAAATATAACCTCTTCATTGTAGTTGTCACACTCATAAATATAACCTCTTCATTGTAGTTGTCACACTTATTAATATAACCTCTTCATTGTAGTTGTCACACTCATAAATATAACCTCTTCATTGTAGTTGTCACACTCATAAATATAACCTCTTCATTGTAGTTGTCACACTCATAAATTTAACCTCTTCATTGTAGTTGTCACACTTATAAATCTGACCTCTTCATTGTAGTTGTCACACTCATAAATATAACCTCTTCATTGTAGTTGTCACACTCATAAATATAACCTCTTCATTGTAGTTGTCACACTCATAAATCTGACCCCTTCATTGTAGTTGTCACACTCATAAATATAACCTCTTCATTGTAGTTGTCACACTCATAAATCTGACCCCTTCATTGTAGTTGTCACACTCATAAATATAACCTCTTCATTGTAGTTGTCACACTCATAAATATAACCTCTTCATTGTAGTTGTCACACTTATAAATCTGACCTCTTCATTGTAGTTGTCACACTCATAAATATAACCTCTTCATTGTTGTTGTTACACTCATAAATATAACCTCTTCATTGTAGTTGTCACACTCATAAATCTGACCCCTTCATTGTAGTTGTCACACTCATAAATATAACCTATTCATTGTAGTTGTAACACCCATAAATCTGACCCCTTCATTGTAGTTGTCACACTCATAAATATAACCTCTTCATTGTAGTTGTCACACTCATAAATATAACCTCTTCATTGTAGTTGTCACACTAATAAATATAACCTCTTCATTGTAGTTGTCACACTCATAAATCTGATCCTTTCATTGTAGTTGTCACACTCATAAATATAACCTCTTCATTGTAGTTGTCACACTCATAAATCTGACATCTTCATTGTAGTTGTCACACTCATTAATATAACCTCTTCATTGTAGTTGTCACACTCATAAATATAACCTCTTCATTGTAGTTGTCACACTCATAAATATAACCTCTTCATTGTAGTTGTCACACTCATAAATTTAACCTCTTCATTGTAGTTGTCACACTTATAAATATAACCTCTTCATTGTAGTTGTCACACTCATAAATATAACCTCTTCATTGTAGTTGTCACACTCATAAATATAACCTCTTCATTGTAGTTGTCACACTCATAAATATAACCTCTTCATTGTAGTTGTCACACTCATAAATATAACCTCTTCATTGTAGTTGTCACACTTATTAATATAACCTCTTCATTGTAGTTGTCACACTCATAAATATAACCTCTTCATTGTAGTTGTCACACTCATAAATATAACCTCTTCATTGTAGTTGTCACACTCATAAATTTAACCTCTTCATTGTAGTTGTCACACTTATAAATCTGACCTCTTCATTGTAGTTGTCACACTCATAAATATAACCTCTTCATTGTAGTTGTCACACTCATAAATATAACCTCTTCATTGTAGTTGTCACACTCATAAATCTGACCCCTTCATTGTAGTTGTCACACTCATAAATATAACCTCTTCATTGTAGTTGTCACACTCATAAATCTGACCCCTTCATTGTAGTTGTCAAACTCATAAATATAACCTCTTCATTGTAGTTGTCACACTCATAAATATAACCTCTTCATTGTAGTTGTCACACTCATAAATATAACATCTTCATTGTAGTTGTCACACTCATAAATATAACCTCTTCATTGTAGTTGTCACACTCATAAATATAACCTCTTCATTGTAGTTGTAACACTCATAAATATAACCTCTTCATTGTAGTTGTCACACTCATAAATATAACCTCTTCATTGTAGTTGTCACACTCATAAATATAACCTCTTCATTGTAGTTGTCACACTCATAAATATAACCTCTTCATTGTAGTTGTCACACTCATAAATATAACCTCTTCATTGTAGTTGTCACACTCATAAATATAACCTCTTCATTGTAGTTGTCACACTCATAAATATAACCTCTTCATTATACTTGTCACACTCATAAATATAACCTCTTCATTGTAGTTGTCACACTCATAAATATAACCTCTTCATTGTAGTTGTCACACTCATAAATATAACCTCTTCATTGTAGTTGTCACACTCATAAATATAACCTCTTCATTGTAGTTGTCACACTCATAAATATAACCTCTTCATTGTAGTTGTCACACTCATAAATATAACCTCTTCATTGTAGTTGTCACACTCATAAATATAACCTCTTCATTGTAGTTGTCACACTCATAAATATAACCTCTTCATTGTAGTTGTCACACTCATAAATCTGACCTCTTCATTGTAGTTGTCACACTTATAAATCTGACCTCTTCATTGTAGTTGTCACACTCATAAATATAACCTCTTCATTGTAGTTGTCACACTCATAAATATAACCTCTTCATTGTAGTTGTCACACTCATAAATCTGACCCCTTCATTGTAGTTGTCACACTCATAAATATAACCTCTTCATTGTAGTTGTCACACTTATTAATATAACCTCTTCATTGTAGTTGTCACACTCATAAATATAACCTCTTCATTGTAGTTGTCACACTCATAAATATAACCTCTTCATTGTAGTTGTCACACTCATAAATTTAACCTCTTCATTGTAGTTGTCACACTTATAAATCTGACCTCTTCATTGCAGTTGTCACACTCATAAATATAACCTCTTCATTGTAGTTGTCACACTCATAAATATAACCTCTTCATTGTAGTTGTCACACTCATAAATCTGACCCCTTCATTGTAGTTGTCACACTCATAAATATAACCTCTTCATTGTAGTTGTCACACTCATAAATCTGACCCCTTCATTGTAGTTGTCACACTCATAAATATAACCTCTTCATTGTAGTTGTCACACTCATAGATATAACCTCTTCATTGTAGTTGTCACACTCATAAATATAACCACTTCATTGTAGTTGTCACACTCATAAATATAACCTCCTCATTGTAGTTGTCACACTCATAAATATAACCTCTTCATTGTAGTTGTAACACTCATAAATATAACCTCTTCATTGTAGTTGTCACACTCATAAATATAACCTCTTCATTGTAGTTGTCACACTCATAAATATAACCTCTTCATTGTAGTTGTCACACTCATAAATATAACCTCTTCATTGTAGTTGTCACACTCATAAATATAACCTCTTCATTGTAGTTGTCACACTCATAAATATAACCTCTTCATTGTAGTTGTCACACTCATAAATATAACCTCTTCATTGTAGTTGTCACACTCATAAATCTGACCCCGTCATTGTAGTTGTCACACTCATAAATATAACCTCTTCATTGTAGTTGTCACACTCATAAATATAACCTCTTCATTGTAGTTGTCACACTCATAAATATAACCTCTTCATTGTAGTTGTCACACTCATAAATATAACCTCTTCATTGTAGTTGTCACACTCATAAATATAACCTCTTCATTGTAGTTGTCACACTCATAAATATAACCTCTTCATTGTAGTTGTCACACTCATAAATATAACCTCTTCATTGTAGTTGTCACACTCATAAATAAAACCTCTTCATTGTAGTTGTCACACTTATTAATATAACCTCTTCATTGTAGTTGTCACACTCATAAATATAACCTCTTCATTGTAGTTGTCACACTCATAAATATAACCTCTTCATTGTAGTTGTCACACTCATAAATTTAACCTCTTCATTGTAGTTGTCACACTTATAAATCTGACCTCTTCATTGTAGTTGTCACACTCATAAATATAACCTCTTCATTGTAGTTGTCACACTCATAAATATAACCTCTTCATTGTAGTTGTCACACTCATAAATCTGACCCCTTCATTGTAGTTGTCACACTCATTAATATAACCTCTTCATTGTAGTTGTCAAACTCATAAATCTGACCCCTTCATTGTAGTTGTCACACTCATAAATATAACCTCTTCATTGTAGTTGTCACACTCATAAATATAACCTCTTCATTGTAGTTGTCACACTCATAAATATAACCTCTTCATTGTAGTTGTCACACTCATAAATATAACCTCTTCATTGTAGTTGTCACACTCATAAATATAACCTCTTCATTGTAGTTGTAACACTCATAAATATAACCTCTTCATTGTAGTTGTCACACTCATAAATATAACCTCTTCATTGTAGTTGTCACACTCATAAATATAACCTCTTCATTGTAGTTGTCACACTCATAAATATAACCTCTTCATTGTAGTTGTCACACTCATAAATATAACCTCTTCATTGTAGTTGTCACACTCATAAATATAACCTCTTCATTGTAGTTGTCACACTCATAAATATAACCTCTTCATTGTAGTTGTCACACTCATAAATATAACCTCTTCATTGTAGTTGTCACACTCATAAATATAACCTCTTCATTGTAGTTGTCACACTCATAAATATAACCTCTTCATTGTAGTTATCACACTCATAAATATAACCTCTTCATTGTAGTTGTCACACTCATAAATATAACCTCTTCATTGTAGTTGTCACACTCATAAATATAACCTCTTCATTGTAGTTGTCACACTCATAAATATAACCTCTTCATTGTAGTTGTCACACTCATAAATATAACCTCTTCATTGTAGTTGTCACACTCATAAATCTGACCTCTTCATTGTAGTTGTCACACTTATAAATCTGACCTCTTCATTGTAGTTGTCACACTCATAAATATAACCTCTTCATTGTAGTTGTCACACTCATAAATATAACCTCTTCATTGTAGTTGTCACACTCATAAATCTGACCCCTTCATTGTAGTTGTCACACTCATAAATATAACCTCTTCATTGTAGTTGTCACACTCATAAGTATAACCTCTTCATTGTAGTTGTCACACTCATAAATATAACCTCTTCATTGTAGTTGCTACACTCATAAATATAACCTCTTCATTGTAGTTGTCACACTCATAAATATAACCTCTTCATTGTAGTTGTCACACTTATAAATCTGACCTCTTCATTGTAGTTGTCACACTCATAAATATAACCTCTTCATTGTTGTTGTTACACTCATAAATATAACCTCTTCATTGTAGTTGTCACACTCATAAATCTGACCCCTTCATTGTAGTTGTTACACTCATAAATATAACCTATTCATTGTAGTTGTAACACCCATAAATCTGACCCCTTCATTGTAGTTGTCACACTCATAAATATAACCTCTTCATTGTAGTTGTCACACTCATAAATATAACCTCTTCATTGTAGTTGTCACACTAATAAATATAACCTCTTCATTGTAGTTGTCACACTCATAAATCTGATCCTTTCATTGTAGTTGTCACACTCATAAATATAACCTCTTCATTGTAGTTGTCACACTCATAAATCTGACATCTTCATTGTAGTTGTCACACTCATTAATATAACCTCTTCATTGTAGTTGTCACACTCATAAATATAACCTCTTCATTGTAGTTGTCACACTCATAAATATAACCTCTTCATTGTAGTTGTCACACTCATAAATTTAACCTCTTCATTGTAGTTGTCACACTTATAAATATAACCTCTTCATTGTAGTTGTCACACTCATAAATATAACCTCTTCATTGTAGTTGTCACACTCATAAATATAACCTCTTCATTGTAGTTGTCACACTCATAAATATAACCTCTTCATTGTAGTTGTCACACTCATAAATATAACCTCTTCATTGTAGTTGTCACACTTATTAATATAACCTCTTCATTGTAGTTGTCACACTCATAAATATAACCTCTTCATTGTAGTTGTCACACTCATAAATATAACCTCTTCATTGTAGTTGTCACACTCATAAATTTAACCTCTTCATTGTAGTTGTCACACTTATAAATCTGACCTCTTCATTGTAGTTGTCACACTCATAAATATAACCTCTTCATTGTAGTTGTCACACTCATAAATATAACCTCTTCATTGTAGTTGTCACACTCATAAATCTGACCCCTTCATTGTAGTTGTCCCACTCATAAATATAACCTCTTCATTGTAGTTGTCACACTCATAAATCTGACCCCTTCATTGTAGTTGTCACACTCATAAATATAACCTCTTCATTGTAGTTGTCACACTCATAAATATAACCTCTTCATTGTAGTTGTCACACTCATAAATATAACATCTTCATTGTAGTTGTCACACTCATAAATATAACCTCTTCATTGTAGTTGTCACACTCATAAATATAACCTCTTCATTGTAGTTGTAACACTCATAAATATAACCTCTTCATTGTAGTTGTCACACTCATAAATATAACCTCTTCATTGTAGTTGTCACACTCATAAATATAACCTCTTCATTGTAGTTGTCACACTCATAAATCTGACCCCTTCATTGTAGTTGTCACACTCATAAATATAACCTCTTCATTGTAGTTGTCACACTCATAAGTATAACCTCTTCATTGTAGTTGTCACACTCATAAATATAACCTCTTCATTGTAGTTGCTACACTCATAAATATAACCTCTTCATTGTAGTTGTCACACTCATAAATATAACCTCTTCATTGTAGTTGTCACACTTATAAATCTGACCTCTTCATTGTAGTTGTCACACTCATAAATATAACCTCTTCATTGTAGTTGTCACACTCATAAATATAACCTCTTCATTGTAGTTGTCACACTCATAAATCTGACCCCTTCATTGTAGTTGTCACACTCATAAATATAACCTATTCTTTGTAGTAGTAACACCCATAAATCTGACCCCTTCATTGTAGTTGTCACACTCATAAATATAACCTCTTCATTGTAGTTGTCACACTCATAAATATAACCTCTTCATTGTAGTTGTCACACTCATAAATATAACCTCTTCATTGTAGTTGTCACACTCATAAATCTGATCCCTTCATTGTAGTTGTCACACTCATAAATATAACCTCTTCATTGTAGTTGTCACACTCATAAATCTGACCCCTTCATTGTAGTTGTCACACTCATAAATATAACCTCTTCATTGTAGTTGTCACACTCATAAATATAACCTATTCATTGTAGTTGTCACACTCATAAATATAACCTCTTCATTGTAGTTGTCACACTCATAAATATAACCTCTTTATTGTAGTTGTCACACTCATAAATATAACCTCTTCATTGTAGTTGTCACACTCATAAATATAACCTCTTCATTGTAGTTGTCACACTCATAAATATAACCTCTTCATTGTAGTTGTCACACTCATAAATATAACCTCTTCATTGTAGTTGTCACACTTATTAATATAACCTCTTCATTGTAGTTGTCACACTCATAAATATAACCTCTTCATTGTAGTTGTCACACTCATAAATATAACCTCTTCATTGTAGTTGTCACACTCATAAATTTAACCTCTTCATTGTAGTTGTCACACTTATAAATCTGACCTCTTCATTGTAGTTGTCACACTCATAAATATAACCTCTTCATTGTAGTTGTCACACTCATAAATATAACCTCTTCATTGTAGTTTTCACACTCATAAATCTTACCCCTTCATTGTAGTTGTCACACTCATAAATATAACCTCTTCATTGTAGTTGTCAAACTCATAAATCTGACCCCTTCATTGTAGTTGTCACACTCATAAATATAACCTCTTTATTGTAGTTGTCACACTCATAAATATAACCTCTTCATTGTAGTTGTCACACTCATAAATATAACCTCTTCATTGTAGTTGTCACACTCATAAATATAACCTCTTCATTGTAGTTGTCACACTCATAAATATAACCTCTTCATTGTAGTTGTCACACTCATAAATATAACCTCTTCATTGTAGTTGTCACACTCATAAATATAACCTCTTCATTGTAGTTGTCACACTCATAAATATAACCTCTTCATTGTAGTTGTCACACTCATAAATATAACCTCTTCATTGTAGTTGTCACACTCATAAATATAACCTCTTCATTGTAGTTGTCACACTCATAAATATAACCTCTTCATTGTAGTTGTCACACTCATAAATATAACCTCTTCATTGTAGTTGTCACACTCATAAATATAACCTCTTCATTGTAGTTGTCACACTCATAAATATAACCTCTTCATTGTAGTTGTCACACTCATAAATATAACCTCTTCATTGTAGTTGTCACACTCATAAATCTGACCTCTTTATTGTAGTTGTCACACTTATAAATCTGACCTCTTCATTGTAGTTGTCACACTCATAAATATAACCTCTTCATTGTAGTTGTCACACTCATAAATATAACCTCTTCATTGTAGTTGTCACACTCATAAATCTGACCCCTTCATTGTAGTTGTCACACTCATAAATATAACCTCTTCATTGTAGTTGTCACACTCATAAGTATAACCTCTTCATTGTAGTTGTCACACTCATAAATATAACCTCTTCATTGTAGTTGCTACACTCATAAATATAACCTCTTCATTGTAGTTGTCACACTCATAAATATAACCTCTTCATTGTAGTTGTCACACTTATAAATCTGACCTCTTCATTGTAGTTGTCACACTCATAAATATAACCTCTTCATTGTAGTTGTCACACTCATAAATATAACCTCTTCATTGTAGTTGTCACACTCATAAATCTGATCCCTTCATTGTAGTTGTCACACTCATAAATATAACCTATTCTTTGTAGTTGTAACACCCATAAATCTGACCCCTTCATTGTAGTTGTCACACTCATAAATATAACCTCTTCATTGTAGTTGTCACACTCATAAATATAACCTCTTCATTGTAGTTGTCACACTCATAAATATAACCTCTTCATTGTAGTTGTCACACTCATAAATCTGATCCCTTCATTGTAGTTGTCACACTCATAAATATAACCTCTTCATTGTAGTTGTCACACTCATAAATCTGACCCCTTCATTGTAGTTGTCACACTCATTAATATAACCTCTTCATTGTAGTTGTCACACTCATAAATATAACCTCTTCATTGTAGTTGTCACACTCATAAATATAACCTCTTCATTGTAGTTGTCACACTCATAAATCTTACCCCTTCATTGTAGTTGTCACACTCATAAATATAACCTCTTCATTGTAGTTGTCAAACTCATAAATCTGACCCCTTCATTGTAGTTGTCACACTCATAAATATAACCTCTTCATTGTAGTTGTCACACTCATAAGTATAACCTCTTCATTGTAGTTGTCACACTCATAAATATAACCTCTTCATTGTAGTTGTCACACTCATAAATATAACCTCTTCATTGTAGTTGTCACACTCATAAATATAACCTCATCATTGTAGTTGTAACACTCATAAATATAACCTCTTCATTGTAGTTGTCACACTCATAAATATAACCTCTTCATTGTAGTTGTCACACTCATAAATATAACCTCTTCATTGTAGTTGTCACACTCATAAATATAACCTCTTCATTGTAGTTGTCACACTCATAAATATAACCTCTTCATTGTAGTTGTCACACTCATAAATATAACCTCTTCATTGTAGTTGTCACACTCATAAATATAACCTCTTCATTGTAGTTGTCACACTCATAAATATAACCTCTTCATTGTAGTTGTCACACTCATAAATATAACCTCTTCATTGTAGTTGTCACACTCATAAATATAACCTCTTCATTGTAGTTGTCACACTCATAAATATAACCTCTTCATTGTAGTTGTCACACTCATAAATATAACCTCTTCATTGTAGTTGTCACACTCATAAATATAACCTCTTCATTGTAGTTGTCACACTCATAAATATAACCTCTTCATTGTAGTTGTCACACTCATAAATATAACCTCTTCATTGTAGTTGTCACACTCATAAATATAACCTCTTCATTGTAGTTGTCACACTTATAAATCTGACCTCTTCATTGTAGTTGTCACACTCATAAATATAACCTCTTCATTGTAGTTGTCACACTCATAAATATAACCTCTTCATTGTAGTTGTTACACTCATAAATCATACCCCTTCATTGTAGTTGTCACACTCATAAATATAACCTCTTCATTGTAGTTGTCACACTCATAAGTATAACCTCTTCATTGTAGTTGTCACACTCATAAATATAACCTCTTCATTGTAGTTGCTACACTCATAAATATAACCTCTTCATTGTAGTTGTCACACTCATAAATATAACCTCTTCATTGTAGTTGTCACACTTATAAATCTGACCTCTTCATTGTAGTTGTCACACTCATAAATATAACCTCTTCATTGTTGTTGTCACACTCATAAATATAACCTCTTCATTGTAGTTGTCACACTCATAAATCTGACCCCTTCATTGTAGTTGTCACACTCATAAATATAACCTATTCATTGTAGTTGTAACACCCATAAATCTGACCCCTTCATTGTAGTTGTCACACTCATAAATATAACCTCTTCATTGTAGTTGTCACACTCATAAATATAACCTCTTCATTGTAGTTGTCACACTAATAAATATAACCTCTTCATTGTAGTTGTCACACTCATAAATCTGATCCCTTCATTGTAGTTGTCACACTCATAAATATAACCTCTTCATTGTAGTTGTCACACTCATAAATCTGACATCTTCATTGTAGTTGTCACACTCATTAATATAACCTCTTCATTGTAGTTGTCACACTCATAAATATAACCTCTTCATTGTAGTTGTCACACTCATAAATATAACCTCTTCATTGTAGTTGTCACACTCATAAATTTAACCTCTTCATTGTAGTTGTCACACTTATAAATATAACCTATTCTTTGTTGTTGTAACACCCATAAATCTGACCCCTTCATTGTAGTTGTCACACTCATAAATATAACCTCTTCATTGTAGTTGTCACACTCATAAATATAACCTCTTCATTGTAGTTGTCACACTCATAAATATAACCTCTTCATTGTAGTTGTCACACTCATAAATCTGATCCCTTCATTGTAGTTGTCACACTCATAAATATAACCTCTTCATTGTAGTTGTCACACTCATAAATCTGACCCCTTCATTGTAGTTGTCACACTCATTAATATAACCTCTTCATTTTAGTTGTCACACTCATAAATATAACCTATTCATTGTAGTTGTCACACTCATAAATATAACCTCTTCATTGTAGTTGTCACACTCATAAATATAACCTCTTCATTGTAGTTGTCACACTCATAAATATAACCTCTTCATTGTAGTTGTCACACTCATAAATATAACCTCTTCATTGTAGTTGTCACACTCATAAATATAACCTCTTCATTGTAGTTGTCACACTCATAAATATAACCTCTTCATTGTAGTTGTCACACTTATTAATATAACCTCTTCATTGTAGTTGTCACACTCATAAATATAACCTCTTCATTGTAGTTGTCACACTCATAAATATAACCTCTTCATTGTAGTTGTCACACTCATAAATTTAACCTCTTCATTGTAGTTGTCACACTTATAAATCTGACCTCTTCATTGTAGTTGTCACACTCATAAATATAACCTCTTCATTGTAGTTGTCACACTCATAAATATAACCTCTTCATTGTAGTTGTCACACTCATAAATCTGACCCCTTCATTGTAGTTGTCACACTCATAAATATAACCTCTTCATTGTAGTTGTCACACTCATAAATATAACCTCTTCATTGTAGTTGTCACACTCATAAATCTGACCCCTTCATTGTAGTTGTCACACTCATTAATATAACCTCTTCATTGTAGTTGTCACACTCATAAATATAACCTCTTCATTGTAGTTGTCACACTCATAAATATAACCTCTTCATTGTAGTTGTCACACTCATAAATATAACCTCTTCATTGTAGTTGTCACACTCATAAATATAACCTCTTCATTGTAGTTGTCACACTCATAAATATAACCTCTTCATTGTAGTTGTCACACTCATAAATATAACCTCTTCATTGTAGTTGTCACACTCATAAATATAACCTCTTCATTGTAGTTGTCACACTCATAAATATAACCTCTTCATTATAGTTGTCACACTCATAAATATAACCTCTTCATTGTAGTTGTCACACTCATAAATATAACGTCTTCATTGTAGTTGTCACACTTATTAATATAACCTCTTCATTGTAGTTGTCACACTCATAAATATAACCTCTTCATTGTAGTTGTCACACTCATAAATATAACCTCTTCATTGTAGTTGTCACACTCATAAATATAACCTCTTCATTGTTGTTGTCACACTTATAAATCTGACCTCTTCATGGTAGTTGTCACACTCATAAATATAACCTCTTCATTGTAGTTGTCACACTCATAAATATAACCTCTTCATTGTAGTTGTCACACTCATAAATCTGACCCCTTCATTGTAGTTGTCACACTCATAAATATAACCTCTTCATTGTAGTTGTCACACTCATAAATCTGACCCCTTCATTGTAGTTGTCACACTCATAAATATAACCTCTTCATTGTAGTTGTCACACTCATAAATATAACCTCTTCATTGTAGTTGTCACACTCATAAATATAACCACTTCAGTGTAGTTGTCACACTCATAAATATAACCTCTTCATTGTAGTTGTCACACTCATAAATATTACCTCATCATTGTAGTTGTAACACTCATAAATATAACCTCTTCATTGTAGATGTCACACTCATAAATATAACCTCTTCATTGTAGTTGTCACACTCATAAATCTGACATCTTCATTGTAGTTGTAACACTCATAAATATAACCTCTTCATTGTAGTTGTCACACTCATAAATATAACCTCTTCATTGTAGTTGTCACACTCATAAATATAACCTCTTCATTGTAGTTGTCACACTCATAAATATAACCTCTTCATTGTAGTTGTCACACTCATAAATCTGACCCCGTCATTGTAGTTGTCACACTCATAAATATAACCTCTTCATTGTAGTTGTCACACTCATAAATATAACATCTTCATTGTAGTTGTCACACTCATAAATATAACCTCTTCATTGTAGTTGTAACACTCATAAATATAACCTCGTCATTGTAGTTGTCACACTCATAAATATAACCTCTTCATTGTAGTTGTCACACTCATAAATATAACCTCTTCATTGTAGTTGTCACACTCATAAATATAACCTCTTCATTGTAGTTGTCACACTCATAAATATAACCTCTTCATTGTAGTTGTCACACTCATAAATATAACCTCTTCATTGTAGTTGTCACACTTATTAATATAACCTCTTCATTGTAGTTGTCACTCTCATAAATATAACCTCTTCATTGTAGTTGTCACACTCATAAATATAACCTCTTCATTGTAGTTGTCACACTCATAAATTTAACCTCTTCATTGTAGTTGTCACACTTATAAATCTGACCTCTTCATTGTAGTTGTCACACTCATAAATATAACCTCTTCATTGTAGTTGTCACACTCATAAATATAACCTCTTCATTGTAGTTGTCACACTCATAAATCTGACCCCTTCATTGTAGTTGTCACACTCATAAATATAACCTCTTCATTGTAGTTGTCACACTCATAAATCTGACCCCTTCATTGTAGTTGTCACACTCATAAATATAACCTCTTCATTGTAGTTGTCACACTCATTAATATAACCTCTTCATTGTAGTTGTCACACTCATAAATATAACCACTTCATTGTAGTTGTCATACTCATAAATATAACCTCTTCATTGTAGTTGTCACACTCATAAATATAACCTCTTCATTTTAGTTGTAACACTCATAAATATAACCTCTTCATTGTAGTTGTCACACTCATAAATATAACCTCTTCATTGTAGTTGTCACACTCATAAATATAACCTCTTCATTGTAGTTGTCACACTCATAAATATAACCTCTTCATTGTAGTTGTCACACTCATAAATATAACCTCTTCATTGTAGTTGTCACACTCATAAATCTGACCCCTTCATTGTAGTTGTCACACTCATAAATATAACCTATTCATTGTAGTTGTAACACCCATAAATCTGACCCCTACATTGTAGTTGTCACACTCATAAATATAACCTCTTCATTGTAGTTGTCACACTCATAAATATAACCTCTTCATTGTAGTTGTCACACTAATAAATATAACCTCTTCATTGTAGTTGTCACACTCATAAATCTGATCCCTTCATTGTAGTTGTCACACTCATAAATATAACCTCTTCATTGTAGTTGTCACACTCATAAATCTGACCCCTTCATTGTAGTTGTCACACTCATTAATATAACCTCTTCATTGTAGTTGTCACACTCATAAATATAACCTATTCATTGTAGTTGTCACACTCATAAATATAACCTCTTCATTGTAGTTGTCACACTCATAAATATAACCTCTTCATTGTAGTTGTCACACTCATAAATATAACCTCTTCATTGTAGTTGTCACACTCATAAATATAACCTCTTCATTGTAGTTGTCACACTCATAAATATAACCTCTTCATTGTAGTTGTCACACTCATAAATATAACCTCTTCATTGTAGTTGTCACACTCATAAATATAACCTCTTCATTGTAGTTGTCACACTCATAAATATAACCTCTTCATTGTAGTTGTCACACTCATAAATATAACCTCTTCATTGTAGTTGTCACACTTATTAATATAACCTCTTCATTGTAGTTGTCACACTCATAAATATAACCTCTTCATTGTAGTTGTCACACTCATAAATATAACCTCTTCATTGTAGTTGTCACACTCATAAATGTAACCTCTTCATGGTAGTTGTCACACTTATAAATCTGACCTCTTCATTGTAGTTGTCACACTCATAAATATAACCTCTTCATTGTAGTTGTCACACTCATAAATATAACCTCTTCATTGTAGTTGTCACACTCATAAATCTGACCCCTTCATTGTAGTTGTCACACTCATAAATATAACCTCTTCATTGTAGTTGTCACACTCATAAATCTGACCCCTTCATTGTAGTTGTCACACTCATAAATATAACCTCTTCATTGTAGTTGTCACACTCATAAATATAACCTCTTCATTGTAGTTGTCACACTCATAAATATAACCACTTCAGTGTAGTTGTCACACTCATAAATATAACCTCTTCATTGTAGTTGTCACACTCATAAATATAACCTCTTCATTGTAGTTGTAACACTCATAAATATAACCTCTTCATTGTAGATGTCACACTCATAAATATAACCTCTTCATTGTAGTTGTCACACTCATAAATATAACCTCTTCATTGTAGTTGTCACACTCATAAATATAACCTCTTCATTGTAGTTGTCACACTCATAAATATAACCTCTTCATTGTAGTTGTCACACTCATAAATATAACCTCTTCATTGTAGTTGTCACACTCAAAAATCTGACCCCGTCATTGTAGTTGTCACACTCATAAATATAACCTCTTCATTGTAGTTGTCACACTCATAAATATAACATCTTCATTGTAGTTGTCACACTCATAAATATAACCTCTTCATTGTAGTTGTAACACTCATAAATTTAACCTCTTCATTGTAGTTGTCACACTCATAAATGTAACCTCTTCATTGTAGTTGTCACACTCATAAATATAACCTCTTCATTGTAGTTGTCACACTCATAAATATAACCTCTTCATTGTAGTTTTCACACTCATAAATATAACCTCTTCATTGTAGTTGTCACACTCATAAATATAACCTCTTCATTGTAGTTGTCACACTTATTAATATAACCTCTTCATTGTAGTTGTCACACTCATAAATATAACCTCTTCATTGTAGTTGTCACACTCATAAATATAACCTCTTCATTGTAGTTGTCACACTCATAAATATAACCTCTTCATTGTAGTTGTCACACTCATAAATTTAACCTCTTCATTGTAGTTGTCACACTTATAAATCTGACCTCTTCATTGTAGTTGTCACACTCATAAATATAACCTCTTCATTGTAGTTGTCACACTCATAAATATAACCTCTTCATTGTAGTTGTCACACTCATAAATCTGACCCCTTCATTGTAGTTGTCACACTCATAAATATAACCTCTTCATTGTAGTTGTCAAACTCATAAATCTGACCCCTTCATTGTAGTTGTCACACTCATAAATATAACCTCTTCATTGTAGTTGTCACACTCATAAGTATAACCTCTTCATTGTAGTTGTCACACTCATAAATATAACCTCTTCATTGTAGTTGTCACACTCATAAATATAACCTCTTCATTGTAGTTGTCACACTCATAAATATAACCTCTTCATTGTAGTTGTAACACTCATAAATATAACCTCTTCATTGTAGTTGTCACACTCATAAATATAACCTCTTCATTGTAGTTGTCACACTCATAAATATAACCTCTTCATTGTAGTTGTCACACTCATAAATATAACCTCTTCATTGTAGTTGTCACACTCATAAATATAACCTCTTCATTGTAGTTGTCACACTCATAAATATAACCTCTTCATTGTAGTTGTCACACTCATAAATATAACCTCTTCATTGTAGTTGTCACACTCATAAATATAACCTCTTCATTGTAGTTGTCACACTCATAAATAAAACCTCTTCATTGTAGTTGTCACACTTGTAAATCTGACCTCTTCATTGTAGTTGTCACACTTATAAATCTGACCTCTTCATTGTAGTTGTCACACTCATAAATATAACCTCTTCATTGTAGTTGTCACACTCATAAATATAACATCTTCATTGTAGTTGTCACACTCATAAATCTGACCCCTTCATTGTAGTTGTCACACTCATAAATATAACCTATTCATTGTAGTTGTCACACTCATAAATCTGACCCCTTCATTGTAGTTGTCACACTCATAAATATAACCTCTTCATTGTAGTTGTCACACTCATAAATATAACCTCTTCATTGTAGTTGTCACACTCATAAATATAACCTCTTCATTGTAGTTGTCACACTCATAAATCTGACCCCTTCATTGTAGTTGTCACACTCATAAATATAACCTCTTCATTGTAGTTGTCACACTCATAAATCTGACCTCTTCATTGTAGTTGTCACACTCATAAATATAACCTCTTCATTGTAGTTGTCACACTCATAAATATAACCTCTTCATTGTAGTTGTCACACTCATAAATATAACCTCTTCATTGTAGTTGTCACACTCATAAATCTGACCCCTTCATTGTAGTTGTCACACTCATAAATATAACCTCTTCTTTGTAGTTGTCACACTCATAAATATAACCTCTTCATTGTAGTTGTCACACTCATAAATATAACCTCTTCATTGTAGTTGTCACACTCATAAATATAACCTCTTCATTGTAGTTGTCACACTCATAAATATAACCTCTTCATTGTAGTTGTCACACTCATAAATATAACCTCTTCATTGTAGTTGTCACACTCATAAATATAACCTCTTCATTGTAGTTGTCACACTCATAAATATAACCTCTTCATTGTAGTTGTCACACTCATAAATATAACCTCTTCATTGTAGTTGTCACACTCATAAATATAACCTCTTCATTGTAGTTGTCACACTCATAAATATAACCTCTTTATTGTAGTTGTCACACTTATAAATCTGACCTCTTCATTGTAGTTGTCACACTCATAAATATAACCTCTTCATTGTAGTTGTCACACTCATAAATATAACCTCTTCATTGTAGTTGTCACACTTATAAATCTGACCTCTTCATTGTAGTTGTCACACTCATAAATATAACCTCTTCATTGTAGTTGTCACACTCATAAATATAACCTCTTCATTGTAAATCTGACCCTTCATTATGGAAGTCCTTAGATTCCGGAAGATTTTCTACTCTGATGATGTCTTTCAGTGGACCATTTGCCTTTAGAATTCTCTTACTTCTTGTTTCGCCGATAATATCAACATGCAATAAATTAAATGTAAAATGAATAAACATTTTACTCCGCAACTCCCCATCCAAGTTGTTACTCTTATTTATCTGACCCCTAGTTTGTGTTTTTTTAGTCATTTATTTTGTGTTGTTTTTTAAATTTTTAATGAGTGTTGTTGTTGAGCTATTTAGTGTGTGTTATTCGAAGTTATTTAATATGTGTCATTTAAAGTTATTTAATGTGTGTCATTTAAAGTTATTTAATGTGTGTTATTTTGAGATATTTAGCGTCTTATTTTAAGTTATTTCATGTGTGTTGTTGTTGAGCTATTTAGTGTGTGTTATTTGAAGTGAATAATTTTGTTATTTTAAGTTTTTTAGAGTGTGTTATTTTAAGCTTTTTATTGTGCGTTGTTGAGCTATTTAGTGTGTGTTAGTGTAAGTTATTTAACGTATGTTATTTTAAGTTTTAAATGTGTGTTATTTAAAGTTATTTAATGTATGTTAGATTAATTTTAATTAGTTGTTATTATATTAATTTATTCAAATGCTGAATACAAATTCAATCAACCAACGAGTTTATTTATTCTCTTATTTAATATATTTTATCACTGTTAAAAGCAATACAGCATAATCATGGTCATACATCGGTTCCTATAAGATCACTGACGTTGAATTCATTTGGTACTTATGTTATATAGGGGTTTCATTTAGAGAGTTTTATTAAGAGAGTTTTAGAGAGTCTTAGTGAGAGCTTGTCTTATTACAAGTGATGTTGTAAGGGAGAGATGTTGTTGTAAGAGAGATTGTTCGTGTTATGAAGATTCATATTCATATTAAATGTTCATTACTTAGAAGTGTTGATATGAGAAGCTCTTAAGTGAGGAGACATTGTTCAGACAGTCTTAGTGTAGATATGAGATGTAGAGTTCACATTGTAAATATGAGATGTGTATGTCATGACATTTTATAACACAGACATATAGACATATAATAACAATTCACTTTACCTTTTGTTGGAATCACAACACAAAGACGACGTTTACAAAAACACCTGACGGGTTTATTTCTTCACAACCGGCCGTGGTTTTCATCATCAAGAATTCAAAGCTTCACATATTAAGTTTCAAAGTGACCGTCTCGCTTCTAGACATTCGAATTTCAAACTCTCTCTGAGTTCCTCACTAACTAACTAACTAACTAACTAACTAACTAACTCTCACTTCCTATATTGAGAAATCCATGCATGTCCGGCCAACGTGACCACAATTCACGTGCCATGAACATGCGCGACCTGCACGTTTCCGAACATTCTGCTTTCCCATTTTTTCTTTGTTGTTTTCACAAAGGAATTCAACCTACATATCTAATTCATTTAACCCATATTTTATTATTCACATTCTTTCTAACAATGATAGTTTATTTATTATTTATTTCATCAGAATCAACAATTTACTGGACATTCCATTTAAACCTATTGTTCTTTAAAACTTATATCCAGGGTTCGATTCCTGCTTTCTCTCATTTTATTTTCATTTTAACTAAATCTCTCTATTTTTATACTTACATTAAAATGGGACAGCCCTTATCATGTAACACTTAAATGGGTGACCATTTGGGAATCAAAGGTACTGTCTGTGCTCTCTTCTTATTTCAGCATGGGTTTCAGTCTTTAAAGACTCATCCTTGCCACTTGCATCAGTCTCGGCCCCCAGAAATTGTGTTATGAATTGCGTAAACTTTGCTCCACAATTATGATGATAAAAGCGGCTCTATATGATTTTGCTCCAACAAGATTTTAAGTAAGACATCAAAAAGTAAAAATAAGGCGGCCTCCAGAGTGCTGCTAAAACATGGCATTCGCTCCGCCATTTCGTTGGTGGATAGTGCGGCCTTGAACTTTGACCTCTCTTTAATTACTGAAAAAAAAATCCCCAAACGTGGTAATAAAAGCAATTTTCAAACATACGTAAATATCTGCATATAGATATTTGTTCGATTGTTTGATGTCATAAGTATTCTTTCTTTTCTTTCTTTTCTTTTTTTTACTTATATCTATTTTTAAGTCGAAAAAAGAGTTTTACGCTCTTCCTATTTTCATTGTTTGTTTGCTTGTTAGCGCAAACTATTGTTGACGGCAACAGACGGTGCTACACTTGTGTTTTTACGTCATAACTTGCGTTCGGTGAACTTAAAATATCCACAACAGGTGTGGATCATTGACGTTCTTTGCTCTCTTTTCAGAATCTATAATACCTGCAAAACAGTTCATATAAAAAAAAGCAATCAAAATAATATAATTGTCTTACTGCGACTATCACCATTGTAATTACGAGTGGGACACCCCTGGAAATTCCACGTTGCCTTCTAGATCCATCTGTATAATTTACTGTTATTAATAATAATTTACTGTTAATAAGTGAAATAACGTACATGTGTCAGGGTTAATACTATTAAGAATAAAAAGCATTTTATTCCTCTGCAAAAAATATTATTTTCAGAAATTATACCTCGATTTCGTTCACTTTCATAGCTGTTTTTATATTTTATCTGATCTGCAGTTTTCTCTTTACTTACAAATGTCAGCGGGCGGGGTAGGAGTGATATAACCCTCTAGTAATATATCCTCATCTTTCGACTTAGAACACTGTAACAGAAAAATATTTCACCATCGATTACCATGAAAAATAACACTACCTAAAAGTCCATCCTTTAAACTCCTCGGCTTAACAATCACAGGTAATATGAACTGGATCAAATACGTTGAGGGCATTGCGAAAGTTACTGCAAAGAAGAATTCCCTTTATTATACTAAAAGATTGCTCACACCTGGAAGTATCCTGAATCTCTACAAAGTCACCATTCTCCCATGAACGGAGTATTGCTGCCATATCTGAGCTGGTGCATCTCCCGCTAGTTTTTCCCTCTTGAACGGGGGCCCAAAGAAGAGTCCCCAATCTAATAGGTCTAGCATTGTCAACTAAGTTCTCACCCCTGTCGCATCAATGCAATGTTGTATCCCTGTGCCTATTTTACAAGTATTCTTATGAAATATGCTCTGATAAACTCATTGTGTTTGTGCCCCCTGACGTACATACCCCCGACAACCCCGCTTAACAAAAAAAAAAACACACCCCTTCACTATTGTGGTCACTAGATGGCGGAAAGCCTTGTACTCTAATAGTTTCTTTACTCTGCCAGCTAAAATTTGGAATTTGCTACCGGTTTCCGACTGTACTAACCCGCAGAAGTTTAAATATAATGTGGACACACATCCCGCTGTTCAACTCTCTGTCGTCTCCTGTTAGACGCCATTCCAAATAGTAGCCCCTTACGTTCTAAGGGCCTTGTTTGGGGTGAATTTCTTTTAAAAAATACCCTTTCTTCTCCTGTAAAAATGGTTGTCATTGCCATCGATTAAAAAAACAAAAAAGCAAACAAACAAACAAAAAAAAAAACGAATATATCTCTTCGCAATTTATTTAAAAGTGTTACATTATATTTCTGGTGCTAATGCAGAGAGTGATCGGCGCTATTTTTTTAAATCGTATTTCCAAGATTAATTAAAGTTTTATGATATGTTTTTTATTCAATTGTAAGGTTAAAGTACAGAATAGTTACAAAACGCCCTCCCCTCCCCATGCTAAGAATGTGTTTTTTTTAAATAATAACGTTATTATTTCAGCACGAATAACTCTCTGCATGAGTACCATATTTCTTTTTAAAACAGTAAATGTTCTCCCGTGAAAATACTTGACAACTAAATATTCTTCAAATCAATCAAACAAATTCACTTTTTGAAATTTATGTGTATTCATCATTCTATCGTTAGTTAGTTGACCGAACAAGATAAGTTAATTTTGGTACAATTAATTTTAAAATAGGTAAAGTAAGAATTTTTTACCTTATCGATATCAGATTAATTATCAATTTTTGTTGACCTGGCGATCACATTTTAATGTGTTTGGAGTATGGATGGTGAAACGTACATCCCAACAGGAAATGCCTATATATATATAT
The DNA here is from genome assembly GCF_053919585.1 of Euprymna scolopes. Taxonomy (NCBI): domain Eukaryota; kingdom Metazoa; phylum Mollusca; class Cephalopoda; order Sepiida; family Sepiolidae; genus Euprymna; species Euprymna scolopes. The sequence continues at coordinate 142,604,619 of NC_136484.1, read as the reverse complement.
ATATATATATATATATATATATATATATATATATATATATATATATATTTAGGCCTCGTTTCTTAGTGTTTTGTCCGAATGAAATGAAAATTTGGTTATAACTAGTTTATTATATTTAAAACATCACATTTAAACACTAGGGTCTTTGGCCTTTTTTTCTCTGTTCTACAGCATATGTTCTAGATAGCCTCCATTTAGCTTCTTTTTTTTTCTTTTTTTTTTGGTCACCCTATATATATATATATATATATATATATATATATATATATATATATATATTGACTTACTTGTAGTTTCATCAAATACTTTTGCAAGAACAATCCGATCCCGCATTTTGCTAAATCCTACCTTCTGATGAGAAGGAAAGTATTTCTTCGAAACTCCGCGAATTAAGGACTATCCACTTATTAAGTGTTTCCTTTTCAAATTAAATATGTTTTTAACTCTTTTTACAAGTGTTTTTTAACATGTTTTATTAACTATTTGCTCTTATATATATATATATATATATATATATATATGTATAAGTGAAAGTGTCTGTCTGTGTCTGTATTTCCGTACCAAACTACTCTGTCAATTTTAGTCTACAGACTCGAGATTTGACACAAGGGCTACTGAGATTTGGGAAAATCTTTTTAATCGATTTTCGATCAGAAATTTGGATGGCAAGGGGTCAAAGTTTAATGATTTGACCTTTGAACATTTTACCAAACTCTTCCGTCAATTTTGGGTTTAACACTTGAAATTTTAGATGTAGGTTACTTGGACATCGATCAAACTTTTTAATTTGATTTGACGCCAATAAATGTTAAGGAGTCAAAATTGGGGTCACAGCTAAAAAGAATTTGACCTCTGTGGTCTCTACCAAATTATTCAGTCAATTTTTGGTCAAAACATTTGAAATTTTACATAAAGTGTATTCAGACATAGGGCAAGCTTTTTGATCGTTTTTTGGCCGAAGATTTGGCTGCTAAGTGGTCAAAGTTCACAAGATCTTACTCTTGTGATCTCTAGCAAACTATTCAACTAATTTTGGGTTTAAACATTTTAAATTTTGCATAAAGATTATTCAGGCATGCAGTAAGCTTTTTAATCAGTTTTGGGGCGAAAATTTTGCTGCCAAGAGGTCAAAGTTTAAAGAGTTCACTTTTGCAGACTCTACCAAACTCCTCCGCCAATTTTGGGTCTAAACACATGAAATTTTAAATGTAGGTTATCTGGACAGGAGTAAAAAATTTTAATATATATATACACATGCACATAAAAATGTGAACAGTACATAGGACCCGAGCAAAACCGGGCTGTACTGCTGTGCATATATATATATATATATATATATATATATATATATATATATATATATATATATATATATATATATGTGTGTGTGTGTGTGTGTGTGTGTGTGTGTGTGTGTGTGTTTGTGTGTGTGTGTGTGTGGCCTTGATGGAGAGTAGACTAAAATTTGCTGCTATGGTTTCAAATGATCTGAAGTAACAGCGAAGGGAAACTTCATTTGAAATATTTCTCATATGTTATATTTCCCCTCTTTTGGAAATAGAATACGATTATGAATATTTCCCGAGTTAAATTTTCTTTATACACTGTGAAATTTACTATATGTATAAAAACCAAAGAAGGAAAATATAACATATAAGGAATATTTGGAATCAAGTCTCTCTTTACTGTTATTTCCGATCATTTGAAACAATAGCAGTACGTTTTATTCTCCCCTCCATCAAGGTCAGAGGTTTTGAGGAAATATCAGATATTTTGTAATTCGTATGCAAAACTAGGAAAACAAATAACTATGATTAAAATATTGGTAAAAGTGCAATATGAAAAAAATTATAGTTTTAAAAAGTGAGGGATCACTTTTCCATATTAATTTAACGTAAAATGAACATCTAATTTATAACTACCTTTTTTAGGGGAGTGGGGGTGTCTGTTATTTCTTTTAGGGGTGATGTTTATTTGGTAAATGTGGCGTGGTAGACAAACACAAAACCTACCTAAAAAATTTATTTTTTATAGGCTTCGGGTGTGCTGTAAACGAATATCGCATTTAAATTTCCGCAAATAAGTATTTCCCGTGTATTAACCAATGTAATTCTTTTTGTTATAAGTAATGGCTATTGTTGTACATACAAGCGCGCGCATATTTTTACTTAATACCCAGAAAAATATTTTTATGGCCGAAAATTTAAATGCGATATTCGTTTTCAGGACCTCCCAAAACCTATAGAAAACAAGTTTTTTAAGGTAGATTTTATGTTGGTCTACCAGACCATTATAAAGACCACCCCTAAAAAAAAAGTAACAGACGGCCCCAAAAAAGGTGGTCATAAAGTGGGTGCTCAATTTACGTTAAATTAATGTTTAAAAAGTGACCCCACGTTTTGAAACTATAATTTCTTCGTATCTTGGAAACTACTCGTTTCCTGTAATTTTAAACTTATTTTCGTTTTCAACACTCTAAAAAACCTATAATAGTGGTAATTTTAAAGGATTTTTGAGGGTGGAAAGGTATTGTACTTTTCCCGAAACATTTTATGGCTGTAAAAAAAAGTGCCAAACATAGGCTCTGGATAATGGTTGAACCCCCTTAATGTGCGACCTTAAGAGCAAATGTCACATAGCCCACTACACAATTCAGTCATTAGATTTCCAACGAGCCTTCATTTGTTAAATTCTGATCAATAGTCATTGAGATTTCGAACTTATAAAATTGCCAAAAAGGTGATATATATATATATATATATATATATATATATATATATATATATATATATATATATATATATATATATACTTGTAGCCAAATTGAAATGCTCATATCTTTGGTTCTATCGGGAGAAACTACATGAAAATTTGCAAACTTTTAAAGATTATTATACTATTCTTTAGTTAAAATGTTATGACAATTAGTAAAAAAGAATCAATATTTTTAAACCAATAAAATACGATCAAATTTGCCTACATTTGTATATATAGTGTCACTAGCCTGGTGCCTTGCGTTGCCCGGGTGTTTGGAGATGTGTGTTGAGCAAAAAAAAAAGAAGAAAAAAGTGGCAGAAGGCAGGCAGGTTCGAACCCGCACCGCGAAGGAGGAAAAGAAAGTGAAAAACAAAAACGCAACGTCTTTGCTGTTGCGTCCATCGCCAAACCGAAAGTAGCAAAAGTTTAAATTAAGGCAAGTCAATTGAAAAGTGGAGATGACTTAAAAATATCGGCAAAAAAGCGAACCCTCCCTGTAGAAAAGTGCCCATTTGAGGGTGAGGGAATTAATGTTTTTAGCTAATTTTTCGATATTTATCGTCCGAAGGGTCGAGCTTAAAAACAATACCGATCTCGTGAAAATCCGTCGCCCCTGGCGAAAGTTTTAGGCAAATGTACATGCATATATACATACAGACAGACATACAGACAGACAGACAGACAGACATTTAAAGAGACAGATGAGATTTTTATTATAGAAGATGGCAAACCGACTTTAGTTTTGCTGCTTTAGAATTAATTTTGCTTAGTGTTTTTTTTGCTTGGTTTTCTCCCCTGCTTCCTTGCGAGGCCATTACTATATATATATATATATATATATATATATATATATATATATATATATATATATATATATATATATATATATATATATATATATATATATATATGAGCGTTGAGTTGGGTTTTTTGTTGGACAGCTTCGAACGAGAACGAACGGTGGAAGATAATATCGAATACACGAGGATTTATTGCAAGTTGAGGAAAGAAAGGAAAAAAGACTTTCGTGCGTTGTATCGACATGAGGATGGTTTGACACTGCTAGTTTTTTGTTTGTTTTGTTCCCTTTCCATTTTATTTAGCAATTATACCATAATTCTGAACACGATTAAGAAACCAGATCAAGCGGCAGAAGAAAGTGGCAGTCCAAAGTGATCCATCATCATAACAGCTGAGATCATTGCCCATACATATGTAATTGTTCGTTATTATTCTCTTTTTTTGCTGAATTATGAATTAAATAGTTTTATATAGTTTTACTTATCATATTATTGTATTTACAAATAAAAGGTACAAAACAAAGGATTATGACATTCAAAACACCCGCCATGCATCGGTAATCATCGACTTAAACAGCTTTACTTGCAGGCGACTCTTCTCGTACATGGCCAATGATGAGACAATTCCAACATTTTGCCTGATTCCGATACAATTACCGATTCTGTGCTATATTCCCGATTCCGATACAATTATCGATTCCGATTCTAACATCATATAGTCGCATAAAAAGTACTTATCGATAAATGGTACTAACATAAATGAAGGATTATGACATTCTCACGAGTTAAATACTTGCCATCAATGGCTTCTTGAGTGAAAAGACATTTTTGTAATAGAAAAATTATACAAAGAGGATAGCAAAAGAAATAACTGTAGTGTACAGGTGAGAATATTATCCAATTACAAGTAATAAATGTAGTTGCTCCAAACAAAATTTAGCAGTATTAGTCCGGCCACAGAAGCTTACAATTGTAAACAATTCCAGGCAAAGAATCGTAGCAGTAATCCAGTCAGCATCAGCAGTGATCCTCCTCTTTTGGCAAAACAAAAATTCAAATAGATTCACTAGATTTTATACATCGATTCTTATACTTGATTGGTTCGTTATAAATATAATCACCCAAATCTTTGTGATCATGACTAATAAAATTTCGGCCAAAATATTGCAACGTGGGTAATCATCGACTTAACGAAATTTAATTGCATATGATTTTTCTCCTGCAGAATTAGTGGTGGGATAGGTGTGTCAGAAATTTCGTGAAAAATATTGAATAATTCCACCCCTATCTTTCCAAACTTATAACTCATCAAAAATGTAATTCAAGCCCTAATTTTTTTTCACTTAAAAGAGCAAGGGCAAAGGTTTCATTAAAAAAACAAAAAAACAACAACGTGGTTTAAAAAAAAAAAAGTTTTAAACTTCGGACTTTACAGGTAAATTTCTAAAAAAAACACTACTTTTTTGTTTTAAATTTGAATATATTATTTATTGATCTTCAATTTGTGATATATAACACTTTGGTGAATAAATTAATTATTTACTTTTTAATAGACATTTCAAAATTGGGAGGCGTGAATTAATTCGACCCCCTGTCTTTCCAAGCTTATAACTACTCGAAAAATGTAATTCAAGCCCTAGTTTGTTTTTCAATTAAAGGGGCAAAGACCAAGGTTTCATTTACCCCCGCCCCCCCCAAAAAAAAAATAACGTGGTTTGTTAAAAAAAAAAAGGTTTTAAACTTCGGACTTTACAGGTAAATTCTAAAAAACACTATTTTGTTTTGTTTCAAATTTGAATATATTATTTATTGATCTTTTATCTTCAATTTGTAATATATAGAACTTTGGTGAGTAAATTAATTATTTACTTTTTAATAGACATTTGAAAATGGGGGGTCGTGAATTAAAAAAAAATGTTTGTCTAAAATATTATATTCGGTTTATTGGAAAGAGCATAAAATTTCACATTGACCCTGAAAATATCCGTAGAATTGAATCAATAGAAAAATTTTGATAGATTTTTAAAATTTAAAAATTGAAAAATACTTAACTCAAAATAAAATCAATTAATTCCATTACTGATTTTTAAAAAATAAAAATAAAAATATTTCTATTACTTTTTATACAGCTTCAATAGTTTATTTTGGAAGTATAATCCATAAAGAAAATAAACAACCCACTTTTAAAAGAGAAATTACGAGTTTTTTTTTAATATTTTATTCGCAGTTTCGTGTTAGGGGTGTTAAAATTCCTACAAAAATTCTGATACACCTAGTGGTGGGACGATTCTAATATATTCGCCGATTCCAATACAATTACTGATTCTATTTTAATTTCCCGGTTCACAAATCAGTAAAGCAGTTATAATTAACACTTTGAAGAATAAGACGCTTGGACGAGTTTTCCCATATGTCCATGTCCTAGTTTCTTCATGCGTTATTAGTCGACCTAGTACAAACACTAATTCGACACCTAAGGACTAATGTTAATGCAACTGTTTATACGAACACCTATGTCGCTCACACTCATTACTTACCCGCTAACATTATTACTGTTTATTATCTACTTGCACTGTCTAACAATTAGCACAGTTACTCGTACTGCCTATGTTTTCAGCCACTATTTGTGCTGCCTATGCATTAGCACTGCTACTCGTGCAGCCTATCGCTTAATCCGCTCATCGTGCTGTCTATCTGTTCGCACTGTTACTTATACTGCTTATTTGTTAGTTACACGATTTGTGCTACCCATGTCTTAACTTGCTTCTTGCGATACCTCTTCTTTAGTTTTGTTACTTGTATTGCTTATATGTTATGCCACTACTTCGTTTGCTTATCTGTTAGATCTCTACTTGTCCTGTATGACCATTAGCTCTGCGACTTGTGCTTTCTATCTGTTATCCCGCAACTTGTACTCCTTATCTACTGCTACTCGTATTGGCTATCCATTAGCTTTGCTAGTCGTACTGCCTATTTGTTATCTCGCTACTCGTACTGCCTATCAAAACTGCTACTTGTACTGCCTATCCGTTAGCTACACCACTCGTACTGCCTATCCTTTAGCTACACTGCTCCTGTGGAACTACTGTGGCATCTTATTAAATAGATATGCGAGACGAGAGGACTCACGAAAGATACTAGCTAGTATAAGCTACTCTCTTTATTCGTTCGTGCAACTTATCCATTTACTCCTATGTCTACTTCTTCCTCTTTATGTACTGGGTGAAAATAGGACGCACTCAAATCAATTGTTCGCTCAGACGTTTGCACAAATCCAGCATGAGATCTCGAAATAAAAAATTAACTCTCATGTAAGTGTGAACTTGCGAATTTTTTTTTTGTTTTTTTTTTACCACACGAGAAGGATTCCTGCGCATTTGAAACGGATTCTCTTAGGGCCTCTCAAAACTATCTTATTGCAAATATAAAAATCTGCTCTTTAACAAAGACACGATTTTCTGGCTGAAGCAGACACATGTGCTCGTAGGTACTCAATGAAAATGACAAAACCATTACAACAAGCACTCAGCAAGGAGTATAAGCGCACCCCAAACCGCGATTATGTCATACTGAAAATCCATTAATTATCAATGCTCTTGTTTCTACAATTACAGTCCAATGAAAAAGGGAAAGAGACAAAATTGAACGAATACGTATTTCTAATATTTATATTCTTCTCACTTTAAGCATTTTACAAACGGGAACATTTAAATTTTCAATAAAGATAACAACTTTCTCACACAAAATGTTTTTAATACAATTATAAATTTGTAAATATATATAATGATAGATAATGTTTTGTTCCCTAACCAGGCTGCTATCTATTTCATTCACAACACTCACGTTCATCCAGTACTCCAATTATTATAGATTACAGATGCGACCTGCGTCTATTTCTCATCCAAACCATGATTTATTTAAACACTAGCAGGACCCGTGTACTGACGTTGCTCCGTGAAAAGATGGCACAAAGATGACGCAAAACCAGAACAAATTCGTTGAAAGTACACCACCCCCTCAAATTTTATATTTGATGAAGGAGAAATCCTTCTAGGTTGAGGTATTTTTGTTTTGTTTTGACAAAGTAGTTGTTAAGTTAAGGAATGAACATGCGTTAATGTAAATAAAGGACAAGGCAATAAAAAGCACGTAAATCAATCCTATAATCATTAGCTCTGTTGCCTTTTAATAAAAGAGAACTTCTTCTGTGCTAAGGTATTTTTTTACAGTTTGGTTTTATGAGGTGATCTATAAGTTAAGATATGAAGTCCCGCTAATAAAAAGAAATCTTAGAAAGTATAGTGAGCAAGCCTAAAACCATGATTCTGATGTTCTTCAATGTCTTCTCGTGTCAATGGCAGGAACGGGTTGGTTGTGAGGAAGGAAATTATCCAAGGCATTTATATTATTGTAACGGGATCCTAGGCAGTGCAAGGTATCCTGTTCAGCTAGATGAAGATGGGAGAGGATGAGGTATGGTTAGAGGGGGCATGCTGACACTTGGTCGAGGAAAAACAGATGTTTATGAGATTTCTGTCCACCAGAAAAGAAATAGTATCTTTTTCAGTGAAAAGAAAATATAAAATCTGATAATAGGATTCGTTGGAACGAGAGATTGTTTTTTCTAGTTGGATTTGGTAAAAATGAATTTTAACTACTAATTGAGTGAGACAGGTACAATGACTTGGGTTTAAAAGGTCTACTTTGGTGTCTGGGGGATGTTGTCATTTGGGTTCACCTGTTGTATTTAACTACCAGGCCACCAAGCGAGTGATAAGTTAGTTGGACAGATAAATAAATAAATTGAACCTAGGGAGAGAAATGAAAAGAGGAAGAAGAGAGTCACAAGAAAATAGAAAATGAAAAGGATAAAATAAGGGGATAGAGAAAGGAGTTCACGAGAGAAGAAAAAGAATAAGATAATGGGATAGAGAAAAAAAGAGGTTCAGAGAAAAAAAAAGAAAAGTAATCTTCAATACGACAGAGTGGAGAAGAGGCCAGTTTTATAAAAACGATTGGCTTTTTAGATTTGGGTCTTTTTACTGGCTGGCATCGAGGCTTCCACATCGCTCTCACCCCGCCTAGCGTGGCGGGGCGAAACCCTCATAAGAGCTAAGTTGAAAAGCTCTTTTTCTTAGCTGAGAAATTAACTAGATGAACTTAAGTTATACAACCTGCATCATGAAGCTCGGATCAAAGAACTCGACTTTAAACAAGTGTAAAATGATTTATGAATAATTATTTTGTTTGGTTTTTATGAAAATGAACCAGAGTTTTTCTTTGTTTCTCGATTGCCGACCTGAATGAGGATACAGTTTATTTCAGGTGTGCCCTGACGTCACATGATGAAAGAGATAGACTGCACGAAGCCAGAGTGACGGCCGGAATCGACAATATTGCCACACGGACTTAGAGGCATGCACATTTCGCGTGCCCTGGGCAGCAGAGAGATATTTTCCAGTTACCAGTGAGAGTCTGGTCACCCTTGAGGGGTCCCCCACTAGACAAGTAAGAATGTAGCCCTGCTGGGTTGCATCCTGCGAGCCGGGAGCGATGAACACGGCCAAGAGTACATCACAAGTATGCTCCCGTGAACCAGGTTAGCGACGTATGCGGCCCGGCCCTCGGACAACAGAGGGCGTTAAGGGTTATATTATTTCGGAATGCGACCTGATTAAGGGTAGGTTTTTGCGTTTTTATAGGAATTTTAGCTTTTTAACATTTGTTTTGTGGTGTAGTACTTTTGTGTTATTGATTAAATATCTCTGAAATTCGAGGAGAGCCAATGATGTTTTTATGTAAGTTGGAATATGGCACTAGATTCAATATTATGGCAGGTAAGGTGACGGGATAATGTGGTAGTCGTATGTCCGACGTAACTATTAGTTGCGTTGTTGTTTTAAGAGTTACATTCTCCCAAGGGTCATTTAAACTGGTAGATGACGTTGGTGCGTTCAAGTGGTTTTAGAGGAGGGGAGGGATTGTTTTTAATAACTAAGTTTTGGGTCAACGGGGGAGATGTATTTATGGATGATGTTTTTTATAGCGATTTCTTCTCACTTAAAGTCCGGATGCATTTGATCGTAGTAGAATAGGTTGATTGTATGAGAGTTATGATGTTGTGGTGTATTACTGTTAGTGGGGGTGTTGTAGAGTTTATGTGTTGGACAACAATATAATTTGGGAATCCGTTGTTGATAAGGACTTATTTAAGATTTTTCAGTTCAATGAGTAGTATTTTTTGCTAGAAGAGATAAGTTTTGCTCGGATGAGAAGGTTTTTGATAATGGCTATTTTGTAGCGGTAGGGGAATTCGCTCTTGGAATTTAAAAGGCAGGAATTATAGCAGGTAGGTTTTTTTGTAGTTGGAAGTGTTAAAAGTGTTTTTGGAAGTGTCAATAAGGACGTCGTAGAAAGGAATTTTGTTATTAACATTTAATTCTACAGTAAATTTGAGAAAGTCCTTAAGTCTAATGGTTTGTTGGTTGTTATTAGCAAGGAGGAGGATATCATTTACATAAAACACACCCCCACAACCGCCAGCGGATCCACTGACTTTCACTGCACCATCGCTCGCAACCCAACTACTATTTAAATAAATCTTCCCATAATTCCCACCGAGCCGCTCACACAAATCCCTGAAGATGTGTAAATGAGTACACGAAAAGTTAAGTTCAAGAAAGTTAAAAACCGCAGAAACTTTTAGAAGAAAGAAATGCTTCGACCATACATCTATAACTTGGACGTATATATAAAAAGATAATACGAAAAATTGAAAAAAATAAAAACAGATATTACAAAACAGAAGCTTTGTCTGTTTAAATGAAAAGTGTTGCCTAAATATACGCTATATATATATATATATATATATATATATATATATATATATATAGAGAGAGAGAGAGAGAGAGAGAGAGAGAGGGGGGGAGATTAGCAGTAAAGGAAAACGTAGCAAGGAAAGAAAAACTTTTTTAACACAACAGCGGAATCATTTTATTTGACCGAAAGTTAGACGATATCCAAGTAAAGAAAGAAAAGTTCTTTAGGCGGTAAGAGGTATACCTCGAAAATTTGAGAACAACACCGCATTACCATTCTAGTTCGACACATAATGTTAATAAATAAATATTTTACAATTGAAAATTTTTTGTTACCTTTCAATATGACCATTACTCTTTTTACCTAGTCTCATATCCAACAGTGTTTTCCCAAGACTGCATCTTATAACTTCCAAACTTACCTACTTTTTTTTTACATGGAAGTCATCACTTATCAAGACCCGGAGGCCACTCGAGGATAAGGGTTATTGCGTGTACAGTAATCAATGGGACAATATCGTAGTAATCGTTAGTAATGGAGATCTGATAAAGTCTTACTTAAGGGGGCAGTTCATCAGGAACTTGTTTATGTTGGACTTGAAGACATCCAAGTTGTAGTCAGGTGGGAGAGAGGCAAACGGAAGAGAGTTCCACAGGCATGCACTTCTAAGAAAGAAGCTTTGTTCATGGAATCTACGTTTTGATTTAGGCACAGATAAAGAGTGGGGAAAATTACTAACAGTGGTTTCAGCTAAACGGGTGTGTTTCGTGAAAGATTGGCGAGGGGGGGCAGAGATTGGAGCTCAGACGAGCACGTCCCATGGAAATAATGTTAAAACAGCGACAGGCTCGCAACGTCTCTTCTGTGGGAGAGAGGTTGCATGGAAGAGAAAAGGGCATCCCCCACTAAGCTACGAAGTCTATTTATACTTTCATATATATATATATATATATATATATATATATATATATATATATATATATAGAGAGAGAGAGAGAGAGAGAGAGAGAGAGAGAGTAGGGGGAGGGAGAGAGATTGATATAGACATAGATATGATGAGAATAGTGGAAATAGTATTCCGACAAAATAGAGAAATAAAAAGGAATAAACCGAGTTATGTGTTCATCAACGTTTCGTCTTTATTTCATCCAGAGGAAGTCTCGAAATAAAGACGAAACGTTGATGAACACATAACTCGGTTTCTTCCCTTTTATTAGACAGATATATAAGCCACTTTGTGCCTGTGTCTATGCGTGCGTGTGTATGTATGCGTGCGCGTGTGCGCGTGCATGTGTGTAAGTTCATTTCCTATGTACTTCAGAACGGCTGGGCCGATTTTTTTTTTTTTAATTTCACGCAAATGTATTTTACGCATCGGGAAATGTTTTTAGATAGATTTTGTATCGGAATGCCTCCAATAAGTATTGAAAATTGATGATCAAAAAAACCCAATTAAAAAGAACAGTTCGATTTTGATCAAAGTTAACACCTTTATACCTAACCTAACATCACAAGTGCTTTTAAAAGTTTTATCACCGCACAAGCAAAAAGGGCCCAGTATATTAAACCAACAGTAGGTTCTTTGATAAGACAGGGGTGCGTTCGAAATGAATATTTCTATTTAAAGCACAATTGAACATGATACTTGACTTTTGCATTTTAAACTTTAATTCAAGCCATTATATAAAAATTATTTTATAAAATCAGCAATAGGTTTTATACAATGCAGTAGAAAATGTAGATTACAGTTGTGGACTAAGTCGCTGATGGGAGGCATGTGAAGCTTCCTTCCGGTGCACTGTGGTGGGTCCCCGACTAGAGCAGACAATCAATCGATTTGATTGAAAAATGGGCGATTTCACCGATTTCAATGACAATGTTTTACTGTCATCGAAATCGATGAAATTGTCTATTTTCATATGCAGTGTAGAGCATTCAATTCCGAACAGTCAAGACTCTTTACTATAGATGATGATGATGATGATGATGATGATGATGATGATGATGATGATTGCTGCATTTTTCCAGATGATCGCCGTCACATGTAGTTCTCACAATCTTGTCGCCCATGCCATCTCAGATGACTCTGTACTCCCGCCGCAGATTTGCACATCTTGAAGCAGATGTGACATACACATTGAGCAATTTCCATCGAGTTGACTTCTTTTGGAGGTTGAAGGGTATTCCTATGAACAATCACATGTCACCTCAAACGAGTAGTAGACTTGCAAACTTTGCTGCATGTTAAACAGATCGTTTGGTTGGGACTAATAGGTGCAAAGTTGACCTAAACAAGAGAGTTGTGCGCCTTAAGGTGGTTGACGTAGCCAGCTTTTGACAAAAACACTCGTTTGCAAATATGGCATTTCCAGCTCTGTGTGTCATGGTTAGGACCACTAATTAAACCTTTGCGAAGCTCTCGCTTCAGATTGCTGTGGGGCTGCTTTCTTTTCTCTAGAGCATCACAACTTTCACGTACTAGCTTTCGCCACTTCGGCCTTTGCAGAGTAAGTTCTTCCCATGTGTCGATGTCGATTTGTAAGACTTTCAAATTATTCTTTGTACAGTCTCTGAACCTCTTCCTAGGCTTGTGTTAAGGGCACTTGCCATTTTCCAGCTCCCCGTATATATATATATATATATATATATACATACATACATACATATGTATATATATATACATACATACATATATATATACATACATATATATATGTATATATATACATATATATAAATGTATATACAGTGATGATCATATTTATTGGCACGGTAAAATAAAAGTTAAATTTTGTCTAATAAATTCTAAAAAAGGGATTAAATTAAAGAAAATAACAAAGTATATTATGTATTTTTAACTGGCCTTTCCGATGCAGCAATCGGATTTTAGAAAAAAATAAATAACAAAGGAACAACAAACATAATTGCAAAAAACCCTTGTTCAAAATTATTGGCACGGCTTTGTTTTTCTTTTAGTATCAGTATAATATCAATCAATTTCCGGTTTACGTGCTTTCTGAACTTTTTTATAGCCATATTATGCTTGTTTAACGCTAATTCAGTGAATAATTTTTTTCAGATAATTTTTAGATAGCGATTTATTTAAACTATTATAAGTGACTAAATTATAATTTTCAATCGCCATGGAACACAGCGAGACGTCAGGAAGCTTGTTGTAGCATGCCATACCAATGGGGAGGGCTATGATAAGATTTCAAAGAAGCTAAACCTTCCCAAATCCACTGTTAGAGCCATAATAAACAAGTTCAAATCGCAAGGCCACGTTATGAGTTTAGAGGGTAGAGGGAGAAAAAGGATTCTTTCCCCAAGAGATGAACGGAAAATTGTTCGACAAGTAAAACAAAACCCAAGGATCTCTGTTGGGGAGATTGTTGATGAACAGAGCACCTCTGGAGTGAATGTATCTCGACATACAGTTGGTAGAGTTTTGAAGAGAGCTGGTTTAAAAGCATGTCGTCCGAGAAAGACTCCCTTATTGAAGCCTATGCACCTGAAAGCAAGGCTAGCCTTTGCAAAACGTCATATTGATAAAGATGTTGCATTCTGGAAACGTGTTCTATGGACTGACGAAACGAAAATAGAGTTATTTGGCCATAATAAAGTGTCTTATATTTACAGAAAATCTGGCGAAGCTTTCCTGCCTAAGAACACCATACCCACAGTGAAGCACGGTGGAGGCAGTTTGATGTTTTGGGGATCCTTTACTGCCTCTGGACCAGGGCGACTTGTTAAGGTCACAGGTAGCATAAAAAAGGAAGATTATGTTAAAATATTGGATGAAAACCTGAAAGACTCTGCTAAAGAGCTCTCACTTGGTCGTCGTTGGTGGTTCATGCAAGATAATGACCCAAAGCATTCGGCTAAACTGACTAAGAAATGGGTTGAGGACAATCATATTAATGTTTTGGAGTGGCCATCACAAAGCCCAGACCTTAATCCAATTGAAAATTTATGGAGAACATTAAAATTGAGGGTAATGCAAAGGAAGCCTAAGAATCTTATTCAATTGGAGGATTATTGTCAGGAAGAGTGTGCTAAAATTACTACTGAAGAGTGCAACAACTTGGTTGTAAACTATGAAAAGCGACTGAGGAAGGTAATCAAGGCCAAAGGCTATACAATTGATTATTAAATAAATCGTGCCAATAATTTTGAACAAGGGTTTTTTGCAATCATGGTTGTTGTTCCTTTGTTATTTATTTTTTCTAAAATCCGATTGCTGCATCGGAAAGGCCAGTTAAAAATACATAATATACTTTGTTATTTTCTTTAATTTAATCCCTTTTTTAGAATTTATTAGACAAAATTTAACTTTTATTTTACCGTGCCAATAAATATGATCATCACTGTATATATACATATATATATATATATATATATATATATATATATATATATATATATATATATATATATATATATATATATATATATATATATATTAACTGATTTAGTAGCCCAAGGATTATAACCTCTTAGAGACCTAAGATTAGTGTTAATGTAATACCGCTGTTATAAGGAGTACGGAATTGTATTGTTAGCAACGGAACTGTTTCTGTAGATACGCTTCTTTTGGATGGCATATATAAATTGTTTTTTTGTTTTGTTTTGTTTTGTTTTTGTTTTCTTTTTTTAGCGGTTCCATTATGTTGTTAATGTTGAATAAATATATACCGTTTTTTTTTTATTTTGTCATTTTCTCCATGTATAAAAGTTGTTTTTGAATACACACACATTTCTTTTAATACGCTTCATAAAATGTCCGTTCATTAGAGTATAAGAGAAGTGCGGTTTTAACGGCATACAATTTGTTCCCCTTCACTGATTGTGTTCAAAATTAATGAATGCCTTCATATTGAATTACCTAATACATTGCATTACGTTTTAATAGTTTATGAATTTAAGATCAACACACTTTTGCGAATGCGACTGGTCGTCAAACAGAATGAGGTATTGCTTTAAAATCACGCGATCGTAACATTCAGTCATGTATGAGCCAGTTATTGTCAAGGGAAATAACTCTGGTTCCTACAATAACCCTTTATCTTCCTTAACTGGTTCCAAACTCAAAACAAGTTATTAGGATACTGCGTAGCAAAAAGAGGAAAAGAAGGGCACAGCATTAAAAATAAACACAATGTGTGTGCCTCCAAATAAAGGTTTGTCTATGTGCCCAAAAAAAAAAACAGTAGTTATTGAACTGAAGAAATAGTAATAAAGGCGTACTTTAATTTTTAACGTTTTATTTACATAAAAATAAAATCCCAATCGCTTTTAGAGATTACATATTCTATCTGGTCCGATAATTTTTCAGAACTATATACTGTACGATATTCACTTTTTGTTACAAATAAAAATGTTAAATGGCGTCTGGAATTAATGGGTGCGTATTTACTTATATCTTTTAGTTTCATCACATTATGACTACGTCTTATATTAAAAAACTATTCACATTTTGTTTTCTGCTATAGATTAAATAAATAATAATTTGTTTGTGTTTATTTAAGCAATACTGGCTGCATAATTTGTAATTTTAAGTGGGGGATACGATGTCAATTATTATTATTATTATTATTATTATTATTATTATTATTATTATTATTATTATTATTATTATTAAGTTTTGGATATATTAAATTTTTTTTTAATAAAATGCGATATTTTAACTTTAATGTCACGTGAACTAAAAAACGAAATGAAAAGTCCAGGAGGATTAATTAATTTAATCTAATTGATATTTTAATATATTTATTTACGACTAATAAGCCGCTCGGCGTTGCCCGGTCGTAAAATATGCATAAATATAATATTTTACTTCATATACATGTCTTATTTAATATTATAGGACTAATTCTCTATTGATTATCATCTAATATACAGTAATGATTTAACAAAGTTATAAAAAATGTAACTTGGGTACGATCCGCTAGAATGAAACTAGAACGTTAAGCGTTCTAACCGTAGTCGTTAGTTTCTCTCCAGCGTGTCTCCGTCCGATCTACCGACGGGTGGATACAAAAAGTTCAAAATTAAGCGACTTTGAGCTATGAATGTTTAATTTTGAGCATAAGCAAAGAAACATCAGGCGTAAGGTTTTATTCAACTTATCCTGCCAAGGTCAACTGTTTTGTTTTCAATTTTGACCCCTTAGCAGCAATTCTTGCCAGCTAAAAACCAAATCGAAAGTGTACACTAGGTTCAAATACTCTATCTATCAAATTTTCAATTTGTGGACGAAATATTCAGAGAGGAGTTTAACAGAGATGTTTTCACACACATCGACAAGGTCACTTATATAAAGAGAGAGAGAGAGAGAGAAAGAGAGAGAGAGAGAGTTCTGCATGCTAGAACGTTTTCATCTTAAATTCTACGCAATTATGCATAAATAGGATTCAGCGTAATAGTGAAATGAAACCAATCATCTTATAAGAAACCATAAAAAATGAATAAGTAATTAACGCTCGTTTTTTTTTTTTTTAAAGAATATGCAAATAATATAGTTAATCTTCATGTAGTCTCTCGTGTATCCATAAGTGAGTATATTAAAAAATTCGTTTTAATAATTATTAAATAGAAAAAAAATAAGGCTTTTAATATCAATGTCAGAGGGAGACAAAACTCATCTTTATAGGTATATATTATGTTGGTGCAAAAACAATATCGGTTTCTCACATATGTTACTTTTATATATGGTTTTTTAATTAATTAATTGATATATATAGCCATGTAATATATCATTTTGAAGCGCATTTTTCGCTCTATCGACTCGTGTTATTCGTTATAGTTATAGTTCGTTCTCAATCTCTGCATTCTTTTTTTGTTTTGCTTTTTTTTTGCTTTTTTGTAGGCTTTTCGACAGCATGGACAAAATTCAAATTCGTACGATTTTCTTGTTCCAGTTCAAACTAGGCCGAAAAGCTGCCGAGACAGCTCGTGATATCAATAATACGTTTGGTCCAGGAAACATTAACGAACGTGTGGCACAACGGTAATTCAAGAAATTTCGCAATGGCGACGAGAGCCTCGAGGATGAAGACGGTCGCGGCCGGCCGACTGCGATTGATAACGAGCATTGTAAAACCTTAATTGAAGCCGATCTTCGCAAAACCACACGAGAAGTTGCTGTTAAACCACCGGTCTACTACTCAACAATCGTTCGCCATTTAAAGCAAATAGGGAAGTCAAAAAAGTTGGATGAATGGGTGCCGTATGAATTGAACGATAATAAAAAAAATCGTCGTTTTGAGGTGTCTTCTATGCTCCTTCTGTGGAACAAAAACGACTCATTTCTCGAGCGGATTGTGACGTGTGATGAGAAGTGGATCCTCTATGAAAACCAGTGATTTTTGGCGCAGTGGTTGGATGCCGAAGAAGCCCCACAAGACTTCCCGAGCCGAAATTGCACTAAAATATGTTATGGTGACTGTTTGGTGGTCTGCGGCTGGTCTCATCCATCACAGCTTCTTGAATCCGCGCGAAAGGATTATGGCGGAGAAGTACTGCAAACAAATTAACGAAATACTGTGTAAAAAAAAAAAAGTTCCAACGTATGTGCCCGAGATTGGTATATATATATATATATATATATATATATATATATATATATATATATATATATATAAGGGACCAATTAACATCCATGACAACGCTCACCCGCATGTTGCTCAACTGACCCTGCAGAAGCTGAATGAATTGGGCTACGAGACTGCCTCATCCGCCATATTCACCGGACCTCCCACTCACTGATTATTACTTTTTCAAGTTCCTGCGCGAAAAATACTTCAAAAGCCGAGACGATACATCGCTTCCAGAGCTCTGATTTCTATGCTAATGGGATAAATAAACTTGTTTCTCGTTGGCAAAAATGTGTCGATTCTAATGGTTCTTATTTCGATTAATAAAGTTCATTATGAAAGGAGTTATGATCTTTTGAAGTTAGACGTCAAAACGACATTATTTTTGCACCAACCTAATATTTCCAACATAATGAACAATGGATCAAATACGAGAAATAATACGCAAATGTTAACAGGATTTTATTAATAAAAGTAATTTAATTATGAACCCGGCAATCAAGCAGGAAAAGTAGTAAAAAATATATATATTTACGCGCTGACAGTGTTTACAGAGAGAAAGGGTAAAGGTCAATGATCTGAGAGATTTGTCACAAGAAAGAAAGGCAAAAAGTAATTCTAAATAAATAATCAATTAAATATAGACCCAGTAAAGATGAATTAAAATTGCTGTTTTTGTGCGTTTGTTTATTTATTTGTTTGTTTGTTTTCTGCATATATTTATGTTTAAAATTTTTTTATATTTATTTACGCTTAAAAATAAAGTTTGGATTTAAATGCGCAATGCATATATGTGTGGGTTTTTCTTTAAGGGGATAGGAAGTGCACGATGCGATTATTATTTCACTCACTAGGAGTTCTCACACAGGTCATCATCAGAGGTTGCTCACTGATAAAAACCGGTAGGTGACAACAAATCTCTCCAGATTTCTAGTAATCCTCATCTCTTTCAACAACATTTGCAAACAAATTGGCTTTATCGTAACAGTCGCCTACCGTTGATTTCTCGCTGGTAATGATCATTGGTCTTCGCCGGGATTTGGGTGGCAATAAGACTCCCCGACATGCCAGTCCCCTCCACACCTATCCATTGGGGATCTGGTAAGTGCTTTCACCCCTCGATATTTCCGTTCTCCTTGACCCTTCGACTATTTTGTGTAGTGCTAGCCGACGCCGGCACTACAATGTTTTTTAGGAACCTCCAACCAATTTTGAAGAACAGAGCACAAAATCAGCGACGTCAGTGCTTGTGTTAATTATATGAAGTTTTTAATAAGTATGGAACAGAAGAAACGACTTAATGAATTTTAAAGGCCGTTAATTTTTGTTATAATGTTGTTAGTTTGTAAGATTTACACAGTTTAATGATCAATATTATTATAAATATTTGTATATTAAATATAAAATATTAATATTCGAAAAAGTAATTTCTCATATATTGTCGGAATTTATCCTGCTTCCAGATAAATTCGACGCTAAAGTAACTAAGCTGAAAAAAAAAGCATGAAACAAAAGAGGGGGAGGGGGTAAAGAATGAAATATAAAGGTCTTGATTTGAAACGAAGAAGAAACTTTATTTACAATAAGTTGCAATTTTTTCCCTTTGCGGGCATTAAACTTAAACGCCAAGGTAAAATATGAAAAAAGTAACATGTAATGAAAAAATAACAACACTGCTGGTTCTTATAAAGAAGTTGTGTGTATCCATTAACGAATACAACAAGAATGTACAAAATAGTAGTATCGCCTAATCACACTCGCATATGAAATTAATTTTAGGAGCGTACTCACAATTGAAAGCCTGTCAGGCAAGTGGCCTTTTCTTTTCTTTTTTTTTAAGTTCTTTTAGAATTTTCCTTTCCTCCATGTTGCATGAAAACCGTAGACACACATGTATTACAGGAGCAAGACCTCGTCGCTTGTCCGGATAGGAAATTCCATAATACCTTGTAATGTAAAAGGTATTTTCTTTAAATTCCACTCCTTGTAAAATAAATATGTGCAAAACCGCAGCCACGTGGTTAATTTCCAGAAGTCTGTCTCGTCACAGCCGGGTATTAATTTCTTGCCGGGTTTACTTCTTTGAAGGAGGGCTCATCAAAATTCCATTTTCAGCGCCGGGCAATGAACAACATGTTCACTCTCTTCGTCAGCAGAATTTCAAAAGAGCGCGAAATACGCGCTGAGCTCGTGACGTCATTACAGAGCAAGCATTTCCCTTTTCTCCAAATTAAAGGGAGTTTCGTACAAACCCAAAATATACGAAACTAAAATCATAATGGATACAAAATACAAAAAATCATATATAAGAACCAGATAAACAATAATAAATGTAAACAGGAGGGATGCACCATTATTGGTACAAAAACAAATTCCAACAATATTACGAAAAAAACTAGTCCGTGTTAATGATATCAATGTAACTGCAAGAAAAAAACTTCAATTCAAAATTTATACGTTACTCTATAAGCATTTTATACGTTTTTATGCAGAAATATAAAATAAACATTTACAATTTAAAAAATGGATAAAAAATAATATAAGACCTACCTTTTATAAAAAAATATATTTCTTTTAACGAACTACACAAACGCGAATTAATCGAATTGAATTAATTTTAATGCTGTTCTCTGTTAACGAAAATTATGTAAATAATGGGACTGTTAATTAGAGGCCTCCATATATATTTTGAAAAGGGTGTAAAATAAAATTGCTACTACTTCAATTAAAACAATCAAATCAAAATGAATTTTTGTGGCTGATGCCGGAATTCCGATTTTAACATTATTATATTATGTGAATATATATTTTTTAATATTGGAAACCTGTTATAAAAAATGATATTTAAACTTCGTATCGCGGAATATTGGAATTTAATAACATTTAAATCATTTTAAATATAATAATTTTTTAGCATTCTGTTTTTCTGTTGTAATTCAAATAATTATATTATCGAAAAAAATATCGAAAAAATATTTGTTTAACATAATAATATTGAGTTTATGCCCATTTTGTATGTACAACTTGAAGGGAAGTGAAATAAATAATGGGGTTTTATATACATGTAAAAAAAACTATTTATTTAATTATTTAAATTCTTCAGCTTTAAAAAATGTTGCAATTTTCATGGGCCTAGATTTATTTTGTTTTGTTTTCATAACATGGAAAATAGCAGGGAGGGACAGAACACCTAAACAAATATTTCCCCTTATATATTAACAAAATCTACTTTTAATATGTAAGGTAATTTAAAAATGAATAAGTATCGAAAATGTCATGAAAATTTGACCATTAGTTGATTTTTGATAGATTTTTTTAGACATAGGTATGTTTACGGCTTCAAAATGATCATTGCATAAAAACGTTGTATTAAAGCATCGCTAACATAAATATGATTTTAGTCTCGCATTTTCATTATTTTCGTATGATGTAATTTTTTTTTTTTAATATTAGCAGTTTATTTGAAGTTTCTTTTTATTTAATAGTACAAAAGTTAGGATGATAATATTAAATTAAATTACAGTTACACCGTGTTACATATGGGGGGGTAAATCTATAACGCGCGTTGAGGGTACGTAATTCTTTTCTATTTTTTAGAGGGATTCAGGTAGAAGAGAGGAATATAGGTAGAGGAATTATTATTATTATCATTATTATTATTATTATTATTATTATTATTATTATTATTATTATTATTATTGCAATCTATAAAGATTGTGACCATTGAAGAACGCAATCTGTTGATTTTTGTTATATATTACGAAATGAGGAATCATTTTCATTAAAAAATCCAGTTAATACAATGCATCTAAAATTGAAAAAAAATGGGCTTGGAAAGTGTCAGTATTATATAAGTCAGCTAAATCACACGACATCAGGTCATATCCGGTCGCCATCTTTTTCCTTTCTTTTTTTTTTTCGCTTATTCACATAATGTTGACAGTTTTCAAGCATGATTTTCTCAATTTTATATGCATAATAAGAAGTGGATACTTAATGGACATGATTTCTTAGTAATCTATCTACTATGTAAAAAAATGATTTCAGAAATTCCCCTCTAGACCAAATTACGGTAGGTTTGCAATAACAAATGCCACATACAAATGCATTGTGTCTAAACAATTACCCACCATCTTATGTAACTTTCGAACACCGTTATATACATATATATTCGTTATAATAAAATTCTATCTTACTTCTTACGTGCTACATCATCACGACCGCTAAAACCTTCCGGCGAAGTAGTTCATATTTTCTCCTCTCACCGCTCCCAGTCAACACCGGGTAATTCAAACATTACAACCCTAGTGTGCGGACACCCTTATTAACTGGATAAAACACTCATACACATACAACTAAATTTACTCTTCACTATTCTAAATAATGATTCCTCCCCACTAACACTCTGGCTATTCTCATTGGCTGAGACACTATAATTCTATTATCCAGGAATACACACATTCATACGAAAAACGAACACGTCAAATCTTATTCAACATGCCCGCTCAATCTCCATATTCATTTTATATTCATAACGTAGTTATACACTCACCTTTTGCTACACACACATTATCGGCATGCATTGTTTTAGATCAATTATAATTCCCTATCGTTGCTTTTCCGCGATGTTACAGACAAATGTTTACAACAACTTACCATAACATTTAGTTTAAAGTTATACCAATAAATACTCGTAACGTTGGTACAAATCAGTTAGCACAACTTCTGATAATGTTTATTGCTAATGCCGTTGTTTAAGCGTCGTAAATTATGCCACTTTGCATTATTTCAATTAAAATTATTTACATATTAGTAAAATAAAAAAAATTGCGTTGCAGGTTTCTTTTTAGTATGTACTGTTTCAGCGTACTAAATTATGCGATGATAACATGAACTTATCTCTTAGTAAATGAATACAAAGTATTGTATGCATCCGAGTATTAACAGAAAACCACCGAACCAACGATACTTTCATTACATAAAAACATTTACACAAGAATCAGCGGCACCTTTTTCTTTGATTTAATAGTAAGTGTTATAGTACGGTACGGCTCTTAAGAAAATATTGCGGACTAACTATAGATGCAAACATTTACAAAATAAGCTACTGAAACTATTTAGCTTCTTTTTTTAAACAATACATGTTAAAGTAGCGTTTTTAAAACATTTGTCTTTAACATTAAAAAAAAAACGTGACAGCTTTCTGTTGTTAATGTTTTTATTGAATAAAAAATATTGTTCGATCGAGCGTCCAAGCTTATGAGATAAAAATTATGAACGAATTTCTCAATAAAAAGAGAGTTGTAGTAGCTCACTACATCAAAGTGGCACCTAGGTTGGGGTGATAGTCAAACAAAGCAATAATTATTTTTCGATTTTGGGGCGTCTTCTAAACACTCACACGATCCTATCTTCTTTTGGAGTTTTGTTTTCCTTTGCTTTGGGGGGGGGGATTTTTGGATTCGATTTTTCTGTGTTTTTTTTATTTAATACTACTATAGATTCTTCGTTTGTTGACAGACTAACAAATTATAAAAAACTATTTCTTTTTTATATAAAACACATTTTTTACACTCAAAGCCTGAATTACATCCAGAATAATTCTCATTTTCATTAATTTTGATTCAGTTTGTATCTGACTTCATTTACGCCAGTTTTTAATTTTTTTCTGTCAAATAATTTACGTCGCTACAATACAATTTCCCCTTCATTACATTGCCTATGGATAGACTTATCTGTTATATATTTGTTTGTTTTTGTTTTTCGTTTTTTTGTTTTTTACTATAATTGTTTTTTATTCTCTTTTCAGGGCTCATTTTCGACAATGCTCAATAATTAGATTCTCTTTGCTTTTTGGTTTGTTTCACCTACACAATTTCCTTTAGGCTGACGACTTCGATAGGTTTACGATTATGTTGAATAAGATAATCTCCTTTAACTTTAGTGGAGACAAGTAGTTTTCGAGATATAATGACATGCATTATGCATTGTAATTCACTGTTCTACACACGCACAATAAAAAGTCTACTTCTCTTCGCATGATACTACCCGACCTCAATTTCTTTTTGGGTTTATGGTCTTTGCGAGTGGGTATGCGGACAACATGTATCAAAGTTAAGCTTGGGGTAAATACTTTGACACTCCCCCACCTCATAAAATGGGGTGTCTATTCCGAAAGCTGTTCTTACCATGGCGAGGTTGGGCATGTCTATTCTATACAATGTTCGTAACATGAGGAGGTTAAGGGTGGCTATTCCGAAAGCCGTTCTTAACATTAGGACGTTGGAGATTGGCCACCAACGACAACCGTAGTTTAATTTTTTACAAGACGGAGGGGATTGCATGCTTTCACTGGCCAACACCGGTTAATGGGCCATGCTAGTCTATAATAAAAACATAAAACTATTTTTTATGTGTAAACAGATCTTTTTTCTTGCGTTCCTCCATGGCCGCGACCTTTATATATTGCCATTATAATTATGCTGTAGATATTTGTCTCAAAATTTCTACTAAAATATAATAGTTGAACTTAAATGTTAGGTTAAATAAGAATAAAATAATCAAGAATAAATCAATAAAGACTCTAGGAAAATGAATTAAAATAATCCAATTTACTTCTTAATAAATTTATTTCGGGTAAAAAATGATGTATTAAATAGCATAATCATCATATAGTTTAATAAAGCACTGAAAAAATAATTGGAGTGAGGTTACCATCCCCCACACATACACTCATATAAAAAAAAACACACCTGGAGATTTTTAGTAGAACAGAAGAGAGAGACATTCGATTGGTGTCGAAGTTGGTAGATAGTCGGACTTCAGTAACTGAAGTCCGACTGTCTACTAACTTCGACTCCAATCGAATGTCTCGAGACAAGAAAGGTCAGAGAAAAACGCAAGAAAGTCTGAGTCAACAATGTGAGGGGTCCCTTGGTTCACTCATAGATGTTAGACGAAATAAAGAGATCCTTGCCAGAAAATCGGCATCGTGTTTTTGTCTTAGATGCTTTTTACAGCTCATCGACCAGTGATAGGAAGAATCGTATCCCAGAAGAGACAAGATAACAAAAAAGGTAGAGTGAACTTTATCGCGTATATATGCTCACACACACACACACGCATGCGCGCAGTTAAGAACTGTTAAGATAGATATACAACTAAGGGTCCTTAAAAGAAGCTCGACCATGTATATACACACCGACTGTATAAATTTATATAAACTGTATATAAGACTTGTATATATAATGAAACGGGAAAGGATACATGCGGCGAGTTTTGATGAGACAATTACAAAAATACCATTAAAACACACACCGACACGTGTTAGAGCCACGGCGTACATAGTCACGATCACGGAGATATTATTATATATATTTTTTGTGAGGGAAAGAATCGATCATGCTGAACTCAAGAGAAACCTTCGAAAGGCAATTGGTCAGTTTTGCCCATAGAATTGAACAGTTGGAAATTTGAGGCTTTTAATCACGTGCTCCTCTCAAAAGCGGCTTACATTAACACAAAAAAAAACATGCCAATAGCTGAGGAAGCAGAAAAATGGAGACAGAAGTGAAACAAGTTTCAACACACAACTTTGTCTGCCGTATGTGTGGCTGACTGTGCAAGTCAAATGCTATCATCTTCGGGCCGATGGACGTGGTTTGGGTGTCACTGACGATTAACCTGAAAACTATGCTGAGGTTGGTGGGGAGCATTCGGATGGCTGACGTCTGTAAAGACGAAGCAATTGACATATAAAAAAAAGGAAGACAGAACATATAAATAACATGACACCAAATGACGATGTTTCTGCTACAAAGCAGTCGTCCAAAACGATTTACGATTCAATTAGATTCAATTGAATTGTTACACAACAGCGGCATCTATCTTGCCGAACATGAATTGGAACAAATACATAGAAGACATTGCTAAGGCTGCTGCAAAAAATGGAAGTGATGGCTCGCTCTCCTACACTAGAAAAATACTCACACCTGATAGTCTTCTATATCTCTACAAAGTAACCATTCGCCCATGCATGGAACCTTCCACTAGGCTCTCTCCATCCGACAGAATCCAAGAAATAGTTTAAAATATAACAGATCCCTTTGCCGCTGCTGCAATGTTGCATCCTTATGCAAGTGCTTTAATATCAGGTTGACAAGAAAGTTCTTGCAGTTTTTTAACTTTTAAATTAAGATAAACATATCTCAGATTAGCAAATATTTATTGATCAAAAGAAGCAGCATCAGAATGAACAGATTTTTGCCAACACAAAACAAGTTTATTAATGCCAGTAACGTAAAAATCTTGCATTCTGGTAGCGATGAAGTCGCTGAATGCGTTTTTGATATCGCTTAGGTTTTGGAAGCATTTTTCACTCAGAAAGTTATCGAGATGCTTGAAAAAGTGGTAGTCGGTAGGTGAGAGGTCTGGAAAGTATGGCGGATGAGGCAGACTTTCGTAACTCAATTCGTTTAACTTTTGCAAAGTTGGTTTAGCAACATGGAGGAGAATTGGGCTTATGTTGACTAATGCTGGCTGTTGTTATTAAAGCTTCTAATGCATTTCATCTATTTGTTGACAGTACTTCTTCGCTGCAATGGTTTTTATTGATTTCAAAGTACTGTAATGTATGAGACGGGTTGCAAACTACCAAACAGTCAGCATGACCTTCTTTTGGTGCAACTCTGGCTTCGGGAAGTGTCGTGAAGCTTCGTTGGCATCTAACCTCTGAGCTTAGCATTGTTGATTGTTGTAACGTACCCACTTTTCATCACAAGTCACAACCCGGTCAAGAAACGGATCGTTCTTGTTGCGTAAAAGAGAAGAGAATTACTGTACAGTTGTGCATGGATTGGCTTCGACTAAGGCTCTTAATTGATGGCTGACCACTATGTTCATCTTCTTTAAAATTCTCGTTGCCACCACGCAATGCTTTAAACGAACATCGTGCTGTATGTTTAGTGGTTCCTGGGCTTAATGCTTCATTGATATCACAGCAGCTTGAATGGAAATAAGAAAATTGTGCTAATTTTCTTATTTTCAATCTGTATCCAACGTTCTGAAAAGAAAGCAATTGTTTTAAAACGATAGTAATTTTAAATGATTAGATAGAGCAGAAAACGCTCTTTAAGATGATATGTTAAGTAAAGGAATTATAATGAAAACTTATTTGAAAATACATCATCTGAAATCAAAATTCAAAATTCCAGAAGAACTTTCTTCCTAACCGAATAGAATTTACTATAACTCTCTCTCTCTCTCTCTCTCTCTCTCTCTCTCTCTCTCTCTCTCTCTCTCTCTCTCTCTCTTTCTCTCGCTCTCTCTCTCTCTCTCTCTCTCTTTGTGTAAATACCTCAACTAATATGAAAAGCAGCAAAATCCCACTCTTTCACTGTAGAGGTCTCCAGATCTCAAAAAACCTTCTGCTATAATAGTTTCTTGTCTGAACTGTCAGACTTTGAATTCTCTCTCTGTTTATTGCTTCCCTGACTGTACTAACATACATGTGTGCGTGTGTTCACTGCACAAGCCTTGATCGTTCGCTCGTTGTGCCGGTTCAAAGTTATTATTCAAACCAATGCTGCAACAAAGAATGTCTGCTTCCAAACAAAACCCCTAATCTTATTTTTAAAACAATTAATACCTTTTATTTGGATGTTAAAATGGTACTTGTTTTCCTAGGTTGGATAGCTGACTTATAAAAGGAAATATTTGTCTGACCAAATTAAAATGTAAGTCCCAACAATACCACCCTACTGTTAAGAACTCCCAGGGCCCATCTTGCTCAGAGAGGCACATTGCTCAACTAACCGCCAGCTCTCAGGACAAGTGATTCATATCATGCTCAGAGGCTCTACCTGCCGCCCCTTCCCGTCTCTTTGAATCTTTTCACTCCTGACAAGAAAATCTTAGATTCTGGATTTGTAAGAGATCACCATTCAACCACCCAGAAGTTGACCACTACAGATAACGGATAGATAGTGTTCATTAAAGAGGCTTATCTTATTAAGATCCAAAGGTCACTCAAGGATAAAGGTGGACGATGAAACAATACCATAATAATTGGTAATGATGGTGGTGATTAGGCAAAAGTTGATTATTTAAGAGGGAAATTCAACAAGAATTTGTTTACATTAGACTTGAAAACGACCATGCTGTGGTCAGCTAGATAATGGCATCACAGTATTGTGTTCCACAGACGGACAGCTCTAGGAAAGAAACTTTGCTCATGGAAGTTGATAAGAACGTTTCGGTGTAATTTAGCAAAAAAACACCACATATTAGAAATATTTAAAAAAAAGAAGAAATTCCGCAATAACATCATACCATGTTGTTCCTTCGTTTCTTTTCAATATATCCTACCCCTTCTCTCTCGCTTCCTCTGTCTGTGTCTATCTTTCTCTCTCTCATCTTCTTTTCCTAATTTCGCATGTTATTCAACTCTAATGTGATGCACAAACAGGTGGTGCAAGTTCAGGCTATTAATACCAAGGTGTGCATTGTTAAAAACAATACATCATACCATGTTTTGTCTACATCATTTTTAATCGATTCTGCTTATTATGTGTGGCAGCTCGTTCTTATGTATTGCAAAACCGCGGCATCCATGTATATATATATTTTTTTTTACATAGGCATCACCACTTATCAAGACCAAGAGGCCACTCAAGGATAAGGGTTAAAGAGTGTACAGTAGACATTGGACAATATAGTAATCATTAGTAATGAAAATTTGGTAAATTTGATAACTTATATAGAACGGTTCATCAAGAACTTATTTACGTTAGACTTGAACACAACCATATTGTAGTCAGCCGGAAAGCAGGAAAACGGAAGACAATTCCACAGGCGTGCAGTTCTAAGAAAGAAGATTTGTTCATGGAATCTACGTTTAGGTTTAGGCACAGATAAAGAGTGAGGGGAATTATTGATAGTGTGTACAGCTAGACGAGTGTTTCTTGTGAAAGTTTAGCGAGGGGGGACCATAGATTGAAGCTCAGTTGAACACTTTCCATGAAAATAACGATACATCAGAGACAAACTCGCAACATCTCTTCTGTGAGATAGAGGTTGCAAGGAAGAGAAAAGAATATCTCCTACGAGGCTATGAAGTCTATTTTGAACTCTATCAAGGCGGGACAAGTCCTTTCTAGCAGCTCCTGCCCAGATGTGGCAACAATATTCCATCCTTGGACGTACCTGGCTCTTATATAGATAGAGAATAGCATCAGCAGTGAGATATTTACCGGATCGATAGAAAGATCCCACCATTTTTCCAGCGGCCTTGGCAACAGATTTGATGTACGTGTTCCATTTAAGATCAGGAGTAAAGGTCAAGCCCAGAAGCTTGTAAAAACTTGAGGCCTCCTGGAGACGAGAGCCATTCATTTCAATTGATGCCAGATGTGGATCAGAATGTTGATGATGTAAAGAGAGAAGCTTGGTTTTAGATGCATTAAAAGTAACCAGCCACTCCTTTCCCCATTGTACTACGTGCTCAAGATCAGAGGAGAGAGAATTGGAGAGAACTTGGTCGTTTACTGTCTTAGATGTGCTACCATAAATGGTAGTGTCGTCAGCATAAATGTCTACAAATGATGTAAGGATGTGATTTGGAAGATCATTAATGCAGACCAGGAAAAGAGTTGGGCCCAGGATGGACCCCTGAGGGACACCAGCATTAATACTGTGAGCTTCTGATTTTTGCCCCTCAATTACTACTCTTAAGAACCTATCAGAAAGAAATGATTTAATAATTGAGAAGACATTTCCAGCTATACAATAGCTAGAGATCTTATGAAGTAAACCTTTATGCCATACCCTATCAAAGGCCTTAGATATGTCAAGAGCAATTGCCCTAGAAAGGTGGCCTCCGTTGAGAGATTTGCCAGTCCTATGAGATATAACTGTGAGCACATCTGCTGTAGAACTAGCAGAACGGAAACCATATTGAGTGTCACTAAGAAGGTTATTTTTGTTGAGATATATATTCTTATTGAAGAGTGTGTAATTTATTAATACTTGTACAAATTAGTTTATGTTATAATCAATAATGCTTAACTATGAAAATGAAATAACGCAGACTCAAACAACCATCATTGTCTTCATCATCATCATCATCATCATCATCATGGAGAATATGGGCTAAGATAATTTGAAAATTATCTTTTTTAAGTGGGTTACTCTCAATTTGAACCCAGCTTAATAAGTTTCTGAATTTCTCTACTTGAGCATTATTTTCACAACACTTCATTCAATGTAGCCTCCAACTCTCTCCGGCTGTATCTTGTTGAACTCAGGAATCTTTCTGTTGAACTCGGAAATCTTTCTGTCAAATGCAGCATAGTGAAACTGATTAACATTAACTACCCATGCGGAGTCGCAGAAATACCTGGTTTAGTACCGAGGCTTGGGACGAACACTCTCGGTGCTGATAGACCCGTACATCTTCCCAGGTCATCCATCTAGGAGAAGGAAAACTCTGAAGCTTAGCCTAGGGGAAGGAAGCCTCTTCAGTCCCGGATCACAACTTTACTAGAGCTGGTGATTCAAACAAATTCCCAGTTGGCAAACCTAAACTGCTTAAGGAGTAGATAGGCTCTGTCTATCGCCCGGTTTTCATAGTCCTTTTTTGCATATTAACCAGGCTCAGAGGTGCTATCACAGGGATTCGAGAGAATCACCCAGTGATCGACCTTTTCCTGACTAGGGCAATGAACGCCATTTTCCCCACTCCCGCCACATCCCATCCCCCTAAGCTGGACACTGTGGGGTTGTTTGGGTGCCATATATGCCGGTACAGTTGGTTGGGCTGAGGATACCAGATTGACAGTTCCTGGCTGCTGTTTCCGACTGATAGTACATGAGGCCTAACTCTTTGGTAGCGCTTAAAGCGGCTGCTCCATTAACAGCTGTATAATATCAGGACAGGGCCGTGCTTAGTGCCCCCGCAGATCCCGCAATTGCGGAGGGGGACGCAAGGTCTTTGTGAGCCACAAGGCTCCTGGATGCCGTAAGGCCCTTTTTAGCATCGCAGAACTATTGCGATGAAAAAAGGACTAACTTGAAAATAATTATCATATTTGTACGTTGAAATGTATCAACTCGTCTTTCGTTATCAAATAATATATATATATATATATATATATATATTGATAGATAGATAGATAGATATGTACATATGCATGTATATATATATATAAGTATATATATGTATAAGTATATAAATATACATGTATATATTTATATGTATATGTATGTATATATATGCGTGTGTATATACATGTATATGTATATTTATATGTATATATATATATACATATATTTGAAGAGCCCTTTCGAAACCCCGTCCATTTTTTAAAAATGAGTTTCAAAAAGAAATAGATTATATATATCTGTTTCAACATAAGAAAAATAAATGTCAAAGTTTCAGGATATACTAAATCGCTTAAGAAAATTTAGCGGCACCGCTGTATTAGTTTATGCCCACAAAACTCGACCAAACGCAATAAAATAAATAAATAAGCAACAGCCATAAAAAAAGAATGTGATAAGAGATAGAATCGACGGCCACTAATATATACAACTTCAAAGCAACTCCCACCCATTACTTATTCCTGTCAGTCTATCAAATTTGCTGGAATCTTTCAAAGTGAAATGGGTGAAGGGTTGGTTAATCTTTTTTTTCACTTGAGTCATTTTGACGTTCTTGCAGAAATCGAATTTTTTGTTAAGTGCTTGTTTGTTTGTTTGTTTTTTTTAAATTTAGATTTTTTTTATTTCTTAATGCTTATTTCTTTTATGGTTTTAAATATTTTGGCTCATTGGATTCTTCTACGCATGCGTGATTTTATTTACTTTAATTTTTCATTAGAAGTCTTCGTTTTTTCCGTAACCCGTGATTATAATATGCTACTATATTTTACATTTTTCTGATCAAGTTTACTTTTCAAACTAAAAAAGACAAAAAAAAACTGAAAAAGAAATTTTGGCTTTAAAATAACCGTAAGTGGATTTCAATTTTCTTTTTTATTTTATTTTAAAGAAATTTAAAATATATATATATTGCCCTGCCCTGGCAATAGACGTCCTTTTGCCTAATACGAATATATTTTTTATTGAACTGTTTATTTGAATTTTCAATGAAAATTTTTAGATACATATACATTGCTGTTTGAAACCCTATTTGCAAATTAACGGCAATTCCTACATACAGTTTTTTTTATACGCATTATTACTAATGTTTTGTTTTTTTTTACCTCAAGCTTGGATTCAATTCACTTGGCCTGTAACATTAGTGACGGTACACAGACACTTTGTTACCTGTTATATCAGTAACAGTATTTAACAAAACAGCGTTAATCAAAGATCACATACTTGTTTCCATTTCCGGTAGTGGATTATTTGTTTTGCTTGATATTATTTTAATTATTATTAAATATTGAGTCTAATCTAAAATGAAACGTGCTCACGAATTCAGCGGATCCCAGAAAAGAAAGTTGAAAATACAGAAAGTTGCAAATGTTATTGAAAAGACTCACAAGATATTTTAATTTTTCTCTTCAAACGTCTCGCAGTTACATATACATAATAATCCTGGCGTTGACACACAATCCGTTTCTGATTTTGAGTCTAAAAGTGGAGTGCTAGATGAGCAATGGCCCACCCAGTCAGCATTCAAGCGTACTGATCCAAGTTATGCGCCTTGTCGTGTTTCTGATGATCCTGCTGATTGGAAAGAATTAAATGAACCACAGCGTATTAATTTGGGTTCGAAGGGTCCCGTTCAGCTGACAGATTATGATTTCCCATTAAACCAGGAAAACCCATCGCGGATGTTTTCTGAAAAGAACTATTATTTGACACTAAAAAATAATGAAACTGTTAGACGTTCTTGTCTTGTTTACTCGAAGTCTACAGATCGAGTTTTCTGTTTTGCCTGCCGTTTGTTCAGTAGTGAAAGCAAAAGTCGTGGGGGGGGGCTGTCTTCGTTCCAAGGATTTGGTAACCTGTGGAGCCGTCTGTCAAAAACTCTGAAGACACCTGAACAATCAACTCATCATAAGGAGTGCGTGATGGTGTGGCATGATAAACGGTCAGGCAACTCTATTGACTTACAATCTAGTAAACTGATTCAGGAAGAACAGACATATTGGAGAGCAGTTTTATTTCGTTTACTCAATATAATTCAATTTTTGGCTGAGAGAAATTGTGCTTTGCGTGGCAGAAATGAAAAGTTTGGTGACACCAGAAATGGAAATTTTATTGGAGAGGTGGAGCTAATAGCAAAATTTGACCTTGTCTTGTCTGAACATGTTAGACGCGCTAAGAGTCATGAACTGAGTGATCATTATCTGAGCAACCGCGCTCAGAACGAACTTATCGACCTTCTTGCTAAGTCAATACGGGACAAAATCATTTCCAAAGTTCTTGCATCAAAACATTATAGCATAATACTAGATTGCACACCCGATATCAGTCACACAGACCAACTAAGTATTGTTCTTCGAGAAGTTGCATTTAAAGAAGGATTTGGAGCGGAAATTTTTTAACACTTCGTTGAGTTTCTTGATGTGTATGATACAACTGGAAAAGGCCTTTTTGACAGCATTATCAACTTCCTGTCCAAATATGGCGTTGCCACATAAGACTGCCGTGGCCAGGGTTACGATGGCGGATCTAACATGCGAGGAAAAACCATAGAATGCAGGCACGCTTCTTGGAAGTAAATAAAAAAGCTGCATACATGCCATGCGCCAGTCATCGACTTAATCTAGTAATTGCTGATGCTGCAAGGTCGTCAATTACATCCATTTCTTTCTTTGGCTATCTGCAACGTATCTATAATTTGTTTGCCGCGTCAATGAAGCGATGGGTTATTCTGAAGAAACACGTGGCCCACTTTACAGTTAAAAGCCTTCCTGACACAAGATGGGAAGCAAAAGTAGAAGCTGTAAAATCATTACGTTTTCAGACAGCAGAAATTTTGGAAGCGATTGAAGAGTTAGAAAGAGTGTCTTTGGATAATCGAGATGGATTTATTAGCACGGAATGTCAAGCTTTAGCCATTGAAGTCAGGAGCTGGCGTTTCTTGGTTTGTTTGATTACGTGGTATGACTTGCTTTTTCAAATAAACATAATAAGCAAAGTGCTACAGAGTCCTTCAATATGCATCGATGACTAAATTTCTCACATCGAGGCTGGCATGTCATTTGTTTCACAGTACAGACATGGAGGAGTAGCAATAGCTGAAGGGAAAGCAAATGTATTAGCTGATGAACTTGAAGTAGATCGTGCCTATCCGGAACCAAAGAGAAGAAAGAAAATATGTCTTTTCAGCTACGAATCGTCAGATGAGTCAGATCATCAGACTGGTGAAGAAGTGTTTCGCCGAGAATTTTTCTATCCACTCCTAGATACAATTTCACGAAGTCTCCAGGAACGTTTTAAAAATATGAACGATTTCAAAACAAAGTACGGGTTTTTGTGTGGCGCAAGTAACATGAAATCGGCAATAACATCAGACATGTTACCGTCCTGTTGTGCTGCTTTGGCAGAAGGTGTTGGAGAAGGTGATATTGACTGTGAGAAACTTGAGAGAGAAATTATCAATTTCGTCAATCTCATGGACAATAAAAAGTGCATTACATTTTCCGCCATTGAATGTATAAATTATATAATGAAACACACACTTGTCGATTTATATCCCAACCTAGCTGTTGCACTCAGAATTGTAACTATATTGCCAGTTACAGTGGCATCCTGTGAACGTAGTTTATCTAAACTGAAACTAATTAAAAACTTTCTTCGGAACTCAATGTCTCAGGAAATATTGTCTGGCTTATCTGTTATAA
The DNA here is from genome assembly GCF_053919585.1 of Euprymna scolopes. Lineage (NCBI taxonomy): Eukaryota > Metazoa > Mollusca > Cephalopoda > Sepiida > Sepiolidae > Euprymna > Euprymna scolopes. Next base: position 142,569,792 of record NC_136484.1, on the reverse strand, counting down.
GCATTGAACATGAACTAAGCCGGGAAATTGACACGGAGAATTTAGTGCAGCAGTTCGCCACAGTAAAAACCAGAAAAGTGAAATTTTAAATATAAAGATGGTAGGTAAATAAATTTTCTTCGATTCCATTTTCAATTTTGGTTAAAACAGTTTACTGTTAATTTTTTCGACACTGACCAAAGCTTTCTTTCGATTGAATTTGTTGCTTCAGCATGCACGAAAAGAAATGCTCAATGAGAAATGAAAGAAATTTACTTGAGTAAATGAACCAATGAACATCTTTGACACATACGAAGCCGGAAGCTCTTGTTCGTTAAAAAAATATGCGTGTGTTGATTTGCTATCAAAGAGAATACAAATGAACGTCCGTAAAAAAAACTTTTTACTTCTACGAGTATGGGCCTTTTTATTATTTAACATATAAGTGAGTTTTATGTTTACTATTAATAAATGGTAAAATTATTTTTATTTCAATCGACAAATAGTTTTCATTTATGATATTTTTCTTTCTTTTTCTGTTTTCCCATCGCTCTAAATTACATTGTGACATTAGTTTGATTCTTGTTCTTAATTGATTTGTGAAGTAATCACATTATCTAACAATCATATTACAGAGGGTTTCATGCAACAGTAGGCGTGTCCAAAAAATCGCCTGTTTTTGACCCACCATGATGTAATCTTTTGATTAATTAAAACAAATGAATGAAAAATATATTTATCTTTAGTGCATCATAAAGAGGAATGATGAAATAAAAATTTCATGTAAAACTTATATTTTTTAAAAAATTTTCATTAAAAAATAGAAATTGAAACTGTGTTAATGACCGATCCAAAATGGTGGTAATGTATTTCATTACATAAAAAAAACATGGTTTCGTATTGATTTTTATTCAAAATTAAAAAATCTATTAAAAATCGAGTTTTTAACCGATTTTTGTGCGGTTTTCATCATTTTTTCTTTTTAAACTTGTTTATTTCCCTATCAAATTATTGTATTATTTCACTAAAACAGATCCAAAATGAGGAGAAAAACATTTTTTTTTTAATTTCAGTGTTCGCTAGTATGTTTTTTAAGCTCAAAGGGAATAGATTGAAAAACATTTATAATAAAATTTGTAAGTGTTTGCTCATCGAATCTTTTTTTATAAGCGAAAATATCAAAATAAACTGGTATGGTGGCTCGCACATGCTAAAAAATACATACGAAAATAATAGTGCAAGTCTATAAATGGTCCACAAGTAATCTTTTTTATTATAAAAATCTGCAAAAAATCTTTATAATGTACGTACTTGTCACTGCATGAAAATGTCATATTCCAAAAATCACATAAATCGATCAAGTAGTTTTTTTTTTTAATTTAAGAAAATCAAATATTATGAGACATTTTATCGAAGAAAAACTTAACGCCATCTTGTTTTTGAATGATACACTGCTAGCGACACCTATTGGGAGTGTTTGGAATATAAGATCGGCAAGGGGCAGACAATCGACTTTCCACACTATAGGAAAAAAAACTTGAAAAATTAAGACATTTATAAGTTTTTGAGGAATTTGAAAACGAAAATAACGTTTAAAATTCCAGCAAATGAGTAGTTTCCAATATGAAGAATTTTACGTAAATTGAGCACTCACACGTTGACGCTCCTCCAACAAAAATTCGGCAAATGTGTATTTCAGCGGCGTAAATTCAAGTTTTACACTGGTGGTGGCCATAAAGTGGGTGATCATTATACATTAAATTATTATAGAAAAGTGATCCCCCACTTTCTTTAAGCTAACATTTCTTCATATATTGGAAACTACTCGTTTGCTGGAATTTTAAACGTTATTTTCGTGTTCAAATTCCTCAAAAACTTATAAATGTCTTAATTTTCTAAGTTTTTTTTTTTCTATAGTGTGGAAAGTCGATTGTCTGCTCCTTGCCGATCTTATATTCCAAACACTCCCAATAGGTGTCGCTAGCAGTATATCATTCAAAAACAAGATGGCGTTAAGTTTTTCTTCGATAAAATGTCTCATAATATTTGATTTTCTTAAATAAAAAAAAACTACTTGATCGATTTATGTGATTTTTGGAATATGACATTTTCATGCAGTGACAAGTACGTACATTATAAAGATTTTTTGCAGATTTTTATAGTAAAAAAGATTACTTGTGGACCATTTATAGACTTGCACCAAAATAATTAAGATAAAAAAACAACAAAAAACACATGCATTCATATATGAATGTAAACGTTTCCATTATAGTTGTGCCTTTTTAAATATTTAAATACAGAAGCGAAATTCTTATTCACCTAAAACAAATTTTATTGCTTGCGACCTACCATATTTTCAAGGGACATATCTTAAAGAAAGTAAGCATCATGACACCTCACATTTAACTTGATATTTACTACGTATAATTACGGCTTGGTAAGTAAATAATTATTACAGCCTCTCTTATTAGTGATTGAAGTAACTATTTAAAAATATAATGTCATTTATCGACGGTTATTTCAAATTATTAACCTTTCTTTGCTTGTTTACGGAAAAAAAATAAATGCAAAATGGCGACAAATTTGAATTTGTAATATTTACGTTTGTAATTTCAATTTTAAAATACTTAATAGTGATTTTGGGGGGCTTTTCTTCGTTTTGTTTTAAAGTTTAATCTCTTTTCTTTAAATTGAATTGGTTATAAATTTTTTTTTTCCATTTTAATATTTTTCTAAACGTTTAAACTGAGGGGGGGGCTAAAAATGCTATTTTTTTATTTTGACACGCCTAATGCAGCACTACTTTAACCAGATAACACGCTAAAAGTATGAGATAAATTAACAACAAAAAAAATTAACGTATTTTTTTATAAGTTATCAAGTTTGAATCTATCTGGGGATGTAAAGGCTTTTTAGTGTTTAATGACTTTCTCCTAGATCGAGACATTTCAAAATGACTTGGTTACTTTTAATGTTGTTTTGATTTAATTCGTTTTTTCTCTCCCTCCCCTCCATACCAACACTTTTTGAAATAACCTCCTAAACTCTAATTTTGGACAGTATATCAAACTTTCTGTAGCAAAATAGTTTTAAAATTTGGGTTGAAATTTTTTGAAAATCCCTTTAAAAAACTGGTAAGAGATTGAAAGACCAAACACCACTAAATGGCTATAAAAATAGCTGCGAAATACTAAAAAATAGCTAATGTTTTTAAAAAGGTTAGCTGCAAAACACCAGTTCTTCGAGTTCTCAGTTTTTTTTTTTTTTTTTTCATGATTACGGAATATCTGCATTCTTTCAAGAGCATGTTATTCTGTTTAAAGTACCATTCATTTTGGGTTCAGTATGTTGAAGGGGGGGGGGGTGCGGCGGGTGCGCAAGATGAATTGTGCCGGTAGGGACGGTACAGGTCGCAGAGTGCATTCTGCGGGGGTGAGGGAGGCGCAATGTTCCTAAACACGGCACTGTATCAGGATGATTGTAGTGCCATGTCGCACAAGGAAAGGGACCCTGCACTCATCTCCGGTGGGCTTTCCTGAGGCCACAATCCTGGAGACGAGGAGTCAGCTGATGGTCTACTTGTATTACATGTCTGATATTCTGCACAACCACTTGTCCAGCACCCCTCACTCACTCATCCTAACTGAAACTTTTAAATTAAATAAAATGAAATGACAGTTCAAGCAAAAATTATGTTTAAGCCAGGCGCAAACTCATAGAAAACCAACCTGCCTCCTCCCTTGAGGCTTGTATTTATGAATATCTAATTTAGGTGATGTTGAATCATTTCTCCTAGTAAACACCCCGAATATTTTAGCATTAAGTGGAACTAACCTATACTCCTCCATTTCTTCTAACCACTTTAACATGCTTGGTTATCTCCCACTCTGCCGTAAGGACTCAGACAGACATATGCATGGGCTTGGAATCTATATTCGTAGCACCCTCCCCCTGACTAGAGAAACAAAAGTAGAATCAGATGGCCAGGCATGTGCTTCAGACTAAACATGCAACATAATATTAGCTACTTGTATTTTCTCTACCGCTCCCCTTCAACCCACGACTGTACCCTAATAAACAAAGTCTCTGGCAGTATAGATATAGCACTCTCCCTCGATACTAGCTCACAAGTACATGTATTTGGTGACGTCAATGTCTACCACAGTAACTGGCTTGGATTCTCTACTTACACAAACGTAGCTGGTAGCACAGCATATAGCTTCTCTATATTTCATTCCCTATCACAGACGGTTACATTTCCGACACTTCTGGTCTTCTAAAGAAAATTAGATGGTATCACTGGAAGAGTACATAATGTAATTAAATCCTTCTTGATAAGAGAAAAATCGATTTTGTCCTCGACAGTCGTACATCTAAACAATATGATATAAATGCGAGAGTACATCAGGGGTCTATCCTGGGACATTTATTGTTCCTGATATTCATAAATGACCTCCCTGATAAAATTGTCTTTGAGATGAAAATATTTGTTGATGACACCACGGTCTATAACAGGCACGAGGAGAAAACAAATGAACACATATCTAAGGAAATGGCAAAAACAGGAAGACCTCCAATCTGTAGTGGAATCGGATCAGAAATGGATGGTAACGTTCAATGCTTCCAAGACTCAGCTTGTTTCCTTTAATAATTACAAGAAACCTTATCAACCACCAATAGTTATGGTTAATGATACAGTACCTGAAAGTACTTTGTTCAAACTCCTTGGATTAACGTCCACAGGGAACATGAGTTGGAACAGATACATCAAGGACATTGCCAAGGCTGCTGTGAAGAAGGTGGGTTCTCTCTACCGTGCTAGGAAGTTACTTACGCCTAAAAGTATCCTGTACCTCTACAAGGCCACCATTCACCTATGTATGAAGTATTGTTGTCACATTTGGGCTAGTGCATCTGCTACTAGCCTCTCACTCCTGGACAGGGTTCAGAAGAGAGTCGCCAACCTGATAGGTCCTGAACTGTCAGCTAAGCTTCAACCTCTGTCCCATCGACGAAGTGTTGCATCCTTCTGCCTGTTCTACAAGTATTTTAACGGTAGATGCTTTGACAAACTACAAGCCTTTGTACCTCCTTGACATAAATACCCCCAACAAACCCGAAAGCAGCAAAATTCCACCCCTATACAGTGGAGATCCTCAGATGCCAGAAAGTCTTCTACTCTAACAGTTTCTTCCCCAGAACTGCTTGACTTTCGAATTCACTTCTCGGTTCTTGTTTTCCTGACTGTACTGACATGCAGAAGTTCAAGTGTAATCTAAACAGTCATCTTGCTGCTATACTCTCTACATAGTGTCCCTGCAATTATGTCCCAGATCGTAGCCCCCTACATCAAAGTGGCACTGTGCCTTGTTTGGGTTGAAAATCCATAAAAAAAATGAGGGTAAAAGCAAAAACCTTAGTTTTTAATGTATTAAAATTAACCAGCCATCCTTTTCTCCATTGCACCATTTACTAAAGATCAGAAAAGAGAGAATCAGACAGATCTTGGTCATTACTGGCTTTTGAAGTGTTCCCATAAATTATGGTGTTGTCTGTTTTCATGCTGGGGCCCTTCATCAGAATGGGACACCCTTCGGCCAAGTCTACATTTTTGCTATTTCACCCTTTGACTTCCACAGATGTCAAGTCCAAACCTCGTTTGTTTGCTAACACATTGAATACCGAACTTTCTCTCTTCTGTATCGCAAAACTATCTTTTCTTAATTCTCTGGCCACGCGAATAAGAATAAATCTACGTTGCACAAAAAGAACAATTACTTCATCTTTGTCATATAATTTTGTTTATGCTAGTTATGAAAACTAGTATTCCTTTTCACCAAGTTAACATACATGGGACACTTTTTAACATAAATATTTTATCTTTAAATACCTAATACACTTTGATAATATTCTTTCTGCTATTCAAACATTCCTTTTTATTATCAAAATATTTTAACACTGACAATCGCCCATGGCATTTCCCGGGACCGACAACATAACATAAGTACAAATGGAAGAGGAATGAATTTGGGAAATAAACCAGTCCCCACAAAAGATGACCAGGAAATGTCGTATAAGAAGTCAAATAGGTTAAAAGTAGAGGGGAAAAAAGTGGCGTAGAGTCATCATATCACATGACGTCAGGGATGATATCGAGGGTGATGAAATAACAAAGATTTTAGTTTAGTTTGGCTATGGAATATGCGTGAGACAGATCGTCAATGATATTGTAATAACTGAGAAGAAAACTTTGATAATCACCAAGAGTGAAATGGCCCATTAAGATTACTATGTTCATCTATTTATCTTTAATAATATAGTAAACTAGTTTAAGGAATATTAGTCTCTCTTTTTTGTCTCATGTGTAAACTGTTTCTCTCCAGAATAAACTTAAAACTAAAACTCCAACGAACATCTTAGTCTCCCTTTCTGTACACAATAAAAAGTTGTATTTGCATAGCTCCACTGATGACGAATAAAAACAACATCCACATATAACGACGTTTTAAAAAGATTTTCTACATGATGGAAATATCACAGTATTGTATGTGAGATAGGCCGAATGCGTTCATTGTTGAGATCAAAGGAAAATAGTTTGTGACTCAAAACAAAATGAAATATCCCTATTTATATAAATCAGATATGTATATATCTTTATCTATTTGTATGTGTATTTTATACACATGCAGGCAATATGTATGAAAAAGATTTTTTTAAAAATAAACCACAGGAGTAAATCATCAAAAACGAGATATTTACTGGTTTCATTCAGATTAACTGAGGAAGTTCTTTAATCTGAAGGAAACCGATAAATCTCTCGTTTTTCTTTTTACTGTGTTTAGCTTGTTTTTCATTTCATATTCATATTTGTACTAGCAGTTCAGCCTGACTTTGGTCAGGCCCTATGTACTTTTCATAACTTTATGTGCATATATATATATATATATATATATATATATATATATATATATATATATATATGCACACATATATATTAAAAAGTTTAACTCATGTCCAGGTAATCTACATCTAAAATTTTAAGTATTTAGACCCAAAATTGGTGGAAGAGTTTGGTAGAGTCTGCAAAGGTCAACTTTGACCTCTTGGCAGCCAAATTTTCGCCCAAAACTGATTAAAAAGCTTGCTGCATGTCTGAGTACCCTTTATGTAAAATTTCAAATGTTTAGATCCAAAATTGGCTGAATAGTTTGCTAGAGACCACAAAGGTAAAACCTTGGCAACCATATTTTCGGCCAAAAATCGATTAAAATGTTTGTCTGAATACACTTTATGTAAAATTTCAAATGTTTAGAATACAAATTGGTTGAGTAATTTAGTAGAGACCGCAGAGGTCAATTTTTTTTATCTTTGGCCCGAATTTTGACCTCTTAACATTATTGTTTTGAGTTCAAATCAAATTATAAAGTTAGATCGATGTCCAAGTAATCTATATCTAAAATTTCAAGTGTTTAGACCCAAAATTGATGGAGGAGTTTGGTAGAGTTCCCAAGGGTCACATCGTTGAACTTTGACCCCTTAACAGGAAAATTTCTGGCTGGAAACCGCTTAAAAAGATATTCCCAAATCTCAGTAGAGTTATTGTGTAGGGAAATGTACACAGACTGACACACACACACACAGACATTTTCTCTTTTATAGATATATAGATTACTAGCAGTTCTGCCTGGCTTTGCTCGGGCCCTATCTACTGTTCATAACGTTATATGAATATGTATATATTAAAAAGTGTTAATATGTACATTAATGCATTTCTATATAATAGGCTTCCTTAACTACCATGGAGAAAAGTTGGTAGAAACTGCAGACGTCAAATTTTCTAAATTTTGACCCCAATTTTGACCCTTTACTATTTATTGTTTTGGGCTCAAATCAAATTAAAATGTTTGACCCATGTCCAAGTAACCTATATCTAAAATTTCAAGTGTTTAGACCCAAAATTGGCAGAGGAGTTTGGTAGAGCCTGCAAAGGGTAAATCTGTAAACTTTGACCTCTTGCCAGACAAATTTTCGCCCAAAACTGATTAAAAAGATTACTGCATGTCTGAGTAACCTTTATGTAAAATTTCAAATGTTTAGACCCAAAATTGGCTGAATAGTTTGCTAGAGACCGCAAAGGTAAAATCTTTTGAACTTTGACCCCTTGGAAGCCAAATTTTCAGCAAAAAAACGATTAAAAAGCTGGCCCTATGTCTGAATACACTTTTTGTAAAAATTCAAATGTTGAGACCAAAAATTGGCTGAGTAATTTGGTAAGGACCGCAGAGGTAAATTTTTTTAAAACTTTGACCCAAATTATGACCCCTTAACATTTATGTTTTAGGCTCAAATTAAATTATTAAGTTAGATCCATGTCCAAGTAATCTATATCTAAAATTTCAAGTGCTTAGACCCAAAATTGACGGAGGAGTTCGGTAGAGTTGTCAACGGTCAAATCGTTGAACTTTGACCCCTTAACAGGAAAATTTCTGGCCGAAAACTGCTTAAAAAGATATTCCCAAATCTCAGTAGCCCTTATGTCAAATCTCAAGTCTGTAGACCGAAAATTGACAGAGTTATTGCGTAGGGAAGTGTACACAGACAGACAGACACACAGACATTTTCACTTTTATAGATATACTAGCATTTCAGCCCGGCGTTGCCCGGGTGTTATGAGGTGTACGTTGAGCAAAAAAAAGAAAAAAGCAGTCAATTTTTTAAAACTTTGACCCCTATTATGACCCCTTAACATTTATTGTTTTGGGCTCAAATTAAATTATTAAGTTAGATCCATGTCCAACGAATCTATATCTAAAATTTCAAGTGTTTAGACCTAAAATTGGCGGAGGAGTTTGGTAAAGTTCTGAAAGGTCAAATTGTTGAACTTTTCGTTGGGCGAAAACAGATTATGAAGATTTTCCCAAGTCTCAGTATCCTGTATATCAAATTTCGAGTCTGTAGACTGAAAATTGACAGAGTTATTGCGTTGGAAAATGTACACAGACACACAGACACACATACACACACACAGTCATGTTCACTTTTATATATATCAGATAGATGTTTTTATATTATGTTTATCCAAGTAAAAAGAAAGATGTTTTAGACTTATATGAGATTTGTACAAGTATCGATATCATAAAAATTACTGCCTTGGCACTTGCACTCTTTCCATTTCTTTGTGCCAACCAATCACATGTTTCTATTTCAAATAACTGTTAATTTATTAGGTATATTTATTTTTAAAATAAGATGCTTTACATTTAATAAGTCACATTATATCTCATAGACACTAAAATAAAATGTCTACTATAGAAATTACAAGATTTTGAATAAACATTAAATATATAGCAGAATATTGTTAACGAATAATAAATCTGCAACACAAAACTGTAAAATCCTAGAACAAGATATTTCCTACATACACTCAGTCCAAAGAAATCAAAAAGTGTACAGAGTGGGAACGACCAATCAAACGGTCAGGAAAAAGTGAAACAGCGGTCGTTATCTGGTGTTATAAATTCAGCGCTCGTCTTGGACTCAGTAGACTTTTAAGACCACTTTACATGGTGCTATGAACAGGATGGACATGGATACACGGATAATGATGTAGTGATGGCAGACGACACATGACACAGATATGGAGGTGGATAACCAAAACACAAACCAACAAGTCCGATCCCACGACGCAGCATGAGTATAACACGACCACCAAAACTAAATGCGAGGTAGGACCAACTCACAACTACACAGAACTGTTTCAACATGTGAACACAATACGGTGGGGGGGGGCATAAGGTGGCGGGGGGGGGCATGTAGAGAATGGGAATGACTGATGAGACGGGTTGAGAAAAAGTGGAACACCGGTCGTTATGCAGTGTTATAAATTCAGCACTAGTCTCAGACTCGGTAGACTTTTAAGTCCACTTTACAAAAATCAAAATAAGATTTCTTTTCGGTTATGGACAATATATTTCTATAAAATTGCTTATTTTAAAAGTTGTCACATTGTAAAAAAAAAAAAAAAAATCTAGAAAGAAAATTAATCCAAAATAATGAAAAATATAGTTGTTGTATTTTAGCACTCCCGGGCGTCGTTGAGTCACCTAAGTGAAGAGATTATTCCTATAGAGATGTAGATAAAACAGAAAAAGCATTTACTGAAATCAAATGGAAATTAGTAATTGTAAAAATGGAAGACACAAATGTTAAATTGCATAGTGTCTGACTTGAAGATAGTAAATAAACTAACATAGAAAAAAAAACACAGTAAATCAATGCTAAATAATTAAAAGAATTGCCAACTAGTCAAATTTTTAGGTAAATTCTATGTTAATGTATAATTTATGAACAAAATCTTTACAACCAAAAAAAATACATTTGCGAATTACTTAGGACCTCTATCCAGTCCTGGTTGACGGAATAAGAGCATGCTACCCCCGTGAAGTAAATAAAGGGTTCTGCTTGAAATTCCCAAGTTCGACAGAAACATTCCTGAGTTTGACAACATACACCTGAAGAAGATCGGAGGTTACATCGACCGAAACGTTGTGAAAATCACACACAAGATGAGAACAGTAGTCCGATGAATAATAATACAAAATCTTTACTGTCATATAAAAAGAACTTTGTGTGTGTGTGTGTGTGTGAGACTTTGTTCCTTATGGACTCCAAAACGCCTATGCTGAGTTTTATCAAATTTCACACGAAGGTTCTTATCTGCTTGGCAGTGTTCTTAGATAGGTTTTGTATCGGAATGTGTTCAATAAGTATCAATAATTAAAATAATCCAATGAAATAAGAAACAGGTGATTTTGACTAAAGTTAACACTTTACACAGCCTAACATCACAAGTGCATTTGACAAGTTTTATTACCACAGAAGCCGAAAGGTCCAAAACACGAAATCAACAGTAGGTTCTTTGATATGAGAGGGATGCGTTCAAAATGAATGTTTTTGCTTAAAGCACAATTGCACCATGATACTTGACCTTTTCATTTTAAACTTAAATTCAAGCCATTATCACCACACAAATAGTAAGGCCAGGCATATAAAACCAACAGTAGGTTCTTTGACATGACAGAGGCGCGTCTGAAATGAATGTTTTTGTTTAGAATATAATTGAAGCATAACATTTTTCTTAAGGTTTGGGAATGTACATAAGAGTCAAAAGCTACGTTTGAATAAAAAAAAATGTGCCTCTCATGTTTAGACCAAAAAGACAAGCACTTTAGAAGCTTGAGAAGTAATGGATAAAGAACTGAACCACTTAAAAATAATTCGATTTATAAGTTAAAAAAGAAAGGCTTCAGCATAAAAGAACAAAATTTGTGCTAGTGCTACTCTATTGTACTAAATGATTTTTAAAGTCTCACAATTAATCATTACCTATTTCTGAACATATATCACATAGGTGCAAAAATTTTTGCCGGTTTTGTAGAAAGGGTCATTTTCAACCATTGTAATTTATTTTATGCATATTGTTATAAAATAAACATTTAGCCATGATTAATTCATAACTTTTTCTTTCAGATAATTAAATCATCGTTCATATTTTTCTGCAATATCCTCAACCATGTTGACCCAAGACGACCTTCTTTAGTCAACAGAAAAAGAATCATCTTCCATCAATGCTTGTTACCGTCACAGAGCACCAAAGATTTCCTACGAAAATTTGATTAAAAATCTTGCCCCATCCTGCATATTCTCTTGACCTAGCTCCCTCAGATTATTACTTATTTTGAGGATTACAGAACCATTTAGATGGCCTTAGATTAACATCATGAAAAGAGAACGAACACAGAAGCAGCCCAGAGAACATTCATCAACAAAATATGACTAAATGAATTACTGGGAGAGGCTGAAGGAGCTGCAGCTGTATTCACTACGATGCCAAAGTGAATGATATATTATCATCTACGTATGGAAAATCTTGGAAGGAAAGGTCCCAAACATAACACAAGTAGAAAGAACCCACCAGCGACGAGTGTAACGTGACTGACTTGAGGGAGCGATTTGCTCCCCATTGGGGAGGTTGAGACTCGCCCCCCTCCGAGACTTGAGAAAGAGCCGGTAAATATGCTAAAATTGTTTAAATTAATCCTGGACAACAGCGGATATTGAAAATACTTGAATTGAAATATATCAATATATATATTTTATTGTTTGAAAAGCCAGAGATATATTTTGTTGTTTAAAAATCCAATAACAGAAAACATCAGAATAAAGTAAAAACGATATTGTACTTGTTGGCCTGGAGAACACCTTCAGACTATGGCTTTCTGAATGACAGGGATTAACCCCGGAGGTCATGTGAACGGATGTCATTTTTGGTCCCAGATTACAAAACTGGTAATATTCGTGAAGTGCACACATGCAAATGTATCTGGGGTTTCCCCAGATACGTAGCTGGCTCTAATTGGTTGAATAGGACCACCGCACCCCAACCCGGCCCAGAATATAAAAACAAGCGCGCAGTTTTTTTTAGACAGATTGGAGAGAGATTGCGTGGAATCTCGAGATAATAACACCACTCCCAAATGCTTGATCACACCCCCCTGTCCATTCCGCCTAAGTGCCATCTATGAAGGGAGAGATTGTGAATTAAAAAATGTGCTAAGAACTGAACCAATATATCTATAAAAAGACTGTAAATTTTATGAAATTAATTTTTAGTAGAATAGAATTTTTATTTGTCTTCCTTCTTTCTGGCATATGCGAGCTTCACTTTTTGCTTTCAGGAGAATTCGACAGAGAGGGATTCAGAATTTAATGTGGAGATCTATCGGAGAACTAGACATCACGACCCACAGTTCTTTAAGACGATCGGAGGTCAGTCACTTGACTTCAGCATGAGAGACGTTTCACACGAGGAAGCTCTGCTATATAAAAACCACACCTGGGACTACACAGAGAATCAAGTCCCTCATCCATCACAGCTTCACCTACGGTGGTATAAGATCATTCAACTGTATTCCAGTCGCAATAAGAAATATTAGGAGAGTGTCCCTCGACACTTTCAAAAAACAACTGGACATTTCGCTGGAAAAAATACCTGATCAGCCACCAACATCAGACTACCCTAGTCCTAACCTCAATCGTCTAGTGGACTGAACCTCTGTGGGAAGTTTGCAGCTTGAGCGCAGTGGAGTTCCAGCTCAACTATGTCAATAACCGACGGAATAACACAAATAACAAACTACTACATTAGTTAGAATTGCATTTCACACGAAAACTGAAAGAATTTTACAAACGAGGCATTTATCAACTTTATCAATGGAACCAAGTTAAAGAAACAAAGGTTATTATTGTCATAGATGAAGAGCTTTTAAAAATGTTTTCACTTTCAAAATGAAATTCTAAATTGGAAAAATCTTTTGCACCAAGGCTCAACATTGCTTAACTTTGAACTTTTTTCTTTTACTAAGGTGTCAGCACTTATCAAGAGTTAAAGGTCACTCGAGGATAAGGTTTAAAGGAGTCAGGTGGATAGTGAGATAATGCGGTAATGATTGGTAATGATAATGGTAATCAGACAGAAATTGATTATTTAAGAGAGCGACTCAACAAGAATTTGTTAACATTAGACTTGAAAACGACCACGCTGTAGTCAGCTGGATAATGGCACCACAGTATTGTGTTCCACAGGCGGACAGTTCTAGGAAAGAAACTTTGCTCATGGAAGCTGATACGAACGTTTCAGTGTAATTTATCCAAAAACACCACATAGTAGAAATATTTTTAAAAAAAGAAGAAATTACAGAATTATATCATACCGTGTTATTCCTTCTTTTCTTTTCAATATATCCTTCTCTCTCTGTCTGTCTGTGTGTACCTTTCTCTCTCTCTCATCTTCTTTTCCTAATTTTGCATGTTATTCAACTCTAATGTGATGCACAAACAGGTGGTGCAAGTTCAGGCTATTAATATCAAGGTGTGCATTGTTAAAAACAATACATCATATCATGTTTTGTCTGCATCATTTTTAATCGATTCTGTTTATTATGTGTGGCAGCTTGTTCTTATGTATTGCAAAGCCACAGCATCCATGTATATATATTCTTATTGAAGAGTGTGTAATTTATTAATACCTTTACAAATTAGTTTGTTATAATCAATAATGCTAAACTATGAAAATGAAATAATGCAGACTCAAACAACCATCATCATCATCATCATCATCATCAGAGAAGTGATGGTCGGTAAAGGTTAACGACACAAACTGACAACCTTGGTGTGCTGAGTTCGAATCCAGTTCATTGCACAAAAACACTTTCATTCTTTGGATCGATGATCATTTTTTTACTAATTTTGACGCCTTTAAGATATAGAGTAATAACCGCTACAGGAAGTAATTTCTCAGATTTTGAAGCTCCTTAAAATACACGTTAAATGAAACATTTTGGGTGAATCAAGCACGAAAAAAAAAATCCATTAAAGTAACACAAAATAAAACATCTATATATATTAAAGACAAAAGTTTTTGTATGTCCAGCAAAGTCTTTTTTCGCCAGGGGCCTTGGGGGAGGAGGATTACTATATTTTAGAACTTTTTATATATTCCCTAGATTATAATATCTACGATTTGTGAACGGACATCGTCTGTAGATTTATTTTATAAAATCCCGGCTATTCTGCCCTCTCACATGTTTGTTTGTATTTTTCATATAAAAGCGAAACTGAATCGAATGCGAAAGCATCTTCCGGCCTTTCATGCCAGGACATCCATAAAGCAATCAGCTTTGATCAATCTGGGGGAAACCCCTCCTATCAGACAATTGCTATTCATTGTGACACTTCCTTTTTGTGGGAAGTTGGTTTTCCCCAACATCGTGGGGAAACAAACAAATAAATGAAATGGTTGAAAGCTGAACTGACCTCCAGCCAGCATTCGTTTCTGCAAGTCAACTGTTTGATTGTCATCGCTAAATTTTAATGCTTTTCACTTCCTATGGCCGTGTAGTGTAGCGGTAAAATGCCTTGTTTTCTTTCACTTTCTTTTCCGCCTTCGGGTTCGTCAAGGGTTCAAGCCTCCCTCCCTACTAATACCTTTTTTTGTTCAAACACCTGGGCAACACACATCACGGGTTTGAGCCTGCCTGCCTACTAACACATTTTTGGGGGGGGGGGGGAGGCTGAATACACACCTCCAAACAACCGGGTAACGCCGTGTACCCCCGCTAGTAAATTAATAAACCATTTATTGAATTAAATTAAAATCATGAAATTAATGGAAACAATCATTCTTTGAAAATATGAGGGGTTTTTTTTTTTCCTTTTTTGAAAACGAATATTTTCTTTAAGAAATTAAACTTTCAAAATTAATTTAAAACGTCATTATTTGAAAATATACGTTTTACAAACCTGATGAAAACTTATATAAATTCAGTGAATATCTTTTCCCAAATAGAACTTCCAATACCTCTGAACCTATTATTAACTTCTGCGGGAAAAGGTCTATGCAGACACTACAAGAAATTATTACACTGTCAATTTCGATTGAAACGAAAGAAAGTTGTTTTCTCAATCAGAATCCCTGAACTGTGGAATTCTTCCCAACTACAGTAATCTATATATATAAAAGCGAAAATGTATGCATGTATGTTCACTTTTTGTGTATGTCTGTAAAAGGCTTTTTTCGCTGGACATTTCGGTCGGCTCATTCCTTCTTAAAACTTTTTATATCACATCTAAATGATAATATCTATGAGTTAGCAACGGGGGTCGCCTGTCTATTCAATTTGCTTGACTTTGAAAAGATAAATATTCAACATTTTTCGATCGCCGCATGTGCATTAAGCTTTTTTTGTATAATAAAAGCGAAACTAATTATGGCGGCATTTTTCTGGTTGCGATTGCCGGAAACGTCCGAAAGCAATCAGCTTTGATCAATGTGGAGTTTCTCTTTATATCAGACAATTGCTTTCAATTTGGACAATCCCCTTTTTATGGAGAGCTGATTTTCCCCACAACATCTAGGGGAAACAAAAAAAAAAAAAATCCTGCCCCGTAGTAAATAAAATACTGCCCCGCAGTCAAAGTTGAACTCATTAAGTATGGACACCTGCCTATTCGTAAGACTTAAATAAATTCAACATGCTTCTGTTACTATTTCGTGGTGGGCCAGTGGTTAACGTCGCACTTTTTTTTTTTCACACTTTAATTTCCAACTTCGACTCAAGGGTTCAGGTTCGATCCTTCATACTTACCTACCAAAACATTGTTTTTATTTTAAACCCTCACCCCCGGCACAAACACCCGAGTGTTTTGATTTGCCTAAAACCCACACACCTCCAAACACCCGGACAAGGCCGGGTACCCCCCCCCTGCTAGTCTATAATATAAATCTCATCTGTCTGTTTAAATGTATGTATGTATGAATGTATTTATGTTTGTATGTCTGCCTAAAACTTTCAACAGAAGCGACGGATTTTCATAAGATTAGTATCATTTTGAAGCTTGACCCTTCAGATGACAAATATCGAAAAATTGGCTAAAAACATTAATTCCTTCACTCTCAACTTGGCACTTTTCTACAGGGAGGGGTCGCTTTTTTCGACGTTATTTTCGAAAGTCATCCCTTCTTTTCAATCATCTAACCTTAATTTAAACCTACATCACTTCCGGTTTGGCGATTGGTGCAACAGCTAATACGTCACTTTTTTTTTCGCTTTCTTTTCCTCCTTCGTGGTATGAGTTCAAGCCTGCCTGTCTACTACCACTTTTTTCTTTCTTTTTTGCATTTGCAATTTTCCTTCTTACACACACCTCCACTTTCTTTTCCACCTTCACGTCACAGGTTCGAGCTTGTCTGTCTACTAAAACTTTTTTTTGTTTTTGCTACACCTACAAACACCCGGGCAACGCCGGGCACCCAGACTAGTAAACAATTGAAGGTAAAATTGAACAGGTGCTTCGCTACTGTATTCTCTTCTGTGTAAATTTCTACTACCTTTTCCCTATGTTGTGAAGGAACATAACTGGCTATACACCGGTTACAAACTGTATATATATATTGGACTGTTTGGCAGACAGCGGCAGACAGCGGCAGACAAGCAGTCGCAGTAAGACGGATAGTCTTACGTGTTGATTATCAGACTTTCTTCCCCATACTTGTTACTATGTACTTCTATTTACCTTAGGCGAGCAGCCTTACGTTTCTGTATTATAAATAAACCCCATTACACATACCACTCGGTGTAACTCACGTTTGTCTTTATTTCCTAAGTATTTAGGAATATAACAATGGCGACGAAAGGATGTTCTTTCTCTTAACAGAGATAAATTACCGTACCAAGGACTGTGTACAATGCAAGGATTTTTTGTTTTACGAAAAAAACAAACTACACAAGGATTTTTGACCACGTGCGTCAATGAATTTAAAAATTTTTCCTACCTAAAGTAGCGAAAAGTACGGATTTTTCTTCGTAAAGAACTCACAAGAAATTATAGAAACATGTTCAAGGTAAAGTGGAATTTATATTTATTTTGACAAGTAAAAAAAAAAAAAAAAAAAAATGGTCGCAAGTTGAATTCGAAACTACACTAAAGGATTACGAGTTTCGAAAGAAAAAATATAAATACAACGACTATTGTACCATTTTATGCCACGTGGGAACGGCAGCCATATATTTTTTTTTTTTTTTGGAAAATTAATTGTTTGTTATTGCCTTTATATAAATAATTGGAACTATTTGTCGTGGGAAGTAAGAAATATTTTGTGTATGAACTTACGTTGTTGAAAAAAAAAAAAGAAAAAAAAAAAAAAAAAAAAAAAAGAATTATTTTACAAAGCCTGTTGAATTACTATGGATGAACTTTGTTGAAACGTGTTGTGTCTGCATATTGCTACTAATTTACGATATACGTAAATTTACGATTTTTCTTTGGAATTATTGTGTAGAATTCGAAAAGACATTTTTGTACTAGAAGCTAACATGGAACAATTAGCAGAGTTAACTAAGGCTCTAGCCCTTAGCATCCAGGAACAGACAAAAATGACTCAACAATTTTTAGCGCAACAACAACAACAACAACAAATTCAACAACAACAGCTACAGCAACAGCTGCAACAACAACAAGAAAGAACACAAAACACTTTAGAGGCACAACAAGAACAAACAAACATACTACAACGACAAATGTCGACACAGCAAAAGAATTTAGAAAAGCTAATTCTAACGTCGACCGGGAAGAAGACTAATTTTTCTGCCGAGGGTATTTCAAATTCACTAACGGAATTTCGTTACTCCCCGGATACTGGTGTTACTTTCCCTGCATACTACAGAAGATACGAAACAATTTTTACGAAAAGATGTTTAGACTGGACCGATGAGGAAAAAGTTACCCTGCTACTACAAAAACTGGGTACTGATGAAAACACCAAGTATGCAAATCTAATTCTACCAAAAAAACCGGAGGAGGTTTCGTTCGAGGAAACAATTAGTACCTTGTCGAAAATATTTGATAAAAGGGATAGCCTATTTCACTCTAGATACAAATGTTTGAACATTCAGAAGGCAGAAGCTGAAGACTATCTAGAATATGCTTGCACTGTGAACTGTTTATGCGAATCATTTAAATTGAATGAAATTTCCGCAGACCAATTTAAATGTTTAATCTTTGTACAAGGTCTCACAGCACCAAGGGACAAAGATATACGTTCACGGATCCTAACAATTATGGAGGCGGATCCTAACATAACATTGCAAAAAGTCACTGAAGAGTGTCAACGTCTGATTAACATAAAGAAAGACAACACTCGCATTGAAGAGAAAAATATTTTTAAGGTGCAGCAAGTAAAAAGGCAAGGGACCACAAGAAAGTCCAGGTTCCAAGAACACAGGATCCTTAAAGGATACAAAGACCCAAAGCTAAAGTGTAAATGTTGTGGTAGTTTAAGACACAACAATAAGACCTGCTGGTTTAGGAACAAAATATGTTATGAATGTGGTCTCAGAGGTCACAAGGGAACATACTGTGCCCAGAAGAAAAGACAAGGGACCGATAATGTAAATACGCTTCGCATGAATAAAGAAAAAAGCTGCGAAAGACGGAAATATGTTGATGTTCGGATAAATGGACATCTGGTTACATTGCTTCTGGATAGCGGTGCAGATATTAGTATTATAAATGAAGATATATGGAAAAGGATAGGTCGACCTGAATTAACGAAAACCAGAAAGACGGCGAGAAGTGTGTGCGGCAAAAGATTAGAGTTCAAGGGAGAATTAAAATGCAAAGTGACATTCGCTAACCAGACTCATAAATCCAAAGTGTACGTCGTACCAGGAAAGAATACATGCCTGTTTGGGGTAGATTGGATTGTCCTGTTTAATTTATGGGAGAAACCCATAAATTCGTTTTGTAACGTTTTAACTGCAGAAAAAGCAAACCAAAGGGAAGACTTCCTGAAGGATTTGAAAACTGAATTTCCCAATGTTTTTGCCGAAGGACTAGGACTCTGTATTAAGACAGAGGCAAAATTTGAATTAAAGAAAAATGCCACTCCAGTATTCAAACCTAAAAGGAATGTGCCTTTTTCAGCGATGGACGCAATCGAAAAAGAGTTGGATAGACTTCAACAACTGGAAGTCATTGAAAAAGTTAACCACACAGATTGGGCAAGTCCAACCGTGTATGTAAAGAAAAAAAATAACAGAATAAGGGTCTGTGGAGATTTTTCAACGGGTTTAAATGACTGTCTATTGGACCATAATTATCCCCTTCCGTCCGCAGAAGATCTGTTCTCTAAGCTTAACGGAGGAAAAATTTTTTCTAAGATAGACCTCTCAGATGCTTACTTGCAAATTAAGATCAGCGATGAATGCTCCAAATACTTAGGCATAAATACTCATAAGGGCATTTTTAAGCTAAAGAGGCTTCCTTTTGGATTAAAGGTTGCTCCTGCTATTTTCCAGCAAATTATGGACACGATGCTGGCAGGGTTGGAATTTTCAATGGCCTACCTTGACGATATCCTAATTAAAAGTGAAAATTTGCAAGATCATAAGAAGCATGTAAAAGAAGTATTCAAAAGAATACAGGAATTTGGTTTTAAATTGAGCCCAGAAAAATGCGATTTTTTTATGAAAAAAATTAAATATCTAGGTCAAATAATCGACAAAGAGGGTCGAAGACCGGATCCACAAAGGACTGAAGCAATTGAAAAGATGCCTGCTCCAGATTCAGTGACAAAATTAAAATCGTTTTTGGGATTAGTTCAATACTATGCAATTTACATCCCTAACATACATAATTTAAGAGCTCCTCTTAACGAGTTACTGAAAAAGGGTGTTAAATGGAACTGGAATAAGGAATGTGAATCTGCTTTCCAAAATATCAAAAGATGTCTACTGTCAGACTTAGCATTGGCACATTTCAATCCAGAAAAGGAACTAATACTAGCAACGGACGCCAGTGATTACGGTGTTGGCGCTGTATTACTTCACAAGTATGAGGATGGTAGGACAAAAGCTATCGCCCATGCTTCAAGAACGTTGGTTGCAGCGGAGAAAAATTACAGCCAAATTGAAAAAGAGGCGCTGTCGATAATATTTGGAATTACAAAGTACAATCGATTTCTCCATGGACGATCTTTTATTTTACAAACCGACCATAAACCCCTACTTACCATATTTGGATCAAAGAAAGGCATTCCCACACATACTGCGAATCGATTACAGCGATGGGCTGTAACCCTCTTAAACTATCAGTTTAAGATGGAACATGTATCCTCAAAAAAGTTAGGACACGCAGATGCATTATCACGGTTGATCCCTAAAAGAAGCGAAAGTTTCGAAGAAACGGTAATTGCTGCGCTTAAAGACGAAAGTGAATGTACAAGTTCAATGTGTAATATGATACGTGAACTTCCGGTAACTTTCGAAAAAATAAAAAAAGAGGCAGTAAATGACATTTTCATTAAGAAAATGAAAAATCAATTGGGATGGATAAAAAAAAATAAAAAGGTAGATCAAACAACGCCTTTTTCCATCTGTGAAGATGTGCTCATGTATGGTGAGAGGATCGTAATTCCACTAACGTTACAGAGGAAAATTCTGAAGGAATTTCATACAGGTCATCCGGGCATTTCGAGAATGAAATCCCTTATGAGAGGATATGTGTACTGGCCTGGTATGGACAAGGAAGTTGAAAAATGTGTCAAGACATGCAGAGGATGTCAATTAGCAGCTCGAGATCCTCCAGTAAAAACGACGCCATGGCCAAAGACGGACCTACCCTGGTCACGTCTGCATATTGATTATGCGGGACCTATAAATGGTTATTTTTACTTGATTATTGTAGATTCTTTTTCAAAATGGCCAGAAATATTTAAGTTTAGACATCCAACAGCAAAAAACACTGTGAGTGCGCTTAATGAAATTTTTAGCCGTTTTGGAGTGCCAAAAACCTTAGTGAGCGATAATGGAACAGCATTTACTGCTCATGAATTCAAAGAATTCTGTGACTCACTAAATATTCTACATATGACAACACCTGTGTACCATCCACGATCGAATGGGTTGGCCGAAAAATTTGTAGATACGTTTAAAAGGGCACTTAAGAAAAATCTTACTACGGACACAGACGAACAATGTATTCAAACATTTTTAGCAATTTACAGGGTGACACCAAATCCTAATAATAATGTCAATTCTTCCCCGGCTGAGCTAATGTTTGCAAGAAAGATAAGATCTGTCTTCGATAGGCTGCTACCAGAGAAAAAGAAAGTTTTCAAAAAAGAAAACCTTAATACCAAGTGCTTCTCCCCAGGTGAAAATGTATATTTCAAAAATTTTCAAAATGGACGAAATCAGTGGGTTGAAGGTATTATCAAAAAAAGGATTGGGAGCATGGTCTATACCATCCAAGGATTAAGTTTTGTCTGCAAAAGACACAGAAATCAAATACGTCCCAGACTGTCTCCAAATGTGGAAGAGACACCAATGGAAACATTGTGCGATATTTTTGATATACCAAAACCAGCGTGTGTACCGCAAACAATGAATATTTCGCCTGAACCGACCATACGGGCTGGACAGAAACCTTTACCCCGGGTAACGCTGACCAGAAGGAAAAGCGCAAGAAAGAGAAAAGTTACCAGGAGATTAAGCCCTGACCCTAAAAGGAAGAGGTATTTAAGCTAAAATCAGGAAGATTTCAGCTTCAGGGGGAGGTGTTGTGAAGGAACATAACTGGCTATACACCGGTTACAAACTGTATATATATATTGGACTGTTTGGCAGACAGCGGCAGACAAGCAGTCGCAGTAAGACGGATAGTCTTACGTGTTGATTATCAGACTTTCTTCCCCATACTTGTTACTATGTACTTCTATTTACCTTAGGCGAGCAGCCTTACGTTTCTGTATTATAAATAAACCCCATTACACATACCACTCGGTGTAACTCACGTTTGTCTTTATTTCCTAAGTATTTAGGAATATAACACCCTACATGGAAATTGAAGCACAATTGTTTCATTTTTTGACAAATAAATTGAACTGAAAACAAATAATTTGCTTTATTATGCCATATTGCACTTGTGCAAAGAAAAACTTATTTTTATTATAACATGTTTTATCAAAAATACAAACTTCTAAAAAACAGACCAATTCGTTTGAGTATTTGCTAAAAATAAAACTTCTTATATTTTCAATTATAAGAAAAATATTTGTAATCAAAAAATGCAATATTCCGTATGAAAAGCGTTTCCTAATGGGAAATTTTAATGGGGAAGCTTTTCTGCCTTGACACTGTCTTCAAAGCAGCAACCGGAACTGAAATTCATACACAATCTTTACCGTAACTATTTTTATCACGTATACATAATTTTGGGATATATTGTATCATAGTTAACAGAACAAAAAAGGGCTCAGAAAGCAAAAAAATGTTACCAAAGGCAAGATAAGTTATTCTTTTACCTAACCGGATATGTTTTGTGTGTGTGTGTAGTATGGCACAATCATGTTGACACACCAGTTCTCGGCAGATCACCGAAGTTAAGCAACATTGAACCTGGCCAGTACTAGATGGGTGACCATTTGGGAAGGCTAGGCACTGTATGTACCTTCTGGGAAAGTTGGGCGTGGGGCCAGCACCCTCAAAAGAACAAAAAAAAAAAAAAGAACTCAATTGCTACAAAAGCATCTACAAAGTTGTAGATGGCCTATGCCCCTTAGGGGCTCAAGGCTATGGATGGATGGATGTGTGTGTGTGTGTTAACATATTTTAAATCATTTTTTGTTTCAGTTAACACAAAAAACAATCATAATTGCCATGTGTATTGCATGAAAATCTTCGATAATCACTCAAAATTCGAAACTTAAAATATAATGAGCCCATAATTAGTCAAGCTTTAGTATACTATCTCACAGCTGCTAAACTTCTGACCAACAGTATAGGTTTAGGCAAGCCCGTTCTACTACAGATATCCTAACTGTAATCTATGACCATATATACCATGCACTGGATAAGGCAGGAGAGGCTTGAGCAGCCCTGGATATATATAAGGCCTTTGACAAGGTATGGCATGATGGTCTTCTCAGGAAAATCAGATCATATGGTATTACTGGAAGAATACTTAACATAATTAAATCCTTCTTAAATAAGAGAATTTAGGTTGTCCTCAATGGTCATACATCAAAACTATATGATATAAATGCGGGTGTACGTTAGGGATTAATCCTTGAACCTTTATTATTCCTGATATTCATAAATGACTTCCCTGATAAAATTATCTCTGAGATAGGTATATTTACTGATGACACCACACTCTATAACAGACACAAGAGGGGAAAAAAATGAAAACATATCCAAGGTAATAGTGGAAACCCTAGAGGAAGCCCTTCAGTCTGTAGTAGAATGGGGAAAAAATAGCTGGTAACATTCAATGCTGCCAAGACTAAGCTTAAATGACCTCCCAGATAAGATTGTTTGAGATGGGTATATTTGCTGATGACACTACGCTCATTAACAAGCAGGAGAGGGGAAACACTAGTCTGTAGTAGAATCGGGATAAAAATGGAGTGTTACATTCAATGCTGCCAAGACTAAGCTTCTTTCCTTTAATAACTACACGAAACCTTCTCAACCACCAATAGCTATAGCTAATGATACATTACCTGAAAGTACTTCATTCCAACTCTTTGGCTTAACGTTCACAGGGAACATGAGTTGGAACAGATACACTGAGGGCATTGCCAAGGATGTTGCAAAGAAGGTGGGCTCTCTCTACCATGCTAGAAATTTACTTATGCCTGAGAGTATCCTGTACCTCTACAAGACTATCATTCGCTCATGTATGGAATATTATTACCACATTTGGGCAGGTGCATTTGCTACTAGTCTCTTCCTCTTAGACAGAGTTCAAAAGAATCGTCAACCTAATAAATCCCCCACCGTCAGCTAGGCTTCAGCCTCTGCCCCATCGATGAAATGTTGCATCCCTTTGTCTGTTTTACAAGTATTTTAATGGTAGGCGCTCTGAAGAACTACAAGCCCTTGTACCCCCTTGACATAAATACTCCCGACAAACCCGACAAGCAGCAAATCCCACTCTTACACAATAGAAATGCCTAGATGTCAGAAAGCTTTCTACTCGTTTCTTTCCTAGAACAGCTAGACTTTGGAATTCCCTTCCAGGTTCTTGCTTCCTTGACTGTACTGACACGCAGAAGTTCAAGTGTAATGTAAACAGACATCTTGCCGCTTAACTTTTCACATAGAACCCGTGCAAATTATGTAGCAGATAGCAGCCCCCTACACCAAAGTGGGCGTTGTTTGGGGTGAAAATGCAATAATAAATAAATACTGGTGATATGGGTGTGTTTTTACTAGTATTTTGTTTAATTTTCGATTTTTGCGCGATTACCAAAGGTTCTCGTGCAATGCTCATGGCATATTTTTTTCCGCTGTAACTTAACAGAGTGGCCATGCATGCGGTTTCTTTTGAACTAACTAAATAAATAAAACACTTTAAAATATGTTAAACACATAAACTTATTATGGTAGGTAGAAGAGTAACTTATTTTGTCTTCGATAACATTTATTTGTTGTATGTTTTTTTTTGGTTTGTATTACTGTACACATAGATTCGAAAAAGTTGTCAAAAAACAAATATATAACAAATAAATGTTATCAAAGGCAATATAAGTTACTTTTCTACCAAACTGGATATATTTTTCGTGTTTTTATTCAATGTAACATGTTTATTCAGCTCGAAAAACATACAGCGTTTACCACTATATTGGAAAATTCAAGATGGCGTCTGACTCCCTCTTTAAACACGGTAAGTTTGGGAAAAGGTGTTATAAATAAAAAACTGGATAAAATACTGTTAAAAACTCGCTCAATATGTTACCGTGACATAGCTTGACATATATTCGGCGGGTTTTTAATAGTATTTTTCTAGTTTTTTATTCATAGCATCTTTTCCCAAACTTACCGTGTTAGAGAGGGAGTGAGGCGAGGCGGGAGGCGCCATTTTGAATTTTCCAATACATCGGTAAACACTGCATGTTTTTCGAGCTGAATAAACGTTACATTGAATAAAAACACGAAAAATATATCCAGTTTGGTAGAAAAGTAACTTATCTTGCCTTTGATAACATTTATTTGTTATATATTTGTTTTTTTTGACAACTTTTTCGAATCTATGTGTACAGTAATACAAACCCGTTTTTTTTTTTTTAATCCTTTTTTTCATTTCTACATCCCCGACGTTTATCTCAACGTATGCCAGATATAGCAGCGTCTGGCGGAGCAAACCGCTTAATTTCTATAAATTTCAATTAAATTAAAGTAAATGTTGTTTTTATGGATGTCCAGCGCGAACAAAACCCCCAAATACTTGTTGCAAAATTAGCTGATGAAAATTAATTTTTCGAGGGAACCTCCAAATCATACACACTAAAAATAAACAAAAACCATAAGTACAACTCTTATTTTCGTAAAAAAAAAACAAAAAACATAATATACAATTAACGTTTTGAGGTCATACTGATTATTTAAATGAAATCAACTTTATTTATAAAAATATTTTAAAATCATGCTGTATATCTTATATAAAGTGAATTTTGTTTAGAAAGATTTGCTCATAATTGTGTACGCAACTAACTGAAATCTTCAATCATTCAGAGCTATCAGTTTTGTTAATCCAACATGGCGAAAAGAAAACTTGCACGTGCTAAAATGGCAACTCCAAATGAGGAAGAAACAGAAAATGTCGTTGTTTTACCACCTGTTATAAAGTCGGATGAACCTCCTGCAAAAAGGGTAAAATGTTTTGAAAATCTGTGATATGCTCTTTTATTGCTTTTCGTGACTCGTTTATACTTGGACCACGTGTTCGTAAATAATGGCAAATCAAATTCAAATATGCTAAGAAAAAAAAAAAAACAGACTCTTTTTAAAAATTGGGTTTGTATTACTGTACACATAGATTCGAAAAAGTTGTCAAAAAACAAATATATAATAAGTAAATGTTATCAAAGCCAAGATAAGTTACTTTTCTACCAAACTGGATATAATTTCCGTGTTTTTATTCACTGTAACATGTTTATTCAGCTCGAAAAACATAGTGTTTACCGATGTATTGGAAAATTTTAAATGGTGACCGACTCTCTCTTTGGCACCGCAAGTTTGGGAAAAGGAGTTAAAAATAAAATAAAAAATATGCAAAATACTGTTAGAAACCCACCGAATATATGTCCGCCTATGTTACGGTAACATATATTGAGCGAGTTTCTAACAGTATTTTGTCTAGTTTTCCCAAGCTTACCGTATCAAAGAGAGTCGGGCGCCATTTTAAATTTTCCAATACATCGGTAAACACATTTTTTTTCGAGCTGAATAAACATGTTACATTAAATAAAATCACTAGAAAATTATCCAGTTAGATAGAAAAGTAACTTATCTTGCCTTTGGTAACATTTATTTGTTTTTTGACAAATTTTTCGAATCTGTGTAGTAACAAACCCAATTGAATTATTGTCTTTTGTTTTGGTTGCTTGCGCAGTTTACGGACCGTGCTTTTTTGGGGGTGGGGGTGTACACATAGATTCGAAAAAGTTGTCAAAAAAACAAATATATAATAAATGTTATCAAAGGCAAGATAAGTTACTTTTCTACCTAACTGGATATATTTTTTGTGTTTTTATTCAATGTAACATATTTATTCAGCTCGAAAAACATGCAGTGTTTACCGATGTATTGGAAAATTCAAAATGGCGCCCGACTGTCTCTTTAACACGGTAAGTTTGGGAAAAGATGTTATAAATAATAAACTAGACAAAATACTATTAAAAAACAACCGAATATATGTCAACTTATATCACGGTAACATATATTGAGCGAATTTCAAACAGTATTTTGTCTAGTTTATTATTTCTAATACCTTTTCCCAAACTTACCCTCTCCGAGAGAGAGTCGGCCGCTATTTTGAATTTTCCAATACATCGGTAAACACTGCAACTGCATGTTTTTCGAGCTGAATAAACATGTTACATTGAATAAAAACACAAAAAATATATCCAGTTAGGTAGAAAAGTAACTTATCTTGCCTTTGATAACATTTATTTGTTATATATGTTTTTTGACAACTTTTTCGAATCTGTGTACAGTAATACAAACCCCCTTATATATATAATATATATATATATATATATATATATATATATATATATATATATATATATATATATATATAAATAAGCCTCTCTATACATGGCCTGGTACTCCTTGAGCGTTGAGTTCCATGGCGACCAGCATAAAAAAAAACAAGCGTTTTGCTCCCTTCCTGGCGCATGCGCACGTAACATTTTTAAATGACGACTTTTATCTTTTTTTTAATAGCATTTGCGGATGGATATGCTGACATTTGTTTTTTTAATTTCTTTTAAATGGCGACTTTTTATCGACTTTTTTTTTTTTTAATAGCATTTGCGGATGGGTAAAAAACGAAAAAATAACTAAACTGACAGTTTCTCAGTATCTTTACTTTGATAACATTTATTCGTTAAAAATATTTGTAAAAGTGAGAAATTATCAGTAAATGGTTTAGTTATTTTTTTGTTTTTACCCATCTGCAAATGCTATTAAAAAAAAGTCGATAAAAGTCGTCATTTAGAAAAAAATTTAAAAAACAAGTGTCTGTAAAAGTAGGACATTATTAATAAATTAGAGTAAAACTTTTTTTCCAAATAAATAAATAATGTGACAAATAATCGTTTAGTTACTATGTCAGTAAATAAAAAAAAATGTTACTTGCGCATGCGGCAGGAAGGGAGCAACGCTTGTTTTTTTTTATGCTGGTCGCCATGGAATTCAACGCCCAAGGAGTACCCATGGCCTCATCGACATGAGACCATTTCATTTCTCTACTGATCCCGATAGCATAGATATAAAAAACTAGACAAAATACTGTTAAAAACCCACCGAATACATGTCAACCTATGTCACGGTAACATATATTGAGTGATTTCTAACAGTATTTTGTCTAGTTTTTTATTTATAACACCTTTTCCCAAACTTACCATATTAAAGAGAGTCGGGCGGGCGCCATTTTGAATTTTCCAATACATCGGTAAACACTGTATATTTTTCGAGCTGAATAAAATGTGACATAAAAACACTAAAAAAATTATCTAGTTAGGTAGAAAAGTAACTTATCTTACCTTTGATAACATTTATTTGTTTTTTGAAACTTTTTCGAATCTGTGTACAGTAATACAAACCCCATGCTCCAGCGTATTATAAACACCCCAACCTCTCCATGTAAAGAACGGCTTTCGGAATAATCCCCGCCCAACCTCGAAAGCCGTTCTTAAGATGGTGTGGTTGGGGGTGTTCATACTATGCTGAATAAAATAATCCAAAAAGTGAAGTTCAAGCCAAGGTACTTGTACAGTTTAATCAAGACATAAAAAGAATGAAGTTCTCCGAAAAAAAATTTCACTCAATTTCATCAAATAATTTTTCTTTTACAGCGAGAAAACAATTTAGGTTAACCTGTATGGATAGGGTCTCGATATCTCGCCTTGTTCTGAGTTTGGGGGAAAGTCGTCTGACGTAAGTGGTGTCAAGGCAGAAAATTACCCTAACCCTAAAACCCCTTCAGCATGGATTTGAAAAGCATGAGCAAATGTTGTTACAATGAGGCGAAAATTTTCTTACGAGAAAATAACATCTTACGAAAAGGAGGACCTATGTGCATCATTTGTCAAAGACAAATGACAGAAGTAAAAAGGAACGAAAATTATTATTGGAGGTACCCTTCACATGAAGAAATTATTAGCAACCCCAACAAAATTAAGGGGCCCTGGAATAATTGTGGAGATAGATGAAAGTCAGTGTCGTAAGAAAAGAAAATACAACTGAGGGTGCATGATATGACAGAAGTTTTTTTTGTTTTCTAATTATTTGAACTGTTGAATTAAAAAAAACTTTGGTATACCAAAAATTCTAATTATTTGTGGAATTTATTAGGGGGTAAAAAAGTCTAATTATTTGAACTGTTTTTTTTTTTTTTTTTTTTCTTAAGTTAACAACTCTGCACTTTATTGAAGGAGTAATTTTTCGCCTCGACACTGCTCACGTTAGACAATTTTTCCCCAAACTCAGAACAAGGCGGGACGTGAGGACCCTATCCGTAATGGTTAACCACAATTTATGATACCAAGCAAAAGGTTCGATTTTTAGGAAGAAAAACTAGTAATAAAGATGGGGAGGGAGTCTCGGCGCTTTAACTGGAATTATCTCTCCATGGCGTGTTAAAAATTTCCATAATGGTTGACTTCAATGCACTCATAAAAACGTGTTTTTCTGCTGTAAAAAAAACCAAAAAAACTACACGATCAAATTAAATGAAATTTTTTTTTTTGAGATCTTCAGTCCAAAACGGATACATACACTACAACCTTTTTTTTTTTTTTTTCTCGATATTTTCATTTTTTAATGTCTTAATTAAACTGTACAAGCGAAAATAATAATAATAAAAAAAAAAAGTATGCCAAACTTCTTTCCTTTCTTTTCTGATTAATAAATGCTCTCCCGAACATACTGCGTGCAACATCGGAGCTGATGCATATTTTGCCACCACTATATCTCGGTGGCCATGATTTTGCAATGGGGTGCCTCTGTCTCAACTTGTGTACGTCCACCAAAATAAAACCTAAAGCTTGAATTTAACTTGAAAATATTATTGAAATTATTTTTTATCTGCCTTTAAAGACTTTAAATCGCCTTCTAATTTTTAATGAGCATGTTAGTTTGTTAATCATACATGTGCAACGTCATAATGTCTGTGCCGTCGTGGTCTGATCTGTGTGTTCGCTTACAAACTTTTTGCAAATTTGCGTCAACACCACAGCATTTTATTTAATAACATCATAGGATGGCACCTAAGTCTCATTTTCTTTTTTTTTTTTTTATGCCTGGGCAACACCAGCCCCCCCCCACACACACACACACATTATGATAGTAGTTCCTATGGTGTGTATAACATGATAATTTTTTTAAATGTATGATGCAGGAGAAACAACCTCATTTTAGTACCTCTGATTGACAGTACTCAAACTCTGCCTGAACAAAGAATGCTAGCAAAATCAAATTTTTTTTTACCAAACAGAATGACATTATTGAGGTTGATATGCCATAAAGCAAATCAAATAAAAACTTTTAGATTCAAATTTACTCATAAAATTTTTATTTATTTTTAGAAAAAATGGATCAACAAACGGAGGGTGCTGGTGTTTTCCACAAGAGGAATTTTAGCTCAAGCTCGACATTTAATGAACGATATGACAAGATTGATGCCACATACAAAGCGAGGTAAAAGAATATTGTTTATTTTTTTCATTTTGACACGTTCCAAGTTTTGTAAAATTGCATTCTGGTCACAATGTTAAATAACACTTAAAAAAGTTTTTTTTTTCTATTAATATACATAAAAAAAAAATTGAAATTGCTTAAGATGTCTTAGTGATATAAGAGCTTGATGATCTAAGAATCTTTTTAAATTTTAAAAATCTTAACTAAAAATAAGGAAATTATAACTATTTTTATTCCTTGCACATTTGGACATTTTTCCCTCTTTAAGACCTTAGGTGTTTCATCACATTTTTAACACTATTTTTTCAGTAAAAATGCTATATCTTTGTTAAAACAAAACATTAAGCAATGAAATTTGTCATATAAGGGTACTTTTGTGCAAGGAATCTGAATATGGCACTGAAAATTTCTAGAAATTAATGGTTTCCAAGTAATCTGCAGTAAATGCACATAAATATGCAGCAATA
This sequence comes from Euprymna scolopes, assembly GCF_053919585.1. Taxonomy (NCBI): domain Eukaryota; kingdom Metazoa; phylum Mollusca; class Cephalopoda; order Sepiida; family Sepiolidae; genus Euprymna; species Euprymna scolopes. The sequence continues at coordinate 142,538,519 of NC_136484.1, read as the reverse complement.
CCATAAAAATTTCATATATCCATTAACTCAAAGTTGAATTGTAATGCATTTTATGCGCAAGAATTCTAACACTAGGACTGTTTAAAAGTGAATACATTGCAAGATTTCTTTGGTATTAATGTGAATTAACACATGCTTAATAATCCCTACCTGCTTCCCTAAAATATGTGATTCTCACATTTTTAGGCAATTACATATGAACACATTGAAAAATTTGGCAGAAATAGAAAAAATATAAATAAATTTAATATAAAATAATCTTAGATTTTAAAGTTGTTAATCAATTTTTGGTAAAATTCACCTTTCGTCTTCCTTTGTTTACAAAACCATTTGGCGGAAGTGACGTCCAACATATTTTTAGCTACAGATGACCAAACCAAAACTGTATAGAATGAACCCTTTTTTTTTTTTTTTTTTTTTTTAATTCAGTCTTTATTTGAACTTAATGGACTTTTTTTTTTCATTTTTTTAAATATTTATGAACTGTTTTTCCCCATTAATGTTTACCTAACTTTTATAATAAAAGTTAGTTTTATTTAAAAAAAGACTTTTTTTGTTTTGTTTTGTTTTTTTTTCAATTACATTATAAACTTTATTTGAATTTTTTAACAAACTTTACATACATAAAATCTCGTTACAAAAATCTCATTTTGAAAAATAAATTTTGAATTTTTTTTTATTGTAAATTGGTTTATCATTTTATTTTATTTTTGTAAATTTTTTTTCCAGATTTCATGATGAAATTTCTCATAGGGGACTTGTACTAAGTTTCTAAGCATCATGGGATCACAAAATGGCCATTTCATAGCATTAACATTTTTATCAAGTTTTTCCTAAAAACTCTGAAAATATATTGTGTAGATTATTATTTATTAAAACATGTGAAAGGATATTCAATTCTGAACAAAATGGTGGGATTTCGAGGAATTAGTGTTTTGGTTTTTGAATTATGACTAATTGAGTTCTGAAGTTTTAAGATGGGGGCTGATTGTTTGTATTACTTGCTTTGATTGGACTATTGTTCTCATTTTGAGTTATTTGTGCAACGTTTCAGTCAATGTAGCCTTCGACCTTTGTCAAGCATGTTGGTGGCAATCTTGGAAAAAGGAGAAAAGTTACTGGGTTCATAGATGGTTTCATAATCTTGGAATCTTTTGGGGTTTTTTTTTTTCACTGTAATTTTGTATGTGTGAAAAAAAAAAAATTGGTGGACAAAGGGAGATAACTCTAAAGTTTTACAGGAGATTATCTGCCTTCCACCACTTTTTTAATTTTTTATGTTTATTTATTTTTTGCTAAGAAATTTATTAGCTTTAACCTTTTGTATGCTTAGTATTTTTGGTTTTACATTTTTTTCACTGTTTGACTTTAAAATTGTAAACCAGATTAGTCATTTCCGAAACTGAATGGGTACATACTGAAATCTTTGAGATATTGATTTCTTACATTTTTAAGTGTTATTTTCTTATCCACGATCTGAGGCAATGCTGGATAGCCTTGCTAGTTTAATATATGGCAAATAAACTTTATTGATTTGGTGGCATTTTGTTTCTGTAAATTAATGTGTCTTTGGTGAATGGCACTGGAACTGTTTATTTTTTAAGTGGAACTTTGACAAAAAAATTAAATGTTGTTCTTTGTATTCATTAAATATGGAACAACATTAACTTTTCCTTGCCCGATTTACAAAAAACCATGAGGTGCAATAAATCAAATGAGTTTAGCAACTGCAGAAAAAAAGTTTTACTACTATATTACTGATTAAATAAATAAAATGGCTTTAAGCAATAAACCAGTTTCAACTTAGGGGCAAAGTATCTGTTTTTATGGAAATCACTCCAGATAAGCCGTTTGATATAAGGAGCTAAAAAAAAAAAATACCGCTTCAGAGTAAAAAAAAAAAAAAAAAGGCGACAGTAAGTTTAGATGGATGGACGCAGATTCAGAAAACGGCAATCCCCCCACCCCTCTCCTGTTGTTTAAAACTTCACTCATGTGAATGTGCAGATTAAAAGACAAAATAAGGGAAATGATACTACATTTCACCTTTTCTGTCCTTGGTTGGTGAAGGAGAAATTCATTTAGTTTGAAACAATTTTTATTTTTATCCCAATCCAGTGTTTCTTCTTTGAGTTGGATTTTACTCCATATTAAAAACCAACTAATTTTGCCTTCGTATATTGAGGCAAGTAAATGGAAACATTGCAATTGGATGTTTTTTTAAAAACATACAAACTTATATAATTTACCTATGTCCCAGTTGATTTATTTTTGGGGTACTTATTCAGTTTACAACTCAATCTCCTGAAACTTTGTGTTTTCGTTTTTCGGCAAGTTACGTTAGCATCTGTTAGAAGCCAAGTTTGCATGAAGATCATTAAATCAAGAAAAAAAATTTTTAAACAAAAATTGTTTTTTTTCTCATTAGCAATCTTACATTTCATTTCCATTTTCTCTCAGGTTTATCTTCCTCCATATCATAATTTCTTTCATAGAGCACCACCCCCACCCACCTCTCACTCCACAAGTCCAGGTTAGCTACATTTTATGATCCCTATAAAACAAAATTTTTTCTGGTCTGGTCACTAACTTGGATTTTTTTGTATTGTATGCATTTTACATGTATGTGTATGTGTGTGTATGCATATGTAAGTACATGCTTATATGTTTGCCTCTATGTGTGTATACATGCGTATGGGTTATTCCAGCCCAATTCATCCAGCCCCGACACACCCCCTCTTGGATTTTTTTCATATTTACACCATACAAACTTTGGGTTAAAACTAAGAGAAATCTGCAATTTCAGCCCAGTTGGATTTGAGGAACATATTTTTTTTCACAGTCGGTTTCGCCCTGGAAATCAAAAATTGCTATCTCATGACGTAGAATTTTCGACCCCCAGCGTTTTACAAAATTTGCATTTTTGTTGCAAAGAATAAAGCTCTGGAGCTAAATATTCACACAGATAAGGTTTTGAGGGCAAGGAATCCAGAAATCATGGTTAGAAAGATGGCAAATGAGAGGAAGTACCTTATTTTTACCATTTTAGGTGGTACCGCAGCACTTTTTTAGAGCTTGTTTGGGGCGATATTTTGTTGAGAAAAAAACATAACTGTGGTGCTTTGCCAGACTTCTCCTTTGGATTTTTAAAGTGACTTTGGGTTGGAAATTACAAAAATCAAATAAAACCTTTCGGCATATTTGACATTTCCAGACACTAAAGCCTCAAAATTGGCATTTTTATAAAAAGTTAAGGACTTTTTGGTGAATTTGGCAACAATCTAATCTTAAGCTATGATCAATATCTAGAGCTGAAAAAGGACTTGGATCGACCCATTAGAGCCCATTTTCATGATAGAATGTCAAATTATATCATATAAAAGGATATGGACAAAAAATAGTCGAAAATAAAAGACTTATGCATAATCTAGTTTATCGTAAGAAAAACTGTCAAACAAATATAAAACAGACATTTGTTATAACTCCAACTATCGACTTAATCTGTCAAAATAGTCCTGAGTCTTATTTTTCTCCTCCTCGGTGATGAAATATGTTCTACCATTCACTGAAATACTTGGGGTCTGCACTCTCATAACGACCTTGCTCAGTGGAATATAGCCTCGATCCCTATTAGTTGGCTAGTGGAATTTATGTGATGGTCCATGTGGATGCAGGAAGTTGCAAGTAAGATCTTTCTCTTCCCTGTTGTCACTCTCAATCAATGCTAACCACCAATATCCATCAAAAATGCAAGTAATGTAGTCATTGCATTTGAGCAACTCCAGAGTTTCATCTAATGGCACAGGCATGTCCAGGAAAGAATGATCGATAAAGATCGTTGTGTCAGCACTCAATTGCTTGCCCTGAATATTAAACTGAGAAGCTGGTTTGAAATAGTGACAGCTCCTTGTACCAGGCATAGTATCTCCCAGTTTATATCTCATTTGAAGTTTCTCTCAAACTGAAACCATGTCTTCTTTGCCGATCTTTAGAAACATGATACCAGTGATCGATGATCTGCAAAAATCTGCAACAGCATGAAAGGTGAGTATTTGGTCTTTTATTGGCCTTTGCAAGCTGGCACGGAGAACTTTGCGTTTGACAGCCCCACCAATTCCATCACAGGGTGATTTGCCATGGCTAGTTGCAAAAAATGCCCAAGTTGCATCAATTCCAAAATCTGATGAGTGATGGCAAAGGTTAAGAAATGCTTTGAAGTTTTTATATTGGCCAGCGCAGCCATCGCTGAAGTACTCTACACTCTTGATCCAGGGAAATTTCTCTTTGATGTACAACATCACCATTCTTTGTAGTTCATGCACAAAACAGGTGTCATGCTCAAGGTCATCTGAAATGATGCATAATGAGATCTGTTGAAGTTTTCCATTGTTATCTTTGTAATAAATTACCACTGGATGCATGGTACACTGGTCTTTGTTCTAGTGATATCCCTGGATCTCATCTTGCACCACGTAGTGATAATTTTCCGCAAAGTCCAGGAGAAGGATACATTCGGTCTCAGTTATTTCTTCTCTTTTTTAGATACTGAGCTTGGCGCTTTGCTGTGAAGGAATGGGTCGTTAGATTATCAACATTGTATACCAATATCTCTATGAAGTCATCTACATCAGCCATCTGTGTCCATAGCATTGTCCTATCCACACTCTCCCACCGATTATATGACATCTCACTGTCAATTTCCAATTCAGTAAATTTATCTCTGATATACTTCTCTAGAGCAGGGAAACCTGGGCATTTAGGACAACGGTGGACCATACATTCAAGACTATCGGTGTCGCAAACTACCAAGGCCATCAAATCTTTGTAAGTGATATTAAAATTGGGACTTTCAGTTGGTAGATTAGCAGCACTCTCATCTCTGGATTCTTCAGCTTTCCTTCTGAGCTGAGTCTTGACAGTTAAAACAAAGCAGTCAACAAGCAATTTGCCGTTTTGATGGTGGGTACAAACACAAACTGAATGAGAACCTGATGTCAAGATGGTGACACACCATTTTGGACGGAGCTCACAGAACTTTGAAAGACCTATTTTGTGTTCAGGATAGCTTTCTTTGTAAACTACATAAAGCTCCTTAAGATTGCATAATAGCAGCCATTTCTGGACATGAACTTTGTTACCGATGCTCACAAAATCTTTCGCTCGAGGCATTAACCATGAAAATTCATCGTCCTCATAGAAAGCCAAGACACAATTAATAACCTCTTTTGAGAGACCTCTCCCCTTCTTCTGTGGCAATGAAAGAATACCTCGATCCTTTTTCAGTTGCCGTGCTTTCACGTACTATATATTCAGAGACATTGAAATATTCAGACACCTTTTTTCGAGACCAACTTTCCGGAGCTAAAGTCATCAACTGGATCCTCTCACTGGTTTTCATTTCTTTATTCTCAAGTTTGGCCTTCATTGCATCCAACGATCATCATCCTTTGCCTTTGCCACTAAATCCATTTGACTCGTTTGGCTGCTAATAGGGCTTCCTAATTCAGGGCTAGAGATGTTAAGGACTTTGGCAGCTGCCTCTACTTGCATTTCATAGCTTCTTTCTAATTTCTCTCTGACAATATTGATTTTTGTGTGCTTCTGCATTCTACCGGTTTTTATAGGGGATATATCAAACATCATTAGAATGTCATTCAGTTTCTCTCTCTTTTGCTCAATTTGTGACTCATTTTCAAGGTCTTGATTGTCACTTTCTTCTGTTTCACTTGGATCTTCTAACTTCTTGGCAGCTGCTTCACAGTGACGGCAAAGCTTCCAGCCAGGAACAACATGGTAGCCCTTCTGCTTTAGCATCTCAGCCATGTCTAACTTGATAGCACGATCACCCTCTATCTTCTTTTTGTGCTTCAAAAAGATGTTGCAGCACTTTGTATATTTTTTCTCAAAGTAATGCCCCAAATGAGGTTCGTGATACCTGCAAATGTTAGCAACAGTTTCATCAGTGAGTGTGACACCAGCTCTTAATTTGAGCACAGTTCCTACATCATGCTCTAATGCAGTTATTGGTGTTGAAAATGGCTTCAGATTGTGGTGACATGCACTCTTCATTAGTAATCCAAACGAACATTGAGGAGCACTTGTCATGGATGATGTATATCCTCCCTCTCGTTTCCTTGATTCAGAAGACATTCTTAATTTATTGCTCTGGAATAATTATTACAATCTGATAATAAAAATTATAATAATTCACAATGAGCAGAATATGCAATACTCAACTGCAACATTAAGAGATTTACAGACAGTATAATACACAAATAATGTAACAGTAGCACATTCTTGATCAGAAACAAAGGCACTGTAATCAAAGAAATGAAATTTGCAAAAAGTAATATCTATCTTCTTAGTTTCTGACCATTCAAATTTGATAATGAAAAAAGAATTTCTAAAGTGTGAAATTCAACTGTATGTATTTCAAGGTGCTACAGAACTGCAATTCTGGGGTATAAGAAATTCTATTTTAACCATTATTATGCCTTGAGGTAATAATTTAGTAAGAAACCATAAAAAAGTGACAGGAAACAAACTTGGATTATTGACAAACTTAGAAGTTCACACCAAAGAATGCATTATTAGATCAATGCAACAAGTAAATAGCCTGAAAGAGAAGAAAATTAATCATAGCAGCGATGAAATATAACTATGAGACTATCATAACTAGCTAAAGAGACACACCCATTTATCAAAAAGGGTTTCATGTAAAAGTGTTTCTATGCTGAAGATTACCCTTTACAAATATATATCATGTTTTTGAGAGCCACAAATGTTGACTTCCCTGTTTGTCTTTGACAGTATTTAACATCACGCTCAGGTAATAACTCTGAACAAACTGTGTTGAAAATGTATCACCAGAAACAGAACAAAATTGATCAATCAAAAACATAACAGCAAAAAATCATAGCATGAATTCTCTACTTCACAACTAAAGTAATGCCATTTTGAGTGAAACTGATCAAGAAAAAGTATACCGATTTGAATCAACATGAAACAATCAGAAGTCAATGTAGTGTCTTTTGAGTGAAACTGAACAAGAAAAAGAACATTTAAATCAACATTTGAAAAAAGAAGCATAGGACATTATTCGGGTATCATATCATAGAGGAATTTGCTCTGACACTCAAACTTGATTACTCAGGTGGACATGATTCTGAACAGCTTAAATGCATTGATTGAAAGGATTTGCTGATTTAATGGTTTAGAAACCATGATCCAACTGTCCAAAAATTATGAACTGCACGGCACGATTGTATGATGTGTGCCTGAAGGTATAAATAAAAAGCACAATATCTTATTCCCACTGACTTTTTGGTAAACTGAGTCGACTCTACACTACCCCTAGTCACAATTCATCAACACATACAAATTAAAGAATACTGTTATCATGATCAGTGCTATTCTACTGCACATTTTCAATTAGATCATAAAAGAGAAAAGAAAAGAGAGGGTCAGCATGATAATGAGCAGAATGTTATGCTTCAAATGAAAATGTGACTTCATTCATATCTGAATGTTACCTTACATCTTTCCTCTAAATTTTAAGCTGTTGCTATCTGCAAATCAAAAGATAATGGCCAAAAGTTGTTTTTTTGAAAAACTCAAATGTCCAAAACTTGTACATAATTAAAATTGCTGTCCAAATGTCCATATGTGTGTCAAAAATCTTTTATTTTCGACTATTTTTTGTCCATTTTGACTGAAGTAGGGGTGCATATCCTTTTATATGATGTAATTTGACATTCTATCATGAAAATGGGCTCTAATGGGTCGATCCAAGTCCTTTTTCAGCTCTAGATATTGATGATAGCTTAAGATTAGATTGTTGCCAAATTCACCAAAAAGTCCTTAACTTTTTATAAAAATGCCAATTTTGAGGCTTTAGTGTCTTGAAATGTCAAATATGCCGAAAGGTTTTATTTGATTTTTGTAATTTCCAACCCAAAGTCACTTTAAAAATCCAAAGGAGAAGTCTGGCAAAGCACCACAGTTATGTTTTTTTCTCAACAAAATATCGCCCCAAACAAGCTCTAAAAAAGTGCTGCGGTACCACCTAAAATGGTAAAAATAAGGTACTTCCTCTCATTTGCCATCTTTCTAACCATGATTTCTGGATTCCTTGCCCTCAAAACCTTATCTGTGTGAATATTTAGCTCCAGAGCTTTATTTTTTGCAACAAAAATGCAAATTTTGTAAAACGCTGGGGGTCGAAAATTCTACGTCATGAGATAGCAATTTTTGATTTCCAGGGCGAAACCGACTGTGAAAAAAAATATGTTCCTCAAATCCAACTGGGCTGAAATTGCAGATTTCTCTTAGTTTTAACCCAAAGTTTGTATGGTGTAAATATGAAAAAAATCCAAGAGGGGGTGTGTCGGGGCTGGATGAATTGGGCTGGAATAACCCGTATGTGTGTATGGTTGCATGTGTGTGTACATGCATATGTATGTTTGCATGCATTCTGTGTGTATGCATGTATGTATGTGTTTATTTCCATGTGTATGTGGGGGTGAAGAGGGCTCCTGTAAGCCGTGGTGAAGGCAATCCCTCTCTGATTTAAAAAAAAAAACAAAGCGGGAGACCAGTACCTGCATTAAGCTGGTCTGCAGTTTGACTTGTTGCTGGCTATCTTGCTCTTGCTTGTTGCTGGATCTCAACATTTTGAACTGAGAGAGAGAGACTTAACTGTCGTACAAAGCTAAAACTCTGTAACATCATCTTTGTATAGATACTCCCTCAGGCATTTGTTTATAAAAATAGTCCTGTGGCGATGGAAAAGTTGTGACGCGTGTAGGCTTGAAATGCTGGAAGCATATAACAATTGATCTGTCATCATTATATGTATCTGTTTGTGTATGTATATATGTTTACATACATATGTATGTATATATGTATGTGTGTATATGTTTGTGTTTATATGTATATATATGTTTGTGTTTATATGTATATATATGTTTGTGTGTGTATGTATTTGTATATATGTGTATGGATGCATATGTATGATGTATATGTAGTTAAATGTATATGTGCATATTTGTGTGTGTATATTGTATGTATGTATATTACGTATTGTTTATATGTTTATAGATATGTGTGTATGTATATATGTATGTATACCAATGACCATCTTCATGTCATGTCGGCTTGAGCATGTGAATTCGCCGGTAGGACTTAAAAAAAAAAAAAAAAAAAAAAAGTAATTTTTGGGCTCATGGACTTTTAAGTGTCTGAAGAAATGTCACTCGTCTGACAAGACGTTGCAATCATCATCAGCATGTATAAAAAAAAAAGTCCAGCCGACCTGTTGGATTTTGTTTTTTGTCTGATTTCTAATTCTATTCATTTGTAAAATAATGTATGAAATTTTATCATCATCATTGTCTACAGCAAGAGTGTGAGTCTTATAAAAAACATTTTACTTAAAAAAAGTCCAGCCGTTTTAAACGCTGACCAGTTGGATTTTGTTTTCGTCTGATTTCTATGTCTATTCATTGGTAAAATTGCACAAACACTTTGAGTGACTTCTCTTCTACAAATTGTGTGTATTGGATTGTTTTTCTTTTTTATTCATGTTAAATTCATTTAATCGTACCCATCGTCGTCGTCATCCTGATCACTGAGGATTTATGACGTTTGGAACGCTCCTTCATGTATATTCTACATGTATGTTTGTGTGCATGTATATGAATGTATGCATGTATGTGTGTGTGCATGTGTTTATTTGTATGTGGGGTGGAGAGGTCTCCTGTAAGCCGTGGTGGAGCCAACCCCTCTAGGAGAAGCAAATCTCTGATTAAAAAACCATAAAGCTGAACACCAGTACTCGCATTAAGCTGGTCTGCAGTTTGACTTGTTGCTGGCTATCTTGCTCTTGCTTGTTCTCAACATTTTGAACCGAGAGAGAGACTTAACTGTTGTACAAAGCTAAAACTCTGTAATAACATCTTTGTATAGATACTCTCTGACATTTGTCGAAAAAAAAAAAAAGAAAAAAAAAATCCTGTGGCGATGGAAAAGTTGTGACGCGTGCATGTAATAACTGATCTGCCATCATTATATGGATGTGTGTACATATGTATGTATGTATGTGTGTATGTATGTTTATATGTGTACATATGTATATCTGTGTGTGTGTGTATATATATATGTGTGTATATATATATATATATATATAGAGAGAGAGAGGTATGTATATATGTATTTGTGTGTGTATGTATATATATATATATATATATATATATATATATGTATTTGTGTGTGTGTGTGTATATATGTCTATGATCGTCTTCAGTATCATGTCTGCTTGTGTGCAAGTCGCTGGCAGGACTGAGGGCGTGGCACTCATCTGATGACGTTGCAATCATCATGTATGTGTGTGCGTGTATATATATATATATGTGTGTGTGTGTGTGTGTTTATATGTGCCCACTATTGTAGCCAAATTACCAACCACCTCTCGTTGGCTATACCTTATTTTCCTGCTACCTCCCCTCACCCTGTGCACACATTCTCTTTATTACACCAACAAAGACCAAAAGTATACAAAAATTATGTTCTTTTAAAAACACTTTTTTTCAAAAGACATACTTTTGTATTCCTACATGTCACCAAATAGGAAAGAAAAGATATAAACATATACACTTTTCTTATTGATTTTGTATACTAGGTTGGTGCAAAAAGTGTTATTTTTTGATGTTTAATTATGTATATAAAAACGACATTATTTTTGCACCAACCTAATATATTTATGCTTACACACACATGCACATTTTAATAAAAGCCTCAGTTTTAAATATGATATTGTTCACTTTACAATATAGCTGTTTTAATTTCGATAGAAAATATAAAAATCTGTTGGATATCATGTATTTTGTTTAAAATCCAATATTTAACTTGTACTTCAAATTATGCTTTTAAACAAGGCCAATAAATATGTATCACTAAAAATAAGATGAAACTAATATATATATATATATATATATATAAAAGCAAAAATATGTGTTAGTGTGTGTCTGTGTATGCCCGCCAAAGGCTTTTTTCGCTGAGCTTCTCGGTCGGTTAACTCTTTAAAACTTTTTATATCCTGTCTAAATCATAATGTCTACGACTTAAGAATGGGGGTCGCGGCTATCTTTAATTTGCCCGACTTTTACGCACTATTTTTGAGATATTTTTCAATTGCTGCATCTTCGTTACGCTTTTCAGTATAAAAAAAAAGCGAATGATGGGGTGGGGAAACAAACTGGCTTGCAGTGTAAAACTAGGTCAAACATCACGCAACTTTTTCACACCTGTCAATTTTACTTAATAAATGTTAACTTAAGACACTCATCACTTTCTCTCCTCTCGTAGCCGAGATGCTTAGGTCTCGGCGTTTTTTTTTCCACCTTCGCGTCAAGGTTTCGGGGTTCAATCCTACCTTCCTACTAAAACTTTTTTTTTCTTTTACACCTCCAAACATCCGGCCAACCTTTTTTTTTTTTTTTTTTTTTTTTTTAACTGTTGTTTTGATCTAAACCCCCCCCCCCAACACACACACACACACACACACACCTCCAAACACCCGGGCAACGCCGGGTACCCCCGCTAGTAATTAATAAAACAGTAAATTTGTGTAGTTATCTATGTGAAATAGAATTGTCTCCCTTGACACCTTTGCAAAAAATAAACTGAAATGCCATCCAAATATAATTTTGCTTTATGGTTATAATATTAATATTTTCCTAATTATCACAAATTTCTTATTTTCAGAACCCAAAATGGACCATAAAGATGACTTCAGAGTTGTAAATGAGGTAATTATTAACATATTTTAGATTTCTAACTGAGAAAAAATGAACATAAAAAAAAGTTACACAATTTTCTTAATGAATGGAGGCCATTTTTAACTGGCAAATTTTTGTTTTAAACTATCAATTCTTTTGAAAAGAAGTTCATATTTTGTTGCAAGAAACTTCAATTATTTTTATAAATATTAATATAACAATGATCAAACATTGTTGCAAGATTTTAAGTGCTCTTTGATCTATATGATAGTGAGCCTATGTTTGGCATACGTTGCAATATGAAGAGGAAGTAGAAGGGAGGGGAATGAATTTGATGAAAACAAAACATGGAACTTGTATTGCTTTCAGTCAGCATTTTTATCCAAATTTATTTTATGTTGATATTGATAGTCTACATCAAAAAAAAAATATATACTCAGGATAATTAGTTGCATTTAAATATTTATCTATAGAAATTAAATTTAAAATTGGATTAAAAAATTCTCTTTTAACAAGTATTGAATGATCATTTGGGGGAGAAGTTAGACCTTTGTATATGATCATAGACTATAAAACTGTCTATGGCAACTTCTGATTCAACTAGAGTTTATTTATGCATTCATAGTATAAAAAGAGACATGAATTTGTAAGCCCCCCTCTCTTCCTCTAATCTTACTTTTACACCATAACAAATTTTACTAAAAAGGTTTACATGTAATCACCTAAATGTACATAGGACTACATTTTCAATTATTTTTACTTATATAAATTACCACTTGATCAGTACCGAGGTCAATACAGCTAGTACACACACACACACACACACACACATACTAGCAGGCTGCCTGGCATTGTCCGGTCATAAAATACACTTAAATGATATTTGAATTCATGCAGATTTCGTATTTATTATTGTACAGCCAATTCTCTATTGATTATTATATTGTACCTAATATATAGTTGTTTCAAAAGTTAAACAAAAAATATGACTTGTGTGCCATCAGCTAGAATCAAAATCAAAACACAATGCTCCAGCGATATTGACTACCATGTGGACTAAGGAAACCTGCATATCAAAACATTAAGTATTAACCTAGTGAATATGCATGTATAGAGGATTTATGTAAGTTGACTTAGACTTAACAAGTTCCAATTTTTAAACTTTTGATCCCTTAGCAACTATTTTTACTGGTTAAAAACCAAATCGAATTTGTTTCGACAGGTTCGAATTCCTTATATATCGAGTTTCATGTGTGTAGACCAAAAATAGATAGTGGTTTGATATAGACCGTTACACATACAAGTTCACTTTTATGATATATATATATATATCTATAATGCTCCTCACCTTGAGTTGAGCATATTGAGAAGTGATACACGAATTACCATTAGTGTATAAGCGACGCTCTTTGTGTAAACAAATCGAGCGACAGTATTTCGGACGATGTCAAAACATCGTTAAATTCACTACTCGTTCAGCGGCCGCCAATAGCGTAATGGTTAGGAGCCTTGACTGCCATACAGACAGTCGGGTTTCAATCCTGGCTTGAGGTGGTTGCCTGTCTAGCCGCACTGATGAGCTGTGAAACAGCGAAACAGTACTGTATGTGGATGACTATAATGCTCTTCACCTTGAGTTGAGCATATTGAGAAGTGATACACGAATTACCATTAGCGTATAAGCGACGCTCTTTGTGTAAACAAATCGAGCGACAGTATTTCGGACGATGTCAAAACATCGTTAAATTCACTACTCGTTCAGCGGCCGCCAATAGCGTAATGGTTAGGAGCCTTGACTGCCATACAGACAGTCGGGTTTCAATCCTGGCTTGAGGTGGTTGCCTGTCTAGCCGCACTGATGAGCTGTGAAACAGCGAAACAGTACTGTATGTGGATGACTATATATATATATATATATATATATATATATATATATATATACAGATTTATACATAAAGGGGTCAAAATTGAAAAAAAAAAAGTTACGTTTAGCAGGAGTAAATCAAATAAAGCACATGTGGAAAAAAAAATATTAAAGTCGCTTAATTTTTAACATTTCTCATCCATCTGTTAATAGCTCCAATGGTAATTAAACTGGAGTACTAACTAACGATTAAAGTTTGGGCGCTAAACATTTTGGTTTTAATTCTAGCTAATGGCAGTGGCACCCAAGTCATATTTTTTTGTTTTTATAACTTTTGAAATCATTACTATATATTGGATCACTATAATAATCAATTGAAAATTGACTCTAATAAATATGAAATTTGCATGAATTAAAATATATTTGTACATATTTTATGACCAGACTATACTGGGTCGGCCTACTAGTATGATATATGTATATATCAGAAGAATAACCATACCATCCCCCCCAACACATTTTGCACCACTTTTATGCCCTCTTCTAAAGAATAGAAACAATAAACCCTTTCTTCCACTTTTGATCAAAATCCATTACATTATTTTTCATTCTAAAAAATGACTAAAATTTAAGGCTTAAGTTTAAAATATTTTCAAGAAAAATTTGACAACATACATGGTCTGATAGTTGATTTGCAAATATGGAATGTTGTCATCATATTTGGGCTGGTAAATCTTTGTCCTATCTGAGTGTTCTTGATAAGGTGCAAGAACATATTTGTAATTTGATTGACCTTCACCCTTCTCTGCCACCTCTCTCTCTCACTCTCTCACTGACGTGATGTTGCTAGTCTAAATTCTTTTTTTTTTTCTAGATACTATTAGGGCATATGTTCAGATTTATATATTCCCTGCTTCTTTTATTTCAGCTTGTTTTGGTGGTCTTGTGGTCTTCATCAATTCCATGTTTTGATACTTCATCGTAATACTGCTTCCTATTACAGTAGCTTCTTTTAAAGAATTTCAGTCTTAAGAAAGTTTCTCCCTACTGACTGTTTTCCTCCTACCCATAGCTTTGGTCTTTTCAAGACTAAGGTCAGTAAATATCTCTTGTCTTTGCAATAGGTTTCATTTTGGCTAGGAACAAGGTGTAGTGTCTGTTCTGATGCAGCACTTCACTTTTTCTGTCCTCAGTCAATGGACGAGAAATCCTTCTAGATTGAGACAATTTTTATTCTTATCCAGAATGCCTCTTTTTGAGAAGCTGGATTTTCCCTACATTAAAAATCGACCTTGTGTCTAACTCTGTCCACGTGAGGAGGCAAGTAAATAGGAATAATCATCTTTTGTTTTTGTTAGCTGCTGCTGCTGCTGCTGGTTTCAAGTGGTAGCAAGTGGTCTCGAGTAATTTCCATTGAAATTCAGTAAATCTTGATTGGGTGATATTGACTATGGAAGGGAAAACGGTGTCATGAGAATTTATTTGAGGGAAGTATCATCAGTTGTGACATTTCTGTCTTTTACAGATTATTCAACAGATGCACAGGTGGAATGACCAAAAGCAACCGGCTTGTAATGCAGACACTGGCCTTTGTCTAAAATCTTCCCAATATTAAAAAAAAAAATCTGTGAGATATACATTTTAAACCATTATGAAATAAAATATATTCCAAAACTCACCTAAAGTGATCAAATAGTTTATATATATATATATATAGCAGTATAATAATTCTCCAAGTTCCAAATGCCAAGTTTTCTCAGTTACAAAGATTATAATCTACACTATATATACTCTCGAACCAATAAAAAGGCATTCATTGAGCTTAGACTTTTTTCTAAATTTATATAAAAGATTTTTTTCATTATAAAATACTTTGAGAAAGTTTTATTTTTAATCCATTATGATTGGTATATACAAACTGGGTATGTTTAAAGTAAATGATTAGCCTATATATATATATGGCCTTGTATGTCTGTCTGAGGAATGGTCTTTATCAAACTTCTCCTTATGGTGTTATTTATAATGTTATTTGATTATATACTGTACTGTATTTTGTTACTAATTTTTAATGCCGTATCACGGGGTTCTACTATATAGAGTATTTCGACATGTGGAACAAATTTAATTTGTTCTTTAGCTGGTAAAAAGAACAGCTAAGGGGTCCAAAATTTTTTAAATTGGCACTTGACAGGCATAAGTTGACTTGCAGTGCTCTTCTATGCATGTGTAAATATACATTTTGCAGCATTGTTTTTATATGCATAAAAATGGTACAGAGAGCTATGTTTTGGTTTCAGTTCTAGCTGATGGCATCTAAGTCATTTATTTAAAAAAAACTTAACTTTTGAAGTTCTATATATTGGGTACAATATAATAATCAATAGAGTATTGGATCTAAACAATAAATACGAAATCTACATGAATTAAAATCTTATTTAAGCATATTTTACGACTGGGAAACGCTGGTCGGTTTACTAGTATTATAAAGAAAATCATTTTTAAGCAACTAATCTGAATTCATGGACATTACAACATAAATCTAATAAGTATGAATTATTGTTGGGTTATCTCCTTTGTTTATTGAAACATTTTTCAACAAAATAGCAGGTGAAATAAAATTTTATTTCATTTAAAAATATGACTTGATCAATTTACTTGGTTTTTGGAATATATTTTTGTTTTATCACAAGTACATACATCATACAGAGTTTTTTTTTTTTTTAGTTATTTTTAATATAGGGGGATTCTAGACAAGGACCAGTATCTGCATTAGGAACTGGTGTTTAATTTTCAGTCCTTCCATCCTCCCTGCATCTGTTGGGTAATCTGCTGCATACCGGAATGTCACAACAGGGTAGAACTGATAACATTTCCCTCAAATATATTCTTACAAAACTTCTTTCACATTCATAGTCATCTCTAAATGGGAGGTTGTGTCTATTTCATGACCCTTAAAAACCCTCTACTCCAAAGAAATTGAAATTCAAAGAATATTTATCAATTGGTGTCTAAAAAATGAAGTATTTAAATTTTCATGCTCTTTCATAAAGATAAATACAGCCTGCATTTCGACCTTTTATGCTTAGCAGCTGTGTCCTGCAATTCATAATGATTTTTTTCATTAGTTTACAAGTGAATCCTGTAAATACAAACATAAACGTACCTGACTTATACTTTCTTGAATTAAAAAAAAAAAAATCGATGCCTGTTGAAAATCTGTTTCATTTAATGTTTTTTTTTTTATTTACTTTCAATTTGAATTAAGTTTTCTTTCATATTTGTCTCTTGCAGATTTGTGAGATGAGAAATTGTGATAAATGTATATTTTTTGAGGCTCGTAAAAAGAAAGATTTATATATGTGGTAAGTAATGTTAAAGCAGATTTGCAACATTTTTATTTCTTTATTATATTTTCTTTTGTTCGTGTCAAACTTTGCTTGTATTAACTTCTGTGAATATTCTAGAAATGTTCACAGTTCCGTAATGGCTATGTTGGTCTAACAGATGGTAAGAGGATTCAGAGAATTATAGATGAGCCCAGGGATTACATGGTGCACCCCATCTCTATCACGGATTAGGATTTTATCTAATAATGCCAATCTTTTTTACTAGTGACAAATTCTTCAAATGGTGCAAGTTTGGTGACCTCTGTATCAGAATGTGCAGTTCAAAATATTAAGCAGGATCTTTTCTTATCCAGGCTGAAAAACACAATGCCACATCATGCTAAAATATTGACAAACTAGCAGGGCACGTGGAAATTCCACGAAATGAAATATATTTAATCAACAAATATGTTTTAACAAGCAGGACCCATTAACCCCCCTAAAAAATTACAGTACGATTGTTATTGGTAGCCAATTCCCAACGTCATGTTAAGAACGGTTTTTGGAATAGACACCCTCAACCTTCGCATTTTTAGAACGGCTTTCGGAATAGACACTCCCAACCATCAAAAAGTACTTGTCTCTGCCAAATTTAATTGGGATTTTTGTAATCAGCATATTCGAAAACCTAGAAAAGATATATTAAAAAAAATTGTGCAGGTGGAGCTAATGTAAAAATTTGCCCACAAAAAAAAAAAACAAGGTATAGAGCAACGCTAATTGGTTAATATGTTAAATTTTTCTTTTTTTTTTCTTTTTTAGCATGATTGTAATCTGTAGATAGCAACGACAATCGGTTAATGTTTAATTTAATTTTTTTTTTTTTTTAGCGACGTGAATCGGTTAATGTTTATTTTTTTTTCAGCATGATTGTAATATGTAAAAAGCAACGACAAGCAGTTAATATCTAATTTAGTTTGTTTTTTTTTTTTTTTAGCAAAATTTTCTTCTATAGAGAGCAACGCCATATTGTATAATTTCTGGAGCATTTTTTTTTTATTTAATATAGAAGTGGATTCCGGAATATATCAGGTATCAGCCAATCAAAATGAGCAGAATTTGAGAAGGGAGAATTTATTATTTTTGAATCGGGGGGAAATGGAAAGATTATATTATGTGTATGCATGTAATAACCAGTTAATGGCGATGCAAGCACAATATCGGAGGAAAATATAAAATTTGGCCCTGTCTCAACTAGTAGCGGTGGGCGCATTTAATATTGAGGAAGAAAAATAATAATTGTGGTGATTATGATGGTGTTGCTCATTGGATGTAATGTAGCATTTTATTATCATGAGTGAATATGGCAGAAATGGTGACTGGAAGCTACAGAAGATAGTGGTTGTCAAGGTAGATGTATTGAATTTTTATGTAGCATCTGTTGTTGCGAACCTACGGTACTTTGATCCAGAGGGGAAGTTCTGCATTCAAAATATTATATATGGAGATAAATAGTTCTAAATAGCATAAAAAATTAATTTTGTACAGAAAACATGCAGCAAATATGAGTTTATTAACATTTCTATGAAAATAGTGTCCATTGTAACTAATCTAAATGAGATAAATTAATAAGTACTAATAAATACTCAGAAAGTAACATCGTGCTGCACAGTTTAATACAAATAATAAAATTACATTGAAGGAGACAATCTTTAATTTACTCCTTCATACAATGTTCTTTTTTCCCCGTTTCTTTTGAATGTTCCCTTTTTTATATAACCCTTTGCTGACTTCTTTCTTCGCTGAAGAACTGCTGCACATTGAAATTACTACATATTCCTTTTTCACACAATTAAAACAATCATATTATAATGATGCTTAAAAACAAGACTACAAAAGCAAAATCATTCTCCTATTCTTCTCCAGGGTTGCCAAATTGACTTTTTTTTTTAAGCCAAATTTTGCGAATTTGATGTTCAAAAATTATACTTGTTTTTTTTTTTAAAACATATACTAAGGAAGGAACAAGATAAATGGCATCAAAATAATTTTGTTTGCTGAACATATCCTTCATGGAATAATTTTACGTTTATTTCTGATCAGATTCTGCAAAATCTATGAACAGAATCTATAAATAAAACTTACAAAATAGAACCCAAAAAGCTCTGGTCGTATTACCTCAAAACTTACATCTGGTCAGTCTTTAACTAAAACTTATGTTCAGATTATTCAACAGAAAGGTGAAGAAACCTCATTCATAATTAACAAATGTATGAAATTGTGGGCACTGGCTGGTAAAAATGTGCTTTAGAAAATCTCACGTAATTATACAATCATGTCTGCTAAATGCAAGTTGGGGGGGGAGTAATTGTTGATTTCCCATCATACATTCCTGTCTGGTTGTTCTATTCTGATGTCTTTTCAGCATTAAGCTAATTGGTTAATACCAATCCAATTCGTAATCGTTCTCTTCTCCAAACTGCAATTAGTCAAGGGGAGATAAATCAATCATTAACAGAAAAGGCTATTTTCTATATAAACGAATGATTCTTGGCAAATGGTAAATTTGTTCAGATTCATTTGGCTTTTCTTTTCATACAAGTAAAACTATCGATATAATATCTAAACATGTCTACTAGTAGGAGTACTTGGTCCAGGATGGGTTCAAGACATATACACACACTTGAACCCTTTAATAAGTAAGATTCAAATGATAATATAATAAAGCAGGCAAAGACATACTTTTATAATGAGAATAGTTGTTTTGAAAATTTCAAATATATATACGAAACTGATATCTTTATTCTATTCAGTTAATGTCACTTTTCCTTTGTTCAGGAGTTAAACATTGTCTGATATTAAGCAAGCTTAATCTCCACTTATTATGGTTCAGCAAGTCAGCAGTCTTTAAATTCTACTCTATGCAGTTTTGTCAGTATTTATTCAAATTTTGACCCAAGTTCTCACATCATGTGGGCATCTTCCAGCATGGTTACGGATGCAGCTGGAAGACGGCCAGTCAATTGTCTGCAGATGACAAATTTCTTCATAAAAATAATAATTTATTTATTAGTATTGTTTTGTTCAAACACTTGAAAGTTTTCCTTGGTTGTTCTTTGTGCTTCTGTAATGGTTTATCCAGAAATATGAACATCCCACATGATCATATTAGCATAATTGATTTATCCTTAAGATAACTTACATGCTGGGACAATGTAGCACTTTCAACAAATCCTTTGATCTGACATGTTGGATATTTTTCATAAAAACAAAATTCAAACAAGTGATATAAACCATTTATAGTAGCAATACACATGAAAAAATTTAAATGGCTTAAAATATTTCAATATTGGTATATATAGAAAGAGCTTTATAAGCTAAGAAAGAATCTTTTTAAATTTTTAAATCCAATTAAAATGAAGGAAGTTATGACTATTTTTATGCCTTGCACGTTTGGATATTTTCCCCTCTTTAAGACCATATGCATTTTGTCACATTTTTTTGCACTACTTTTTCAGTAAAAATGCTATATCTTTGTTAAAACACAAGACTAAGCAATGAAATTTACCATATAAGTGTACTTTTTGTGCAAGGAATCTGAATATGCTACTGAAAATCTCCAGAAATGAATGGTTTCCAAATAATCTGCAGTAAATTCACATAAATATGCTGCGATTGCTTAAAAATGCCATGTATTCATTAAAAGAAAAGAAGTTAGAGAACTCAAAGTCGAATTGTAATGCATTTTATGTGCCAAAAACTGAAATCGAAATTTAGGATTGGTTAAAAATGAATATATTGCAATATTTCTTTGGTATTATTGTAGATTAATACCTTCTGTTATCCCTCCCCATCTGACCACCTCTCCAAAATATGTGATTTTACCTTTATAGACAATTGCATGTGAACAACTTGAAAAACTTTAATAAAAGATAAAAAAAAAATTATTTTAGAATTTAATGTAAAATGATTTCCCATTTTGAATCATTCAAGCGTTTTAGGGCAGTTACCCTCCACCCCTTTTTCCTATGATAGATAAATCCTGGGTGTTTTTTTTTTGTTTTTTTTTTTTGTTTTTTTTTGTTTTGTTTTTTTCTAAAAGGCGATTATGCATGGTTTTAATAGGGTCTTTGTGCAATTATGAGAAGGTGGAGAGGTTGCCACTCTGACTTTGGGTTAATGATAGGGCTAAGGAAAATTATGTATGAACATCCTGAAGAGTTGATAGAAACAATAGAAAACAATTTTAGAATTTAGAGTGGGGGTTGGTTTCACATAAATGTAAAATAATTCACCATTTCAAGACGATCCTAGTGTTTTAGGACAGTTGACCAATTTATTTTTTTATGGGAGATTAATCATGTGCACTTTCTTTAAACGTTTTTTATGCTTTTTTTTTTTTTTTTTTTTAACGCTTATATTAGTAATACACACGGACGAAAAAACGCTTTGGGTAATCACAGATTTCAAGGTAGTTCTACTAAAATAGCCATATTTTTCAAACCAAAGCACTTCAAGTCTTCAAATTATTACTGTTTTGTTCGGAAATGAATATACTTTCAAATGAATTAATAAATATGAACGAACATTATATATTTTAAGAGTTTTAAGCAAATAAAGTGATAAAAATGTGAACGTCATAAAATGGCGTTTTCGGTAAGAATTTGTAATGACCCTCCCTGTTTTCTAAAGGCCCGTACCATGATTGTATGAAGAATTTCATCATGAAATTTAGGAAAAAAACAGAAGAGGTGTTAATCTTAATACTGTCAAGTGTCCGATATTTTTGACCATTTCTTTTTTTGTCGTATTAAAAATAAGACGAGTATCGAACATTTTGAAAAAAAATTTCATCGGACACCCACTAGTAAGTAAATCATTCTTTTTACTATCTTTATCAATTAAAAGTATTATTCTATGTTGAGTAGGACCGCGGTAATTGATAATAATTTAAAAAGACCTACCCGAAAAACAATGTTTCTATTTCTCGAGTTTTGTCAAATAAACTTAGTATTAGTAGCAGCAGCTGTAGTCATAGCACAGTATAAACAACACGCATTCTTTCATTTTTATTCACGAACGAATTATGAAAAACATGAAAATATGAATATAAATGTTCTGATATGTTTCATTAGGGCTATTTTGTTATCAGAATAACATTAGTTTAGAACTATTCGGTTTTCAGAATATATAATAACAACCAATTTGGCATTATGAATCCATTATAATTTCTCACATTTCTGGTCAAATTTAAAAACATGGTTAAAAAAAACAAAATAAACTTTTGTAGATATATAGCTTGCATGCACTTTTATTCATTGCATTAGTTTTGAACAGCGAATTAAAACAATGTTTTACTGCGAACAGCCACAAATGTTTTTTCAAAATCAAAAGACGTATGAAAATCTTGTTTGTATTACTATACACATAGATTCGAAAAAGTTATCAAAAAACAAATATATAACAAATAAATGTTATCAAAGGCAAGATAAGTTACTTTTCTACCTAACTAGATATGTTTTTAGTGTTTATATTTAATGTAACATGTTTATTCAGCTCGAAAAAGTGTTTACCGATGTATTCGAAAATTTAAAATGTCGACTGACTCTGTTTGAGGCGGTAAGTTTGGGAAAATGAGTTATAAATAAAAAAACAGGCAAAATACTGTTAGAAACTCGCACAATATATGTTACCGTGACATAGGCGGATATATATTCGGCAAGATTTTAACAGTATTTTGTCTAGTTTTTTATTTTTAACTCATTTTCCCAAACTTAGCGTGTGAAAGAGATAGTCGGCCGCCATTTTTAACTTTCCAATACATTGGTAAGCACTGCATGTTTTTCGAGCTGAATAAACATGTTACATTAAATAAAAACACTAAAAACATATCCAGTTAGGTAGAAAAGTAACTTATCTTGCCTTTGATAACATTTGTTATGTATTTGCTTTTTGATAACTTTTTCGAATCTATGTGTACAGTAATACAAACCCCGTTATTTATTTTCTACTTATTAAACGAAAGGTATTTTTACCACTTGCTCCAATGTAGTATAAACAGCCTATGGAATAAACACCTTCAACCTCGAAAATAGAAATCAACAAATTTATGGAATTTTCTTCGAAATTTCGTAACGCAGATTTTTATTAAATTAAAATTAAATATAACATTTGCTGACTTATTTACCTGTTAAGTACACACACACAATATATATATATTATATATATAACTTTCTAAAACACTCTTTAACTCTAACAATAACACTAAGTTCGAGTGGCAAGCCCCCACCAACAAAATACCTCTGTAAGCCACATACAAGCATCTAAAATAAATAAGCAAACAATAGATCCTTCATTATAAAAAAATGCACATGAAAAATAAATTGGTCAACTGTCCTAAAATGGTAGAATGGCCTGGAAATGGTGAATTATTTTACATTGAATTTTTGTGAAACTAACCGCCCCTCCCCCTCTAATATTGTTTTGTTGTTTTTGTTTCTGTCAAGTCTTCAGTATGTTCACATAATTTTCATTAGCCCTACAATTAATTCAAAGTCCGAATGGCAACCCTCCCCATATTCTCATTGCATAGAAACCCTCTTAAAACCACACATAATCCTCTTAAAAAAAAATAAAACAAAAAGCATACAGGATTTATCTCCCATAAAAAAAAAAACAGTTAACTGCCTTAAAACACTAGAATGACCTGTAATGGGGAATTATTTTACATTAAATTCTAAAATTTGTTTATCTTTCATTAAAGTTTTTCATGGCATTTCATACATAATTGCCTAAAAAGGTAGAATCACATTTTGGAGAGGTGGTCAGAAGGGGTTGGGTGGGGTTAAACAGGTGTTAATCTACAATAATACCAAAGGAATATTGCAATATATTCATTTTTAAATGGTCCTATGTTTAGATTAAAGTTTTTTGTACATAAAGCACATTACAATTCAACTTTGAGTTCTCCAACTTCTTTTCTGTTTATGGATACATGACATTTTTAAGGAATTGCAGCATATTTATGCACATTTCTGCAGATTATTTGGAAACCATGAACTTTGGGAGATTTTCAGTCATATATTCTGATTCCTGTTACAAAAAGTACACTTATATGGTAAATTTCGTTGCTTAATCTTGTTTTAACAAAGATATCACAGTTTTACTGAAAAAGTAGTGTAAAAAATGTGACGAAACGCATATGGTCTTAAAGAGGGAAAATATTCAAACGTACAAGGCACAAAAATAGTCATAACTTCCTTAATTTTAATCAGATTTTTAAAATTTAAAAAGATTTGTTCTTATCTCATCCAGCTCTTTCTATGTATCCCAATATTGAAATATTTTAAGCTATTTCAATTTTTTCATGTGTATTGCTACTTATATGAGCTCACAGAGGAAGTTAGTTTAGTGGGGAGCTCTGCCACTTGTACTTAGCATTATTGTTAAGGCTAAAGGTTTTAGGAGGAGGCTTGCCACTCATACCTAGGATTAGACATAGAATTAAGCGAGTTTTTTTTTTTTTTTTAAGAGGGTGTTTGATACCTGTTGTGAAACTTTACAAGAATTATGACAAACAGACAAAAATAAATGTTATTTAAAAAAAGTGACGTCCCTCTAACAGAAAACATGATGCTTGGAAAAATATCAAATAGTTTAATTTTATTTAAATATAAAAAAGAAACCAGTTTTTGCTAAAGCTGACAAATTGTAAAAAATTTTGAATTAATGTTATTTTGATTTTTAATTACATTTCATGTCTTTTCCTACCGTTTTTATTTTTTAACTGAGCACCTCCTACAAATATTTAAATATCGATTATTTTTTTTTTTTTTTTTAATAATCGGGTAGATTAGTTTCCATTCGATAATAATTCACTGAAAACATTTTTTAAGGGACGAAAATTAGAAGTGTGTTACCGTTCGTACACGTGAACCAAAACAATGATAGTTCACATTTTCGTTTGTTAAAATATTTTAAAATTTACTACTACCCAATTTTTAAAAATATTTGTATGGATGATAACAAAATAGCTCTAACTAAACATGTAAGAATTTCTTTTATAACCAGATTTTCAATTAAAAAAAAAAAAATCTATTTGGAATAAAAAATAACAAAAACAAAACGGCTGTTTACACCATGTTATCGCTGCTGCTGCTGCTGCCGCCACTACTATCACTAATACTACAGAAGTCTTAATTCAAATTCATAACGATTTTTTCGGATATTATGTTTTTAAATTGCTACGTATCACTAGAGAAAACACTGTCCAATCATCTTTTTAACAAATAAACATAGTAAAAAGATTGTTTATTTAATAGTGAGTGTCCGAAGAAATTTTTTTTTTCAAAGTTTTCAATACTCATCATTTTGAAATCTTTTTTTTAACACAACAAAAAAAGAGGTGTCAAATGAATTTCGGACACTCAAAATTGTTAAAAATGACATCTCTTTTGGATAATTTCCAAATTTCATTAAAAAATTCTTAGCAGAAACACGGTACGAGTGTTTACAAATCAGGGAGGGTCATTACAAAATCTTACCAAAAATGCTGTTTTATGATATTCACATTTTTATCAATTTATTTGCTTAAAACTCTAAAAATATATAATGTATGTTACTAATTCATTTGAAAGTATATTCATTTCCGAACAAAACAGTGGTATTTTGAAGATTTAAAGTGCTTTGGTTTTTAAAATATGACTATTGTAGCAGAAACCCCTTGAAATCTGTGATTATCCAAAGCGTTTTAATGGCCATGTGTATTGCTATTTATAGGTACACGCTTATAAAATTTTGTGTTCACGTGTCCAATAACTCAGAAGTGGTTTACAGATACAAGTTTGTCATATTCATTACTTATTATGACATCACTAATATTTTTCTTTAATTTTCTTCCAGGATATCAAATGTCAGTGAAGGGCCATCTGCAAAATTCCTTGTTGAGAATGGTAAGTTATTAAGTTTATAATCTTTCTATATGATTGGAACTGGCAGTTCATTTTTTTTTTTTTTTTTTTCCATTCCTGGAATTTTAATAGATCAGATTTGAGTCAAAACTACAAGAACTGATTTTTATTTATTTTTTTTATTAAAATTCTATTAAATAATTTTTCCTAAGGATACTTATTTTTTGCATGATCCATAAGTATATGAAAAGGTTTTTACTTGGAATACAATTAAATAATTCAATTTACCAAATTTCCACTACTAATGATTATTACGATATTGTCCCATTGACTACCATACACTTATTAACTCTTATCCTCGAGTGGCCTCCACGCCTGATAGTTTAACTTCAATACTTCAAACTGTTTTTAAAAAGAAAATAAACAAAATGGCATGAAATAGTTTATGGACTTGCTTGTTAGGTTAAAAAAAATATAGTACAAAAGTTATGCACATTCATCCCATATTTTTTTAAAACAAACCTTATCAGTGGTGACCATTTCTGGCCAATGTTCAAGAGACATAATTCAACAGAGAATAACTTAAAAACTTTTTGTGGATGAGTTATAAGAAAAAGATAAATGTCTCCACTTATAACATTGTATATAGGCAGAAGAAAATAAAATCTTTTTATGATTTGATGTTTTTTTTAAAATCTGGCTTAATTCATATGTTGTGTGGCAGGGGACTCATTTTTAAGGATGACGTGGACATATATAACGGGGTATACTAATGGTGATGACAATTCTTATGGAAGACATACAGTTCTTATATTTCTTTTGGAGACTTCGTATTAACAGTTCTTATAACACAGAATGATAATAACATTTATATATATTATATCATGACGACTACTGTAACAATTCTTTCAAGTTTCGTATTAATACAGACTTGGTGATATATGAAACAAGTTCTTAACACAGAGGAGGGGAGATACATAATCTTCGAAGGATTACACAATGTTCATTATAAGATGATAAACGCAATTATCTTTCGTTCGTGATGAAGAATAACACAAGACAACAGTTACAAACATAATGATGACTTCTTTATTCATCTGATCGGCCGGTCGATGACGTCAGGAATTCAGCTTGGATCTACATAGTCTAATCTTCTACCCTTCGCCTCTAAGGGACTCTCCTCTCTAACTGATTCTCTCAACTCTTGGCTAACCAACTGACTCACTGACCTGTAACTTCGAACCCTTAGATCCCTATATTGAGAAATCTCCTTCGCTTATGACGTCAAGTGTGTTTACAAACGTGACTAATTTTCACGTGGCTTTACATATGTTTGTCCAAACACACTTTTGGCAAACAAAAGAATCCTTAACATATAACTCTAACCTATTTTTTAATAAGATATTTTTAATTTGCATTGCTCATTCTTTTAGCTGACATTTTTAATATTCCGATTTCTAAAAGAATGGATAATCCACTCTTTTTTCCGATATAAACAATATTTAACTATTCTAATAGAATTTAACAACAGACTAAATTTCTAACATTCCATTTCTTAACTTTGCCTACAGGGTTCGATTCTAGGCTTATCTTAATCTCATTTTCACTTATCTAATATTCTTATTTACATGGAAAGGGAACAGCCCTTTTCCATGTAACACATATTCTGTTATTTATATCTTTCATAAAGGATAGGACATAGTCAAAAGTAATGAGAAAATCTACTTATACATAATTTTATCAACTCGATATAATAGAACGGTTAAAAAATTAAGTTAAAGGGGTCAAAGAAAGTGTTGCTTTTGTCTGTATGGGTATAGACAAGAGTTTGTGAGATTGTATAAGCTATCATTATATTTAGTAGTCGATGACTAATTGTGTTTGCTGTGATGCCTGTAGCTAAGCTACAGCTAGGTTTACTTATCTGCAATGTCTCTGTAAATGTAGTTTTATGGACTGAGAAAGATTCGTTTGACAATTTGAGCCTCGCAATGACAGTTGTGCTTAGATTCTCTCTCAAGTAGCTAACACCAGCAGGTGCTCGGTTTCTGTAGTCATCTTTTCTGATTGGTAATCAATTGAGATTGGATTTTTGATAGAATTGATAAATCAGTATTATTTCAACTCAAACATTGAATATTTTAGGGAGATTGTTTTTTTGCTACTACTGTTGGAATAGGAATTACACATACATATATATATATACATATTATAGTAAGTTATAAAATATGTATGGCCATTAAGCTACACTGAATAGTCCGTGTTTCATCCACTCTAGGATTCTTCAGGCTTAAGCCTATATATTATAGATACAATAATTATCCACTGGCACGTGTTTCACGTTACTATGGCTTATTAGCATGGTTAACTATGCCAGAATTTGAACCCATAATCACAAAGCCTGCAGTTGGATGCATTAACTGCTATGCCATGAAATGACTGAAATTATAATAGTTTATTGTTTATCAAGTTATGTCATGATAAAATCATTACTAAAAATGTATAAACAAAAACATTACAACATGATTAGCAAATAAACTAGCACATAATTTCCATCAAGCACTTCATGGCGTGGCAGTTAACACCCTCAGCTGGGGGCTCTGTGATTGTGGGTTCAAATCTTGCCATAGTAAGCAAGCTTATGAGTTGGAATATAGTGAGACATGTGGAAAACTATTTTATCTATGAAATAAACAAATAAAAAATATGTATATATTTCTGTGTGTGTGTGTACAAGGTGCCTTAAATAAATTTCCAGACTTTTTTGTACAGACATTTAAATTTGTTGTGGGCTTCAAAATTCAGTGTTATTGCTATACATCTTATGAGATGACTAACCAATTTCTATGATTTCAGATTCAAATGAACAGCTACTGCAGAAATTGGAATACACCCTACTAAAGCTTGATTATCACAGCTGGTGAATTTCAAAATGCAATCTGGACATGAAGACAATTTAGAAGAATGATATGCAATAAAATTCTGTTTTAAACTTGTAAAAAAATGCCTCAGAAACGTCAGAAATACTTCAGACTACTTTTGGACCATCTGCATGAATTAAGCATCAATTTTTGAGTGGCATAAGAGATTCAAGGAAGGCAGAGAATCTGTAGGGGATGATGAAAGGTGTGGGAGGAGTAAGGAAGTCACTTTGGCCAAATAAAAATTTCATGTATAAAGATCGTTGTGTGTCTATAGAGACAATAAGTGCACAGTTTGATGCTAGTGTGGGAACTGTGCACACAATTATTTGCAAGGAACTTAAGATGCAGAAGATTTGTGCAAAGTTTGTTTCAACTGAGCTCAGAGGAAATCAAAGAGAAAGACGTTGTCATGCCAGTAAGGAGATGGTCGAGCTGATCAGTTCAGATTCCGCAGTTCTTGATGTGCCAGTGATCTGTAATGAAAGTGGATCTACTTCTAAAGAGATTGTCGTCATGAGACAATTAAGATGAAAGAGGCTGTGACGAGGATCATTGACACGCTCACACAAGAGGACTTTCATGGGGCTTTCCAAAAATTGTTAGAATGGCGCAAGTGCATTGTAGTCGGAGGCAACTAGGGTTTCATGCGTGAACCTTCAATAATAGTGCCAATATGAAAAAAATGTCTGCAAGCTTATTAAAGGCACATATGTAGTTGGATAAAACTCT
This sequence comes from Euprymna scolopes, assembly GCF_053919585.1. Taxonomy (NCBI): domain Eukaryota; kingdom Metazoa; phylum Mollusca; class Cephalopoda; order Sepiida; family Sepiolidae; genus Euprymna; species Euprymna scolopes. The sequence goes on along the minus strand of NC_136484.1, from coordinate 142,508,990 downwards.
GCTAGGCTCCAGGGGAGCTAATCGATACCAATAAAATTATCACTACAAAAAAATAACTATAAAAATATTACAACATAGCAATATATATATAATTTTTTGTTTTCTTGCATTTTTAACATTTTTTTTTTTTTTTTTTTTTTTTTTTTTTTTTGCAGTACATACAATGTGTGAATTAAAGTTAACTGGAAACTGTTTAAAAGGATCTCGTCCATTGCTTTCTTTTGATGAGGTAAGAATTGTTCCTTTGTATATTATATGGAAAATCTATATCGAACCCTATGCATATTTACTAGAATTATATTAGTGTCTAATTTTTAGGTTACAATTACAACCATGATTTTCTTGGCCTTTTGGTCAAGATCAAAGTGTAGTATCTGTTCTTCAGATGCTGCACTTCATTTTCTTGTTCTCTTTCGGTGGAGGAGAAATCCTTCACGACTGAGACAATTTTTATTTTTGTACCTTTTCTCCACGTTAAAAAACGACCCTGGTGTCTAACTCTGTCCCGTGGGGAGGCATAGTAAATAGGTACAATTACAACCATGAAGTATTATGCCCAACTAATGTGTATACTTGGTGTCTCAAAATATTTTATACTTTTTTTGTTGAACGTACATCTTTGAGGTGGCCTTAACGACAAGAATAATAGCCAGCTGTTGACACAAATATCCTGCAAGAAATACATTCATTCACTAAATAATTTTTTTAGACTGTGGCATGTTTTATGTTTTTCTTAATTCAGAGTGTCCCTTTCTGGGGAGCTCAGGGCTCACACAAACTTGAAAAGTCCTTGAATTTTAACTTTTGCTATGAAAGGCTTTATTTCTATTATTATTTTGAAAAATCCTTGAAAATTTTATTTTCTATTTCCAGTAAAAATTTGTGTCAAAATATTAAAAAGTAAGATTGAAATAAATACTGTTAAATTATTAAAGTATTAATAAAAAACCATTAAAATATTTTTTTTAAATATTGAAAATAAAATCGAAATACATTGTTTTGAAATTGCATAGTATTGTAGATGCAAGAGTTACGTTCCATTATTATAAAACAAAACTCAGGATAAAGGGACCTAACTTTTTTTTTTTTTTTTTTTTTTTTTTTTCGGGACCCGATGGCCTAGTATTCAAATATCACAAATTTTTTTTTCTCACTTATTTTTTTAATCTTTTTTATTTGTTTTGTCCCCCTTCTCCCCCCCCCCTCCTTCCTTTCATCTGTTTTGACCCCCCCACCTCCTTCCTTTCCCCTCTGTTTTGTCCCCATCTTTTCGTTCCCCTCTGTTTTGTCCCCATCTTTTCGTTCCCCTCTGTTTTGTCCCCATCTTTTCCTTCCCCTCTGTTTTGTCCCCATCTTTTCGTTCCCCTCTGTTTTGTCCCCATCTTTTCGTTCCCCTCTGTTTTGTCCCCATCTTTTCCTTCCCCTCTGTTTTGTCCCCCTTCCTTTCCTTCCCCTCTGTTTTGTCCCCCTCCTTTCCTTCCCCTCTGTTTTGTCCCCTTCTTTTCCTTCCCCTCTGTTTTGTCCCCTTCTTTTCCTTCCCCTCTGTTTTGTCCCCTTCCTTTCCTTCCCCTCTGTTTTGTCCCCCCTTCCTTTCCTTCCCCTCTGTTTTGTCCCCCCTTCCTTTCCTTCCCCTCTGTTTTGTCCCCCCTTCCTTTCCTTCCCCTCTGTTTTGTCCCCCCTTCCTTTCCTTCCCCTCTGTTTTGTCCCCCCTTCCTTTCCTTCCCCTCTGTTTTGTTCCCCCTTCCTTTCCTTCCCCTCTGTTTTGTCCCCCCTTCCTTTCCTTCCCCTCTGTTTTGTCCCCCCTTCCTGTCCTTCCCCTCTGTTTTGTCCCCCCTTCCTGTCCTTCCCCTCTGTTTTGTCCCCCCTTCCTGTCCTTCCCCTCTGTCCCCCCTTCCCTCACTCTTTGCCCTATATCCCCTGCTCTTTCCCCCTACATCACATTTTCCCCTTTCCTTCCCTTCCTCTTTTCCTCTCCATCCTCTATATGTTAATAAAATAACACATTCCATAAAAAGAAACTAAATTAAATTGTGAATAGAAAAGTACATTCACCCAACCGTGTTAAATGTGGCCATGCATAACTAGCAAACATTCCTGTCTTAAGAATATTTCAAATAACATTTTTTCCATCTGCTAACAAAATCTTTACTTTCAGTTTTACTAAACCTTAAAAGCTGTTCAGATTTTCATATTTAATATTTGCAGCAACATTCCAATCTGATACTGGTGAAAGTATGAAATGCAGTTAAGAATTTTATTTCTCCAATCATTCTTCTACTTTTATTTAATAAAAGTATAGAATAGTTAACAATTGAGAAATCTTAAACAAAAACAAATAACTTCTACTAAAGACATTAAAATTTAGTTATTTACAGACCCATACACTTTTAAAGTATGAAGATGTATTATCACTGAATTTATTTCTGTTGACTTATTGACACATGAAAAACAAAGTGGCAGTTGATTTATGAAGATGGTCGCTTATCTTTTGGTAACTTTGTGCTGAAAGTATTTTTTTTTTTTTTAAATACTTACCACTAACTCTAAGTCGAAGAGGTGGTTTTCCACTTAGAGTTAGTGGTAGAGTAAAGTTTTTTTGTTTTTTTTTTAACTATCTTTCTGCATGAAGGTATCCGAAGATAAGTGACTATCTCCAAAACTCAATGGACGCTTTTGTTTTGTTTTTTTTTGTTTTGTTTTTTTGTAAATAAGTCAACTAAATTAGAACACTCACAGAGATAATGAATAATTCCATTAGTTTCCACATTTTAAATGTATATAATAGTTTCAACTTTTAGTCTGTGAGCAACTTTTTCCTGTAGGAGTATCTCAAAAAAGTTGCATCAACAAACCTGAAACTCTACAGAAATGAAGTCAAAGAAATAAATTGATCTCCAGTTTGTTATGGATGTTTTGAAAATGGAAACCATTTAAAGGATGTTTTTTTTATAAATACTTTTATTTTTGTACATTTTTGCAAACCTTGTCTTCATATTATGTTTAAATTCCATTAAAGTACCATAAAAAATAAAGAATTTATTAAAGTTAAAAATCCGTTAACCACTATGTATTTATGTGTGAATGAGATATATTTATATATGGTACACTATAAATTATATCCACAGTCAAACGTTGCAGCTCACACACTCCATGATAGCCAACAAACTGGATAGCTTGTGAGCTGCAATGTTGCTGGACTTTGAAAATATTTATATCATCTCTGACATTCTGAAAATTCTAATATATATATATATATATATATATATATAGTCTGTTTGTTATACAAACATTATTGGTTACAAATGTGTATACATGTTTCAGTAGAGTCCCTATTTAAAGAGACCCACCTTATCAGACTAAAGAAGGAAACTGAGAATCACAGTTTAATTTGTTTTGTATATAAAGAAATATTCTGGGGTGGATTATACTTTGAAAGAAAAGAGGGGTGTGTATAGTTTATGAATGTGGACAGTAGATGTCTTTGGAGGGAGGTATGGTAAATAGGGGAAGAGGAGGGAAGTACGATTCGGCCTGGTCAGGCAATCACAGCGGGTGAGGTACTGGTTTAATTTTAACCAGACGGTTGTCTGTGTTTGCTTTGATCTGAAGTAATATTATACCTTCGTCAGCGCTGCTTCTCTATTTTAAGACTTCATGGCTGGTTTTTCTATTCGTGTAGCATATTCCTTATATATTTATTTTATTTCTCATTTTTTATTAATTCATTTATTCCTCGTTTTCTCTTATTTATTTATTTGTTTGTTTATTTATTTCAATATAAAATACATCTATATCCAGGTTAATATTTTCCAGAGTTAAAGCAACCAATGAAGTTTTAACAAGGTTAATAGAAAAGTGCTCAATGAATGTGTAGCGACATATTAATGCTTATGTAAAACAAAAAGTATTTGTTTTTTGTATTGATATTCGTATTAAAAACCTTTTTCTTTCTTTTTTTTTTATTTAAAAAGAAAATACAACTTTGTTTTATATATATATATATATATATATATATATATATATATATGGGCTGTGGAATTGCATTCATCTGTAAAAGATCTAGCTAATTTTCATATTCTTTTAAACATTCATTTTAATTAATTTCCTATTAGTTTTTTCAGTTATCTTATGGGATGATCATCTAGAGTTAACTATTACGTGTAATTCATGCAGATGTTCTACATGATTCATACTTGCATAATATTTGAATAAAAAGGTTATAGTAAACACAAACCTCTTTTTTTTTTTTTCTTTTTTTTTTTTTTTTTTTTTTTTTATTACATTTTCACCCCAAACAAGGCACATTGCCACTTTGATGTAGGGGGCTACTATCAGGGGAAACAACTACTGGGGTACTATGTAGGGATTTGGGCAGCAAGATGTTGGTTCACGTTGCACTTGAACTTCTGCATGTCAGTACAGTTGGGGAAGCGGTGACCTGGAATATAATTCCAAAGTCTAGCGGTTCTGGGGAAGAAACTATCGGAGTAGAAAGATCTTTTACATCTAGGGATCTCTACAGTGTGGGGGTGGGATTTTGCAGCTTGTCGGGTCTGTCGAGGGTGTTCACGTCGTGGGGGCACAAGTGCTTGCAGTTCATCAGAGCATTCACCATTAAAATACTTGTAGAACAGGCAGAGGGGTGCAACATTTCGTCGATGGGACAGAGGCTGAAGCTTAGATGCCAGTTTAGGGCCTATCAGATTTGCGACTCTCTTTTGAGCCCTGTCAAGGAGCGAGAGACTAGTAGCCGATGCACCAGCCCAAATATGACAGCAATACTCCATACATGGGCGAATGGTTGCCTTATAGAGGTACAGGATACTTTCGGGTGTTAGTAGTTTTCTAGCATGGTAGAGAGAGCCCACCTTCCTTGCAGCGGCCCTGGCAGTGCCCTCGATGTAATTGTTCCAACTCATGTTTCCTGTGAACGTTAGGCCAAGGAGCTAGAAAGACGTACTCTCAGATAAAGAGTCGTTGGCCATTGCTATACGTGGTAGAGAAGGTTTCTTGTAATTATTGAATGAAACCAGTTTAGTCTTGGCGGCATTGAACGTGACCATCCATTTTTGTCCCCATTCCACTACTGATTGGAGGTCATCCTCTAGTGTTTCTGCCATTACTTTAGATATATGTTCATTTGTTTTCCTGTCGTGCCTACTATAGAGTGTGGTGTCATCAGCATATATACCCATCTCAGAGGCAATTTTGTCGGGGATGTCATTTATGAATATCAGGAACAGTAGAGGTCCAAGGATAGATCCCTGGGGCACTCCCGCATTTATATCATATTGTTTAGATGTACGACCGTCGATGACAACCTGGATTTTTCTCTTATCTAAGAAGGATTTAATTATGTTAAGTATTATACCAGTGATACCGTATGATCTAATCTTCCTGAGGAGACCCTCATGCCATACCCTGTCAAAAGCCTTAGATATATCAAGAGCTACCGCTCTGCGCTCTCCCGCTTTGTCCAGTGAATGGTATATGCGTTCAGAGATTACAGTTAAGATGTCTGCTGTGGAACGGGCTTGTCTAAATCCATATTGTTGGTCGGTCAGAAGTTTAGCATCTGTAAGGTGCTGGACTAGAGCACGGTTAATTAAGGTCTCAAATATTTTGACAAAAAGTGGGAAGAGGCTAATAGGGCGATAATTTAATGGGTCAGTTCTTTCGCCAAAATTCTTGAATACTGGTACCACAGAAGCAGTTTTCCAACAGCCCGCAAAGCAAGATTCATTAAGGCATTTGTTGAAGAGTTTGGAGAGAACTGGAGCTACTTCGGCTGAGCACTTTTTTAATAGCACAGCTGGGATGAGATCGGGTCCACATGCTTTTGAAGTGTCAAGGTTTTTTTATGATAGCATGCACCTGAGCAGGGGTGATTTTCAGATTGTCTAGCGTGGCGTCTGTCCGCATAGGAAATTGAGGTAGGGGGTGGTTAGAAGGGTCCAGTGTGGAGTCTGAGGCAAACCGACTGGCAAGCATGTTAGCCTTGTCGGTTGCTGAGCAAACAACCTCGTGATTATTGGTTAGTGGGGGAATTGTTGATTGCCCATTGTTTACTACACTGTTGTAGATTTTCCAGAAGTCACAAGTTCCTAGTTTTTGTACTTCGATACGTTTTTTAGTGGTTTCTGTAAATTCCCTCTTAGCTGTCGCTATTTCTTTCTTAACGTTACTTCTAGCTTCTATGTATTTCTGTCTGTTTGAACTGGACTTATGTCGGTTACACCTGCAGAATGCATGCTGCCTTTGAGCAATGGCAGTTGCGCAAGTCGAAGTAAACCATTGGGGAGAGTGGGGCTTGCTAAAGAATTTCCGCATGGGAACATGCGCTTCGATTGCAGTTTTGAACTATTCAGTGGTCTCGTTTGCACACTGTTCAGCAGGAAGAGAAAAAATATTTCCCGATGGGGCGTCTCTGATAAGATCTCTGATGGCTTCCCAGTCAGCCTTTTTATAATATCTCATTGTTTTGAGCACTGGCTCTTCAGTTTTGGGTCTAGAGTTTAGGGCGATTTCAACCATTATCACTGCATGATCAGCGTTCCCAAGTGGGCTGTCGGCTTTCGTTATACAATCATCAGGAACTGTGGTCAAAAACAGATCTAAGAGTGATGTGTGTTGTTCTTCCTGATCAGGGAAACGGGTTGGAAAAGTAACAATTTGCGATAGGGAGTGAGATATAGAGAAGCTATGAGTTGCGCTGCCCGCTGCATCTTTTTATATATATTTATGTATGTGTACATATATTTGTTTAAAAACTTTTGCCTACCAAACTCCTGTCAGTTTTTGGTCTACAGACATGAAACTTAATACATAGGGTATTCAAACCTATGCAAAACTTCATAATTGGGTTTTAGCCAGGGAAAATCTGTGCAAAAGTGTGAAAATTAAAGAAATAGAATTTGTTGGGTGAAGGTTGAACAATGGCATTATAACTATGCATGCATAACGTAATAGCTATTGGTTCATGTTTTCATTTTTAGTTATGCAGCAAAAATGTCTTCATAGCTCAGGCATTAACGTCAAAGAAAAAGTAAATCGTATGCTAAACATTTTGATTTTGATTATCGATAGTGACACACAAGTCATTTAAAACATTTTTTTTTTAACCTTTTCAATCATACTATATATTGGGTCCAATATAATGTAATAATAAATATTAAATCTGCATCAAAATATCATATTTAAGCCTATTTTACGACCAGGAAATGCTGAGAGGGAGGTATGTGAATGAACAAACTACCAGACTTATTTAAGGTATTAAGGGAAATGATTATAGACACCTGCACTCATCTATTTCTATGAAATATTTTCTTTAAAGTTCGAAACATGTTTTTGTCTTTTAACTTCTCTGATTTAGATGTTATTTGATATGAATTTTAGTGCAAAGACTAGCAAAGGATAAATTTTTTCCCCTTATAATTTTTGAAAAAGAGTGTACACTCGTATTACTAAGTGAAATAAGAATGATCACTAAAATAACTTTTTAACAAAATTGTTCTAGCAATTTTTCAAGTAAGAATTTGATATTTGATTTCTGAAATACTTTCACTCAAACACATGCTGGTATGGTTATGTGGAAGGTTCATCCTCCTTGATAAACCATTGCAGAAGCATCAATGCACTTAATCACAGGAAGGTTGGTCAGCCAAAAACTTACGTCAATGTGATTGGATAAAACTGCACAGAGTGGAATTTAAAAATTGCTCAACCGTGTGAATTGGAGAGTGAGTTTGCCTAATATCAGAAACTGTCTCGCCTCTTCTGCACAATGAAAAATAAATAGAAAAAACAATACATACATATGCAATATATGATACTTAAATATAGATTGCTTATTAGTGTAGGTATCCTCACTCTCTTTCAAACATTTTATTTTTCATAATTTGTTGTAAAAATAATAATTTTCTTTTTTCTTTTTTTCCTTTCAATGTAAAGACATTTGATAAAGAACCTCATTGGCAAATTATAAAAGAACTTTTCATACAAGTAAGTAACAGCTTCATATTTGTGGATAATAAGTTTATTTTGAAACGTTTCTTTAAAATGTTGGATGGTCTATTGAAATTGTTAGTTTCTTGACCTGTGTTGTGTTCAAGAAATTCATTGGAGAGGTAAATCTGCTCTAATGATTATGAAGAATGCAAGATGTAAGCTGTATTAGACTGGAAATGAAATGGGAACAGGTGAGATTGATGTTTTTATTGCAGAGAAAGTGATTGAAGTTGATCTTGTGAGTGGATCCTAATTATTTGTTGGTGATAAAATTTTCCATATCTGTTTTAATAATCAGGCTTTAGTGAAGATGCAAAAGATAAGTTTTATGGCATGTTGATTCAAGTAACTCATAAGGTTGATGAAAGAAAATGCTTTCTAATTTTAGTGATCCTATTGAAAAGACTCTTGGTGATTTTGAAAATGTGTGTGGAGGAAATGTATATCTTGATAGGAATGCAGATGAAGAAAAAATTTTAGAATATGGTCTTGCCATAAACATGTTGGTTGCAAATCTCCTTTTCGAAAAAAGGGAAAACCAAAACATTAACATTTTCTGTAAGATTTAATCCAATCTGTCTGTAAAATACTGATTTTTTTTTTTTAATCAACATAGCTGAAATATAAGCTCAACATTCAAAAAAACGTTTTTAATTTTTGATGTTATACTTATTAATCTGATGCCATTTGGAACAGGTACGTTTTTGAGAAGCGGCAAGTCTGCATTTTATCTTTTTGAAGAAAAAAGGTTATTGTCTTTTTGCATAGTCACTTTTTTCTTTTGTTATAGTTGCTATCAGGCTCTCCCTTCCCAAACTTTTGGTCATCCATATTTTCAGGTCACTCAAGTGTTTTTTTTTTTGTTGTTTTTTTTAATTGATCCTAACCAAAACTGGAACAAATATACAAGCCTCCTTGATAGTCTAGAAAAGATCAGCAGATCAGAGTACTTCTCTCAGTCTAACACAATACCATGAGTCAAGAGTACTCCTCATTCCCTACACTTCTCTCTAAATCTATAAACCACATAGTTTAGATTCCAATTCAGTTTTCTGGAATGGTTACACTGATTCTTGCAAAAGTCTTTTAAACAGGGTTGAAAGTAACTGAGCAGTCAAAAGTTTCTTCGTTCAAATAAAATCTTTTTTTAAATTTTAGTTAATGCATGATTTATGTGTACCTTGACTGCCCGTTTACTTCTGTCTCTCTCTCTATATGTGTTCATTATTTTTTTTTTCTTTCTTTAAAGAAAACCATCTTCTCAGCAGTAATCATTACAGCCATGTCATGTTAAGAGAAAATTATGAAATACTTATGGTTTTGTAATGGAAATGAAAGGAAAAGAATTTTTCATTACTCATTTTTATAGACAGGTGCTGGGATGCATGTTTTAGTAGTGCATTCGAATGGGTACAGGTGAGATTTGATTAAAGGAAGTCGGGGAGAGTGAATTGAAAATATATCTAGTTGGAATCCAGTTACCCAAGAGATGGTTTCTTTATTTGAAATAAAATAAGGCCTAAAACCCAGCAGGAAGCGACCTGCTACTAATGGAGGCGGCAATGAGCCGCCTCCTAAAAAAGACAATACTATCATGAATGTAAATTTAAAAATAAGACTGTAAGTAAAAATACTAATTAACAAGAATAAAAAAGCATTGGAAATGCAAAAGGATATAGGGATGGTATGCCAAAAAGTATACAAACAAGATAGCTATGAATGGCTAGGCACATGGAAATAGAATTGTATCCAAAGTATAGCCCTATAGCTTTTCTCCAATCTTCATTCCATGCCATCATTACAGTTGTATACTTTGGATGCAATTCTATTTCCATGTGTCTAGCCATTCATAGCTATCTTGTTTGTATACTTTTTGGCATACCATCCCTATATCCTTTTGCATTTCCAATGCTTTTTTATTCTTGTTAATTAGTATTTTTACTTAGTCTTATTTTTAAACTTACATTCATGATAGTATTGTCTTTTTTAGGAGGCGGCTCATTGCCGCCTCCATTAGTAGCAGGTCGCTTCCTGCTGGGTTTTAGGTCTTTGGGTTTCGGGCCTTAGGAGTTGCCTCTTGGTCCTCCATCGGTTCTATATTACATAGAGAGTGCTACCGCCTCTCTGATAAAACAGTTAGAGTATTATAAAGTTCTAAAATGTTCATACCTTCACTATTAAATTTTTCTTGACTTTCTTGCAGTTTCTTTTGCGGTTAATTTAACTTATTTCCTTTGGCGTTTGGTGAGTTCTTAGAAGAACTGGTCTGATCTACTTTTCTTAGTGAGCGAAGAGATTCAGCTGTATTTAACAATGGTTGCTATAGTGTATTTTTGCGCATGCGTGAGAATTTCAAGTTTCCTCCTTATTTTTCAATAGTTTGACAGTAGTCATGTGTCTTTCTGCCAAGAGCGACAGACGTCAGTGTTAGCCGTGATCGTCTAGAGGTTAGGACCCCACGTTGTGGCAGTGCTAACTTAGGTTCGAATCCTGGTCACAGCATTGACATTTTGTACATATTTTACAGTCCAAAATCTGAAGAATTATTTGTTTTTATAACATTGTTTTTTGACGTCGTACTTGCTGATAGGTTACTCTTATAACAATTTTGATCAACTGAGATAAAGATTTCGTGGTTTCATTAACGCTGGTGGGTTACTGTTTAAAGAAAAAACCTTAACGTTCACCTCAAATATTCAGCGTCCAAGAAATATAGGCCACTGGCAAACTGGAACGTCTGTGAGCATCCGGTGTATTATTTGGAGCTGTCCCTTTTGAGAGAAGTTCCGTGTTCGAAGTGGTCTGTCTACATTGGGTATATAGTGTTTAAAACTTGTTATTACACGTAATCTTATTTAATTATGGAGTTAGCTAAAAAGCGATGGGTCACTGCACTTCTCCGTGTAAAGAGCAGTCGATTGATCCTTGAACTGTTGTCAGAGACCGTTCGTACACCGAGATACATCGTCTCAAAAGAAAGAAGAAAGAAGAACAATTGGCCATTTTTGTACCCTTTTTTTTTTTGCTCTCTTTTGACATTTTAACCGACGTTCTGACACTCGCTGGATTCGTAAGACACTTCTCTGTAAGAATGTGCTTTTTGAAACTTATAAGTTGATTTTAGTTGAGATTTGGATAGTTTTGTTTTGTAGGCGTATATAGGCGTGTACGGGCCATCCCTATATAGAGAGTGCTACCGCCTCTCTGATAAATACCTCATTAAACAAGGAATTATACTGAGATCGACTTATTTGAAAAAAAAGTAAATGGGCTCCAGATAAACCCCCTTGCGTAGACATTGTCTTACCATTATCTCCAGTAGATAATTTCTGGTTAGTCGAATGATGACTACTGACAAAGGCTAGCATCTAAGATTTTTGGAAAGAGAAGTTGGGAGTGAGGCAATCGATTGGAGTTGGACATTCAATGAGGTAGTTGGTTTTCGGTGGTTTTCTGAAGCAACGGGTTGTGTCAGGTTGGACTGGTGTTTTAACTGACTAGAAGAAAATATGTCATTTTGCAAGACTGTTATTTAACCCAAGAAAACGAGTAGCACTTGTAATCTTCAAAATGAAATAGACATCTGTAATTTGTTTATAAACTGGATTTGTGGCTTTAACTTGAGAATTCTTTGCTGTGGAATCGAATAGCAATCCTTCACTGGCACAAGAGTGACAATCACCGCCTATGCATGTTCATATTTCAGTAATTATAGGAGCAATCAGACTTTTGAAAAAGAATTTCAAAAACAACCTGTCGAATATACCCAATGAACCAAGTGCAAAAAAAAATGTAAGCAATTGCACTTAAAGGAACGATTAGAATTTTAAAAAGATCTCTTGGTTGGAGTGACTGAAATAATGGGTGATTTTTTTTTTTTTTTTTTACATGGAGGTCACCACTTATCAAGGCCCAGAAGCAACTCGGGGATAAGGGTTATTACGTGTACAGTAATGGGATAGTATCATAATAATCGTTAGTATTGGAGATTTGGTAAAGTGTCTTACTTAAGGGGCCTATTCATCAGGAATTTGTTTATGTTGGATATCCAAGTTGTAGTCAGGTGGGAAACAGGCAACCGGAACAGAGTTCCTCAGTCGTGCATTTCTAAGAAGCTTTGCTCATGGAATCTACGCTTTGATTTAGGCACAGATAAAGAGTGGGGAAAATTAATGACCGTGGTTTTAGCTAGACGGGTATTTATTGTGAAAGATTGGCGAGGAGGGGGGAGATTGGAGCTCAGATGAGCACTTGCCATGGAAATAACGATAAAACAAAGACAGGCTCGCAACGTCTCTTTTGTGGGAGAGAGGTTGCAGGGAAGAGAAAAGGGCATCCCCCACTAAGCCGCAAAGTCTATTTTGTACTCTGTCAAAGCAGGATAGGCTATTTTTTTAGCAGCTTGTGCCCAGATGTGGCAGCAGTACTCCATCCTTGGACGTACTTGGCTTTTATACAGATAGAGAATTGTATCAGTAGTGAGATATCTTCTGGAGTGGTAGAAGTGAGATATCTTCGAGCATCTTCCCAGCGACCTTAGCAACAGACTTGATGTACATGTTCCATTTCAGATCAGGAGTAAAGGTCAAACCCAGAAGCTTGTCAAAACATGGAGCCTCCCCAAGACAATAGCCATCCATTTCAATTGATGCCAGATGTCTGGCATCTGGTAAGATGCTCCATCCCCATAAAAACAAAAAGATTAGAACATTAAAACACAAAAATTAAAACATAACATGTCCTGGGAACGGTAAAATGCATTCTCCCAAACAGAATAGTTTTACATCAACATTATGTCCTCTAAATATTGTCTATGTATAACTCTAAAATATTTGAATTTAGACGGAACATTGTGCCAATCTTATGACTCCTAAATCCATTTGAAATATTTCAAAGAAACTCAAAATTGGGCAAATTTTATTGATAGATATCTAATCCCTATTATTAAATTTCACAAAAAATCAGAGCTATACGAGTTTTCACAAGTGTTTTTTACCCTCATTTTAACTCCTTTTACATAAATATAGCCAACATTACTCACCCTTATGTCTAGCAGCTATGTTCCCAAATTCATAGTGATTAGTTAATTGGTCTCCTGACAAAAAAGGTATTGGACCTAGGAGGCATTATAACGATAAAATTGTCCCAAATCGTTTGTTCGCACTTCTCTCAGTAGCCACCGCTTGGATTTTAAAAAAATTTTGTACACACATTAGTTATGAAAGCAAATTTTTTTTTTTTTTTTTTTTTTTTTTTTTACTTTTCTCTTTGAATTATTTTGAAATTTTGCACAAATATTAATCATGTTGAAAGTAAATTTTTCACTACTGGAGGGGGACCCCACATGCTCGGCTTGTTAGTTTAGGAGTGAATTCTGTATATAGAAATATTTTAAAAATTGATACACACACCTAACTTAAATTAAAAATCTTGCTTTTTATTTATTTTTTTCCAGTTATAGATTTTCCACGTATCGCACTACTATGAATTATAATATGACTTTCATTTTCTTATGCATTAATTATTGATTTTGTTTTCGAATATACAGATTTTTGGAACTCCGAATCAACATCCAAAAAGTCAACCTTTCATCGATCATGTCTTCTCATTCTCCATCTTGGATAATCGTATTTGGTTTAGAAATTATTCAATAACAGATGAATTGGCATCTCTTGTTGAAATTGGTTTGTATATTTCAAAAACGTGTTTGAAGATTTTGAACAGTTTTTAGTTTCGTGGATGTTCTTGCAATTATTGGAACAGATGATTAAAAAGAAGATAAAATAAAGTGGAAAAAACATTTTACGGTTTTTGTCCAGAATTCCTCCTATATTAACGCTTAATATCTGTAGACATAACCCACAAACCTTGTTTTTTTTTTTTTTTTTTTCGTGCTGTTTTCTTTTATTAGAGACTGTGCTGTGTTTGCCATTTCTAATACCTTTTGATTTGTTTTCTTTTCTCTCTGTAATATCTTCAAAATTCTCCTCAGGAACCAAGTTTCAGTTGCCTCTAGTCTCTTCCTCATGCTGTTGGTGATTATGGAGCACTCACAACTGTATATATATATAAAAATAGACTATATATACGTTCAGAGTATTCTGAATTTCATGTCTATTTTAATATTTTGTTGGTCATGATTGCTAAGTCTCTTGAAGGCAACTTTGGCTGTGGCTATCGATTATTATATTGGACCTAATATAACCTGAACTCTGATGTAGATGATTAAAAAAATATTTATTGTTAATTTTAAATGGCGGCATACTGAATGTAAACAATGGACAGCTGCACTCTGGAGGTATCTGGCATCGACTCAGAAATTGAACTAATACGTACAAAGCCGTGCACTTTATTTATGCTGTTATATTCATTTATTTACGACTGAACAAATTAGTTCAGCTATGTTATACAAATAAAAACAAATCACCTCTATATTGCAGTAGCCAAAAAATATATTGTGTGATAATTAATATTACACATATGAAGTTAAAGTCTCATTTATTCTTGCAAAATGTTAGCATTCTGTTGAACCCTAGTTGAATTGCTGCTCTAGATCTTTTTTTTTTTTTTTTTTTTTTTTTTTTGATAATTGATGCTGGAAACATTGCTAATGAAAGAACTTTAGTTTTCCTAGTTTGAAAAAGTAGTCGTAAGAAATAAGAATTTATCAAAGCTTATTTTTTATTAACAGGCCCAAGATTTGTGCTAAATCCTGTCCGTATATTTGAAGGAAGTTTAGGTGGCCCTACTCTCTACGTGAACCCACATTATCGATCGCCTAATCAAGTAAGTATAACAAAAATAAATTATAACTTATTTGGTTGGGTTTTTTGGTATACCCAAAAACTTGGCTGCTTCTCAAATACAATGGATTTTTATTTTTTACAATTATTTTAATTTATTGCAATTAGTAAGCAAAATTGTTAAAATTCATTAATTTTTACAAATTTTTTAGGTTTGCTCCTTGTGTTTTTTTTTAGGGGGAGGGGGTTCTTCTTAAAAAAATTTAATCTCCAGTATTCTAATAGGTATTCTAAACTAAAATACAAAAATGGTCTTTTTTTTTTTTTTTTTTTTTTAATAAAAAATACCAAATTTATTCTTTGAATATAAATTCTACATACATGATATTTATATAAAATTGTTTTATTTAATTTTTTAAGTAGATATACATAGTTTTTAATATTTAATCAGTTTATGGAGATGTGTGCAGCTAGGAAACGTGGGAGGAAGTGATAAGGATAGACTTGAGAAAAAGGGAGATAAATAAAGACTTGGCCAGAGATAAATTAGTTTGAAAATGAGTTTCTAAAAGCTGTCCAACACATGCCAGTTTGTAAAATATGTTAAACCATATCTGATGTTGCACAGAATCCATTTATTTAAATCATTTTTATCTCAAACTATTGATTACATCCAAAATTATTGTAAATATAAAAACTTTTTCTATTAAAGCAATAAATATGTAAGCTTTTCTTTCATTTTTATTCAATGTCTACTACTAATGAAGATTTCGTATCTGTGAAACCGACACTATACTAATACTTCTATTAAATTGTACGATGCTTTATTCGGTTTACTTTCTTATTAGTCCCCCAACAAAAGAGGGATTGGACCTAGTAATTCACTCCTGTTTGTCTGTTTGTACTTTTCTCAACCATGCCTTGGATTTAAAAAAAAAAATTTGCACAAACATTAGACATGGTGAAAGTAAATTTTTCACTCGTGGAGGGGGACCCTGCATGCTCAGCTTATTTCAAAGAAATGTATTATTAGTCAATGCTCAGTTAGGGGGAATGGGATAGTATAGTATCTGTTCTCTTTTGAGATCATCCTCCCAAACATTACCACTAAATTTGGGGGTAGGGAGTAGTGTGGTATTTGATGTATTATCCTGATACCATCCTCCAGGCATTACCTCCTCCTTTGGAATGCAGTATACTAAATGTTTGTTACTCATGTTACCATCGTCTCAGACCAGCACAAATATGAAACTGAAAGAAATATTAAATAACTATCTATTATGAATAGTAATACACACGGACGAAAAAACGCTTTGGATAATCACAGATTTCAAGGTAGTTCTACTAAAATAGCCATATTTTTTAAACCAAAGCACTTCAAGTCTTCAAATTACTACTGTTTTGTTCGGAAATGAATACTTTCAAATGAATTAATAAATATGAATGTACATTATATATTTTAAGAGTTTTAAGCAAATAAAGTGATAAAAATGTGAACGTCATAAAATGGCGTTTTCGGTAAGGTTTTGTAATGACCCCCCCCCCCCTGTTTTCTAAAGGTCCGTACCGTGATTGTATGAAGAATTTCGTCATGAAATTTGGGAACCAATCAGTAGAGATGTTAATCTGTCAAGTGTCCGAAATATTTTTGACCATTTCTTTTTTTGTCGTGTTAAAAATAAGACTAATATGACGAGTATCGAACATTTTGAAAAAAAAATTCTTCGGACACCCAGTAGTAAGTAAATCAATCTTTTTACTATCTTTATCAATTAAAAGTATTATTTTATGTTGAGTAGGACCGCGGTAATTGATAATTTAAAAGGACCTACCCGAAAAAAAAATTGTTTCTATTTCTCAAATTTGGTCAAATGAAGTTAGTATTACTAGAAGCAACAGCAGCAGCTCCAGCCTGTAGAATCAGCGATAGCACAGTTGTAAACAAGCACGCGTTCTTTAATTTTTATTCAAGAACGAATTAAGAAAAAACATGAAAATATGAATATAAATGTTATAAATCTTATGTTTAATTAGAACTATTTTGTTATCAGAATAACATTAGTTTAGAACTCTTCGGTTTTCAGAATGTATAATAACAACAATCCCAACCAATTCGGCATTATGAATCTGTTGCAATTTCTCACATTTCTCGTCAAATTTAAAAACATGGTTAAAAAAACAAAATAAACTTTTGTAGATATATAGCTTGCATGCACTTTTATTCTTTAAATTAGTTTTGAACAGCGAATTAAAACAATGTTTTACTGCGAACAGCCACAAATGTTTTTTTTTCAAAATCAAAATAAGTATCAAAATCTCGTTTATACATAGATTCGAAAAAGTTGTCAAAAAAAAAATATATAACAAATAAATGTTATCAAAGGCAAGATAAGTTACTTTTCTACCTAACTGGATAATTTTCTAGTGTTTTTATTTAATGTAACATGTTTATTCAGCTCGAAAAACATACAGTGTTTACCGATGTATTGGAAAATTAAAAATGGCGCCCGGCCCGACTCTCTTTGACACAGTAAGTTTGAGAAAAGGAGTTAAAAATAAAAAAAAATATACAAAATACTGCTAAAAACTCACCGAATATATGTCAGCCTATGTCACGGTAACATATATTGAGCGAGTTTCTAGCAGTATTTTGTCTACTTTTTTATTTTTGACTCTTTTCCACAAACTTACCGTTTCAAGAGTCGGGCGCCATTTTAAATTTTCCAAAACATCGGTAAACACTGTTTTCAAGCTGAATAAACATGTTACATTAAATAAAAACACTAAAAAATTATCCAGTTAGGTAGAAAAGTAACTTGCTTTTGATAACATTTATTTGTTATATATTTTTTTTTTTGACAACTTTTTCGAATCTATGTGTATAGTAATACAAACCCTCAAAATCTATATCAATATTCTTGAAATTTTAAAAGAAAACACATCAAACTACAATTAGGAAGCTTTTTATTTCGTTATTTTTTTTTTTTCTACTTATTAAGCGAAAGATATTTTTACAACCTGATCCAGCGTAGTATAAACGGCCTATGGAATTAACACCTTCAACCTCGAAAATAGAAATCAACAAATTTATGGAATTTTCTTTGAAATTTCGCAACGCAGTTTCTTATTAAATTAAAACTAAATATAACATTTGCTGATTTATTAACCTGTCGAATACACACACACACACATAAATATATATATATATATATATATGTATAACTTTCTGTAAAATATTTATTTGAAATGGAAACGGCATTTTGCAGTTAGGACAACAAAACAAAAATGAAGTAACGGTTCATATTCCTAAAACACTCTTTAACCCTAACAATAACACTAAGTTCGAGTGGCAAGCCCCCCCCCCTAATAAAATACCTCTGTAAGCCACATACAAGCATCTAAAACAAACAAATAAAAAAATAGATCCTTCCTTAAAGAAAAATACACATAAAAATAAATTGGTTAACTGTCCTAAAATGCTAGAATGGCCAGGAAATGGTAAATTATTTTACATTAAAATTTTGTGAAACTAACCGCTCCCCCTTCTAATATTGTTTTTGTTCGCTATGTCTCTGTCAAGTTTTCAGTATGTTCACACATAATTTTCCTTAGCCCCTACAATTAATTCAAAGTCTGAATGGCAACCCTCCCCATATTCTCATTGCATAGAAACCCTCTTAAAACTACACATAATCATCTTAAAAAAAAAAAAAAAAAAAAAGATGCATATTTTCCCATAGAAAAAAAAAACAGTTAACTGCCCTAAAATGCTAGAATGACCTATATTAGGAAATTATTTTACATTCAATTCTAAAATAATTTGTTTATCTTTCATTAAAGTTTTTCATGGCATTTTATACATAATTTCCTAAAAAGGTAGAATCACATTTTGGAGGGGTGGTCAGAAGGAGTTGAGTGGGGTTAAACAGAAGGTGTTAATCTACAATAATACCAAAGAAATATTGCAATATATTCATTTTTAAATGGTCTTATGTTTAGATTTAAGTTTTTTGTACACAAAGCACATTACAATTTGAGTTCTCCAAGTTCTTTTCTGTTTATGGATACATAGCATTTTTAAGGAATTGCTGCATATTTATGCACATTTACTGCAGATTATTTGGAAACCATAAACTTTGGGAGATTTTCAGTTGCATATTCTGATTCCTTGTACAAAAATACACTTATATGGTAAATTTCATTTCTTAGTCTTGTGTTTTAACAAAGATATGACATTTTTACTGAAAAAGTAGTGTAAAAAATGTGACGAAACGTATATGGTCTTAAAGAGGGAAAAATATCCAAACGTGTGAGGCACAAAAATAGCCATAACTTCCTTAATTTTAATCAGATTTTAAAAATTTAAAAAGATTCTTTCTTAGCTCATCAAGCTCTTTCTATGCATACCAATATTGAAATATTTCAAGCTATTTCAATTTTTTCATGTGTATTGCTATTATGAATATTGTAGGGGGAGGAGGGGGAGTGAATCTTCATCATATTTTTATTAAAAAGATATATAATGTAACTTCAATTAATAATGCAAAAAGTTAAAATGCTATAATTTTAGTTTAATTCAACATTAAACATTTGACACACCATCTTTTATATATTGTGCTTGTATATATGATATCAATCACAAGGTTAACTAATTTGCATATTGGTTTTGAGAAAAGCCATTGTATTGACTCTTATTTATTGGGTTTTTTTTTTTTAACATTTAGTGATTGTTTTGCTTTTAAGATATCCTTCTGTTTCACCATATTGTTGTATTTCCTTAAATATTTTGCATTTGTATTTTACAACTTGATTTATCAATCAGTTGCGTTCTATTTCTGAATTGTAAGTGAAAAGACAAAATCATTTCCTCTTAGAGCAAAGTTATGAATAAAATGTTTGTTTCAAGTAACAAACTTTCTGAAGTGAGAATGAGTCAGCTGTATTGCGAGTGTCAGATCTTCATTCAAAACATGCCTCCCACCCCATGTAATCAGAAATCAAAATCCTGCTTTCAAAGCAAAAAAAAAAAAAATGACTTTGTCGGGTGCCTATTGTGTTCTGTGTTTTGTTTGTTTTTAATTTGAAAAAAATTGCAGTTGAAATGGTTTTATGTTACAGGATTTAAATCGCAGATGGTATGCATTTGAAATTAAAATGTTTGGGTGTGGCATGAATTAGTGAATTTGATATTCACATCCTAAAATGCATATTGCAGTTTTATAAAAATTCAACACGAGCATTTATTTATGAAAAATCAGATGTTTATAATTATTAATTACACAAACAACATTTTTCTCTAAAACCGAGTCCAGTCTCATATATATATATATATATATAATTATTGCTATAATTATTTTTAATCACTGTTTTTACCTCATTACAATACAGCTTCCCATTCTTGTAACATTTTTCCAAGAACTGCAGGTTTTTGTAACTTTCTTCTAAATGTTTTCCCCCTACTGGTCTTCTCAAGATGATGATTAATAGGCATCTACTGTTTTTGTGATAATAATCTTTCGTTTATATTTGCTCCTTTTTCAAGTGGCTTCACGCCTTTATATGGAGCAGTTTCCATAAAAAAAGAAAAGAAATTCCGTTTAATGTGTATTTTATATGCTGGCATGTCTTTGTCAAATTTTAGAAATTGACTTTCAAACTAGCTTATCTCTGGCTAACTGGATTTCTATGAGATAGATACAGTATCTCTATATGAGATATATTCAAATATTGCATCAAAATTTGTCTTTAACTTTCAAACACAGTAAAGAAGTAAGACACTCTGAAGTCACCAGAAAATGCATCGAGTCACCAAAATTATGATCTAACGATTTCCGGAAAATTTATAATGGTGTAGTAAATAATGGGCAATCAACAATTCCCCCGCTATCCAACAACCTTGAGATTGTCTGCACAGCAACCGAAAAGGCAAATCTGCTTGCCCAACAGTTTGCCTCCAACTCCACTTAAGACCCAACAAACCCCTTCCCAAATTTCCCTTTGCAAACACACGATGATCTGAAAATCACCCCTTTCCGTGTTCATGATGCCATAAAAAACATAGACTCCTCAAAGGCATGTGAGCCCAATCTTATCCCTGTTATACTATTTAAAAAAATACTCCTCTAAGGTTGCTATAGTTCTCTCTAAACTCTTCAACAAATGCCTTATTAAATTGCTTCCGTTGTACTAGTTTTCAAGAATTCTAGCAAAAGAACTGATCCACTAAATTATCACCCCATAAGCCTCTTCCCTCTCTTCACCAAAATCTTTGAATTCTTAAACAATCAAGCACTAGTTTGCCACCTCATAGATAATAAACTTCTTTCTGACTGAAAGTATGAATTTAGTTCTATTGCAGATATCCTGAATGTAGTCTCTGAACGTATATACTACGCACTGAATAAGATAGGAGAGGCTAGATCAGTAGCTCTAGACATATCTAAGGCTTTGACAGGTTTTAGCATGATGGTCTTCCCATGAAAATAAAATCTTATTATATTACTTGGCGTATACTTAACATAACCAAATAATAAATTAGAGGAAAGTCCAGATTGTTCTTGATGGTCGTACATCTAAATAACATAAATGTGGGTGTGCCACACAATGGTCAATCCTCGGACCTTTTTTATTCCTGATATTCATAAACAATCTCCCTGATAAAATTATCTCTGAGATGGTATATTTGCTGATGACACTACACTCTATAACAAACTCAAGAGGAAAACAAATGAACATATATCTAAGAAAATGGCTAAGACTCTAGTGAAAAATCTCCAGGCTCTAGTGGAATGGGAACGAAATTGGATGGTAATGTTCAATGCTGCGAAGACTAAGCTTATTTCTAATAATTAGAAGAAACCTTCTCAACCATTGATTGCCATGGCTAATGATACACTACCTGAAAGTATTTCTCTCAAGCTCCTAGACTTTATATTCACAGACAACATGAATTGGAACAAATACATTGAGGTAATTGCCAAGGCTGCTGCGAGAAAGGTGGGTTCTTTCTAACGTACTAGGTTACTCACACCTGAGAGTATCCTATTTGCCCATGCATGGAGTATCGTTGTCACATCTGGGCTGGTATATTTACCACTAGTCTCTCGCTCCTGATTGGGTAAAAATAAAAAAAAAGAGACACCAACAAAATAGGTCTCGCATTGTCGACCAAACTACAACTTCTGTCCCATCACTGAAATGTGGCATTCTCATGTCTGTTTTACGAGTATTTTAATGGAAACTGCACAGATAACCTCAAAGCACTAGTACCCTTTTAAAAGAAACCCCCCTGACAAATTCGACAAGCAGCCTTATCCTGTAGAGATCCCTAGATGCCGTAAAACCTACTCAAATAGGTTCTTCCCTTGAACTGCTAGGTTTTGGAATTCCCTCCTGGGCCCCTGTTTCCCTAACTAGGCTAACACGCAGAAATTCAAGTGTAATGTAAACAGCTAAATCTGACACCCAGATTTAACAGCTAAATCTGACACCCAAGATCGCCATGGGCATGGAATATGTGCCTACATTAAGGATGGCTTCCCGTGTGGCAGGGATATCTCTAGAGAAGATCCTAATTTACTCTATATGTGCTTCAGGGTTGCACTTGCTAACACCACTGCATTTATATTTGCCCTCTATAGGCCCCACAACAGCGGAATTACTATCTTTAAGAGCATATCTGAGAAAATAGACCACATACTGTCTTCACATCCCTCGGCTAACATCCACATCTGTGGTGACTTCAACGTCCATAACGTGGAATGGCTGACCCATTCAAATAAGACAGATGATGAGGGGAGGTTTTGTCATGATTTTGCCATTGCTTATGACCTCACTCAGATTGTTCGTGAACCCACCCGTGTGCCCGATACACCCGGTCAATATGCAAGCCTCCTAGACCTTTTTCTCTTAACTTTCCCTGAGCTATGTTCATGTTCCGTTCATTCTCCTCTAGGATCCTCCGACCACTCCGTCGTATCAGTTAAGATAAAAACGAAATGTAAGAAGCCCCCAAACGTACCCCTCCACCATACTGTATACCAATACTCTATGGTTGACTGGGATAGCTTCCGTACATTCATATCTGATTTACCTCTGCACTCCATGTTTAAAAAGGAAGTGTCCTCTATAGTATCAGATCTGACCGAATGGTTAATTGTAGGCATAGACCAATTCATACCATCTAAAAAATTCCAACAAAAACCTAACAGCCAGCCATGGATCTCCCCAGAATGTGCTGCTGCTATCGCGCACAGAAATCACTTTTTCCATAGCTACCAACGTAATAGATGCACTGAGACTAAAGCTGCTTTCAGGACTGCCAGCAACCACTGTAAAAGAGTAATAAAAAATGCAAGAGAACTATATGCCCAGTCTGTTAAATCCAAGGTAGCTGATCAGCAGCTTGGTTCCCACCAGTTTTGGCAAATAACAAATAGGATCCTGAACAGAAGTGTGCGTTCTATCCCAACCATTATCAATGGACCAGAGGTCATCTCGTCAGCGTCAGACAAGGCCAAACTATTTGCAAAGAACTTTACAGCTAATTCTACCCTATGCAACGAAGACCATCAACTCCCCATATTTCCTCCTATAACACAGAACAAGCTAGGTAACATACAAATATCCGTGCATGAGGTCGCCAAGCTATCAAGAACCTAGATTCCAGTAAAGCAACTGGCCCTGATGGCATCCCAATTATAGTGTTAAAAAAGCTTCAACCAGAACTTGCTCCCATACTTACGAAACTATTTAAGCGCTGCCTTAAGGAGAAGTGCTTTCCAACTCCCTGGAAGACCTCATCAGTTTGCCCTGTATTTAAGAATTCAGGTGATAAGTCATCTCCCTCTCAGTACAGACCAATAAGTCTCCTGGGTGTTATGAGTAAGTTGCTGGAATCCATATTAGAGAAATCGTCAACCACCTCAGCAGGAATAACTTTCTTAGTGACACACAATATGGTTTCCGCTCTGCAAGATCTACCGCAGATGTGCTGACGGTTATATCCCACAGGATTAGTGAATCTCTTGACGAAGGCTTCCTTTCGAGGGCAATTGCTCTTGACATATCAAAGGCCTTCGACAAGGTATGGCATAAGGGTCTACTTCACAAGATTTCCAGCTACGGTATAACTGGAAATGTTTTCTCAATCATTAAATCATTTCTCTCCGATAGGCTCATAAGAGTAGTGGTAGATGGACAAAAATCGGAGGCCTGCAATATAAATGCTGGAGTCCCTCAGGGGTCAATCCTAGGCCCAACTCTCTTCCTGATCTACATCAATGACCTCCCTAAACACATACTTAAATCATTCATTGACATCTATGCTGATGACATGACCATCTACGGCAACACATCAAAGGCTGTAAATGACAAAGTTCTCTCTGATTCTCTCTCCTCTGATCTTGAGCGCGTGGTTCAGTGGGGGAAGATGTGGCTGGTTACCTTTTAATGCATCCAAAACCAAACTCCTATCCTTACATCATCAACGCTCTGATCCCCATCTGGCATCAATTGTGATGGATGGCTTTCGTCTGGGTGAGGCCCCGTGTTTTGACAAGCTTCTGGGTTTGATCTTTACTCCTGATCTGAAATGGAAAACGTACATCAAGTCTGTTGCCAAGGTCGCTGGAAAATGGTGGGATCCTTCT
This sequence comes from Euprymna scolopes, assembly GCF_053919585.1. Taxonomy (NCBI): domain Eukaryota; kingdom Metazoa; phylum Mollusca; class Cephalopoda; order Sepiida; family Sepiolidae; genus Euprymna; species Euprymna scolopes. The sequence goes on along the minus strand of NC_136484.1, from coordinate 142,484,590 downwards.
ACCGCTCCAGAAGATATCTCACTACTGATGCAATTCTCTATCTATATAAAAGCCATGTACGTCCAAGGATGGAATACTGTTACCATATCTGGGCAGGAGCTGCAAAAAACAGCCTATCCTGCCTTGACAGAGTACAAAATAGACTTCGTGGCTTAGTGGGGGATGCCCTTTTCTCTACCCTGCAACCTCTTTCCCACAGAAGAGACGTTGCGAGCCTATCCTTGTTTTATCGTTATTTCCATGGCAGGTGCTCGTCTGAACTCCAATCTCTGGTTCCCCCTCGCCAATCTTTCACGAAAAACACCCGTCTAGCTGAATCCACTGTGAAAAATTTCCCCCACTCTTTATCTGTGCCTAAATAAAAACGTGGATTCCATGAACAAAGCTTCTTTCTTAGAACTGCACACCTGTGGAACTCTGTTCCGTCTGCCTGCTTCCCACCGGACTACAACTTGGATGTCTTCAAGTCCAATGTTAACAAATTCCTAATGAACCACCCCCTTAAATAAACACTTCATCAAATCTCCACACTGACGTAATGTACTTGCAATAACCCTTATCCCTGAGTGGCTTCCGGGCCTTGATAAGTGGTGATCACTGTGTAAAAAAAAAAAAAAAAAAAAATGTCTGCTACACCTGAACGTATTCTGTATCTCTACAAGGCCACCATTCGCTCATGTATGGGGTATTATCATCACATTTGGGTTGGTGCATCGCATCTGCTACTAGTATATTGCTCTTGGACAGGGTTCAGAAGAGAGTTGCCAACCTGATAGGTCCTGAACTGTCATCTAAGTTTCAACCTCTGTCCCATCGACGTAGTGTTGCATCCCTCTGCCTTTTCTACAAGTATTTTAATGGTGAATGCTCTAATGAGCTACAAGCCCTTGTACCCCCTCAACGTAAATACACCCGACAAGCAGCAAAATCTCACCCCCTACACAGCGGAAATCCCTAGATGTAAGAAAACCTTCTACTCTAATAGTTTCTTCTCCAGAACTGCTAGACTTTGAAACTCCCTTCTGAATTCCTGCTTCCCCAACTGTACTAACATTCAGAAGTTCAAGTGTAATGTGAACAGATATCTCGCTGCTCAACTCCCTACATAGTATCCCTGCAACTTATGTCCCTCGATAGTAGTCCCTACATCAAAGTGGCACTGTGCCTTGTTCGAGGTGAAAATGAAAACAATAAAAATTCTCTCTGCTCAACTCCCTAAATAGTATCCCTGCAAATTTGGTCCCACCAATAGTAGCACTTTGTCTTTTCTGATTTAGTAGCACGGTGTCTTGTTTGGTGTGAATTAACAATAAAAAAAAAATTCTTTTTCTTTAAGTTAGGAACATAGTTTTCCTCTCCCCCCTGCTAACAATCTGCTATTAAAAACATAAGGGTGACAGACTGATGTTTCAAACTTAGGCAAGACTGGTCGACCAAGAAAAGTGTTTTCAAACTTAACTCTCACCTACAGAACTTTTTAAAACTTAAAAAAATCCTGGTTACCATAAATAAATACTTGACAGAAAATATTAATTTAATTTCTTACAAATCTGAGCATTAAGAGCAAAACCTATGCAATTTTATAATATATATATATTTATCCATCCCCTGGATAACTCTGTCCCCTCACTAATATTTACCCTTTATACAAGACCTTCAAATATGCCTATTGCTAGGCATCACACCCATATCTTGTTACCTAGCACATCCCTCCTCTTCTGATGAGAAGCATTAATGCCTTGCATAAAGAGCATTTGTAACTCTTACACATGGTATTGTTTTCCTTTGTTTCAAATTGATCAATAAATCTATATGCATCAATATATATTTTTCTATTATATTTTCATCTTTTATACATATGTGTATGTATATTGTTTCATTTTTTTGTTTGTGTTTAGAAGCAGTGAACTTTAAATTGAGATAAATTGTAGAATATTTTTATTATACAAAAAGTGGATTTTTCCAAAGATTAATTTTTAGCATTTTTCGAGCATATGGTCCCATGGCTAGCACATATATGGCATAATCTAGAAGTCCAATTTTCACAAACTTCTATGCATTAAATTAAGTTGTATTTCAGCAATAACGCATCAAATGTTGTCTTCTAAATTGTCTGGTTTATCAGCATAGAAATGAGACTTTACATATACATAAAGAAAATCTAATGGAGTTAAATTGCACAAACAAGGTAGCCAGTTGACAGGTCAATTTTTTTTTTTTTTTTATATTCATCAAATGTTTCTCTCAGTAAATTGATTGTATCATTTACAATTTACAAACACTTCTCGAGTGTCAGTCTCTGCATGATGAATTGTCAAACCAAGCTGAACTCAAAATAACCAATAGTTGCCAAATCTGCAATTAAAGTAAATATTTGTCAATTTAAAGTTTGATACCTCTAAAAACATCTTACATGCATAAATTAGTTGATAAAACAAATTTTCTTACAATAATCCAATTAAGTTCATATCTTTTGTTAATCACAATTTTATGTTTGATAATGAAAACTTTTTGATTTAATTTTGTATTTTTTTTTATTTCTCTAAATGCGTAATTATTATTTAAATGTTGATAGGTGTGATTATTTTTTATTGTTGGGATTTTAAATAGTGAGAAGTGAATTTTATTTTTAGTGCTATCATCTTTCATTAGAAGATTATTGTTAAACAGATTCAATGAAATCTTTAAAATGTTGATAAATATTCATTATTTTACATTTATTGGAAGGAAACCTCTAAAAGTGTCATTCAACAAGGAATGTTGGCGAGTCTTCCATTAATAACTTCATTTCAGCATGTTTAATGGAATGGTATATTTGCATAATCATCTGTTCAGATCATCATACAATTTTGGTATTTAAGGTGCTGCAAGCGGGTCTGGATCTAAAGTGGATAATACCAGACATCAGCTTGCTCTCAATGCAAAGGGTTTATATCCGTTATGTTAAATGCAGTGAAATTACTCTGTACACATTCAAGTCAGGTCGTTCATAGTTTATATGGCTTGATATACCAAGGTGTGTCCTAAATTTGATGTAAGAGGTGCTATACATGACCAAATCGCTTGAGATACTGTGTATAAGGCATCTATAATCCTGCCAAGATTTTAATTCAATACTGTTGCAGTTTCCAATAGTGCATCCACCTGATTATGGCAAGATGTTGCAGATCAGAAGTGTTTCAGATCTATGTCTCACTGTCATACAAGATGGCAGAGATATGAGTCTTATATAGTTTGATGTACACTAGTATCTTAAATAAGAACAGGAAGGTGGTGGAGTCATTTTAATGGTAAGTGTTAATTCCTAGTCGGCAAAAACTGTCAGTGCCTTTTGTATTAGAAAATTTGATACTATCATTGGACAACTGTTGTGTAGGATGTTACTCTTGCAATATTTTCACCAATGTAATATTCGATTTTCATCAGGTGCATATTGTAAGACTTGGGAATTTTGAACAGAACCTTTTAATTAATCCATGGAAGTAGTTTGCTCTGATTCTTAATTCTATTCTTGCTATCATCACTGAATATTGAACTTTCAACCTCCAGAAAACTTGGTGATTTTTACTTGGCATTTTCATCTGCCACATGTCCTTGCAAATAGTAGTCCAGATAATACAAATTATCAATCTGCATTTTTAAAATTCAAAAACATTATCTTGGGTGAGACTTGGTCATTTTTTTAGTTAAAAAATTTTTGAATTGATTTACATCTTTTTTATAACCCTTGGTTAAACCAGCTCTGAGAACTGACTTTAATCCCAGGGCTAAAATGGAAGACTTCCATCAAATCCATGATTAACACCGTTGGGAAAATGGTTGGATCATTCTAGAAAATACTTGACTTCTGATTTTCTACCTGTATGAGAGTTAGATATGCTTTGAGATAAAATACTGCCATCACATCTGGGTTGATGCAGTTCAAAACACCATTTCTTGCTTCGACAGACTGTAAAATTGATTTCATAATCTAGTGGGAAATGATCTTTAGTCTTTTCTTACTGTTGTATTGGGGCCAAATCAAGATGTGTTACCAAATCGACGCATGTTGCGTTATCACTAAATCATATGCCAAAAAAAGTGTCTAGTGAATTAAACATAGCTCTCAATCATTTTTAGTAATGTTCCATCATCCAAGTGAAAAGTCTCATTTTTATCCTCGAGTGGCTTTTGGCTTTAATAAGAGGGGATCCATTAGTAAAAAATGGATTTTCTTTACTTGTTAAATATTTTTATAAGCATTTATAAAGATTTTGTTGAATATGACATTTTGCTGTTTTGTTTAATTTCATTTAAAATTAAATGTTACTTCTCTGATAAATATAGTTGAAAAAAAGATTTTCTTACAAGACAGTCAACAACGATGTTAATTCTCCACTTTTCTGTAATCAGAAAAGGCAGAATTCCACTTTCTTTTTTCTTTTTTTTAACCAGAAAATGCCAAATTGTGAGAATTTTATCTCTGAATTTTTTTTCCACATTTTATTTTATTTTTGTTTTCCTGTTTTTTTTTCTACCTTTTTCTTCCTGTCTTTTTTTGTCTTCCCTCTCTCTCTGAAAATGTTAATATTTTGGCATACATAAAACAATTCATGTGTAGTAGAAAGTAGAAAAGTTGTATGATTCTGTTTTTATATTTTTAGTGTGTTTGAATGAACACATTGGCTCACTAGATTAGGAAATTAATGGAGTTCATAATCCCTGCTCTTCTCTTCCCCAAGATTTGGAAAATTCACCTCAATTTTTGATCTGTTTGTTATTTCTTTTTGGACTGCTTGATTATCACTAGGGCCATGACAACAGCATATTCTTTTCCTTGTTTTGATTCTCAGGTATATATCCATTGATATCTTATATGTTTTTATGTATAGTGATGTGGTTCTCGGTTGATTGTGTCTGTGTCGGATATATACTTGAGAGTCAAAACAATGAAAAGAATATGCCGTTGTCATGGCCTTAGTTATCACTCTGATTAGATTGAGCTGACTTTCTGATAAGCAAGTACAATGTCTGAGCACCACAGTCCTTTCATTAATTCTGAGCATTGTCACACAATATACCTAACTTACCTCATTCCTTGCCTGCTGGTAGGACATCAGAATATGCTGACTTCCCTCCCTCTCTCTACAGAAAGTAAAAGTCCCTTAATGGGGGGGGGCACCTGTTGGTCATGGGTAGCAACCCTCGATGCCTTGGGATGGAATCTTGGTGATCAGAGTTAAACACTTCCACCTAACAACACTTTGGCTAGACAGGAGTCAGAGAGACCCAATCCAATCAATCAGTTATCAGGTTAAGCCCCAATGACTAAACGACTGAAAACACAACAAATTGGAAAAGATACAAAAGAGTAATTCTCCTGCAAAATATAATGCAGAGAAATTACAAAACACTCCAACTACAAGTAGAAAATAGAAGGCACTGATTAATCATTAAGTAAAGAACACAAACTCTGATTCACTTCAGTTTTGGGTGGTGAATAAATTTAGTAACGGATGCTCAGGGTCTCTTAGTTGGAGTATACTGCTTTGTGTAGCCCCGACCTGTCAATCCGATTGGGTTTCCCACCTGACAGAAATCAAAAAAAGATACAAAAAATATCAATCTCTATCTAAACTCCAAAACAAACCTTCTGAAGATCAAATCTTACCAAAAGAAAACAACAAATTAGCAAAGTATTCAACACTTTCTCCAAAAAAACAAAACCATAAAAATAAAGGAGGGGGGTACATACTAAAAATCAAATTGAACTATAAAAAATCCAAATCAATAAACAGATACATCAAAACCAGAGAACACTCATAGATCATTGTCAAAAAAAAAAAAGATAAAAAGTCTCAATCTAACACCAGAACCTCAAACAACAGTTAAAACAAAAGATCAAATAAAAGACAAACCAAAAGTAGAAGAAATGGAAAAATCAAAACCCAATGAAAACACGCAGCCAACTTCCAGACTAAGAACCACAACTCAAAACAGATTTGAAGAAATGGATACAGAACAAAGATCAGATATTAACGGTTAACAAAAATGAACAAACTGAAGAGTCAAACAATATAAACACAAGGGAAAACAAATCTGAACTCAATAAAATTTTTAAATAAGACAATCCTACAATGAAACTACAGAGGAATTAGAGCCAATTACAAAGAACTGCTGATACTAATTGACAGATATAAACCCAAAATTATATGCCTACAAGAAACATTTCTCAAAGACATCAACTAATTAAATAGAAGAAAATATGCATCTTACGACATACACAATAATGGGCACAAAGCTATCAATTTTAGTTTGGAAAGACATATACCAAATAACCGTAAACAGTGACCTTTAAACAATTGCTATCACAGCAACATTACATAAAGCAAACATTTGCTTAATATATATTCCACCACACTAAGTCATTAACTATATTAAAATTAACAAATTGATAAACAAATCCCTAAACCGTACTCATTACAAGATGACTTTAACAATCATAACATATGGGGATGTTTGAAAATGAATAAAAAGGTAAGGACCTACAAAAAATTATCAACAATAAACTTTATATCTTAAACGATAAATCTCAAACAGATTTCAATTTATATGCTGGCTCATATTTTGCTATTGATATTATTATAACTGACCCCTCCCGCAAGCTACATGGAAGATCCATAATGGTATTTGTGGCAGTGACTTCTTTCATATCAATAAAAATCACTCAATCCATCAGTGATAATAACAAAAGATGCTACTGGAAAATAAACAAGGCTGACTGGCAATAATTTAAATCATTATGTAATATAAGATTGGTTCATAACCCAAAAAGGTCAGACTAATGAAACACTTCATAGAAACTTCAATCCCAATAGCAAATGAAACAATACCAAAAACCTCTCCATCAAACAAACAACTTCTCGTGGTTTAATAAAGAATGCAAAATAGCAATCAAATTACAAAATGCTGCTCTCCAAAAAAATTCAATAAAGAACTACCACAACCTAAACTCAGAGCAAGATCCAGAAAATAATCAAATTGTCAAAAAAAAAAAAAAAGAATTGGTAAAACTATGTAAACACAATTACCTTTTCCACCAAAACCTCCATAGTTTGAAAAATGATCAGGAAAATTGCTAGAATAGAAAGAGCTTGCTTGAAAAACTCACTACTATGACCAAGTCTCATCATAAGAATGTCAACGAGAAAGGATAAAAAATGTATTGTGAATTAAAAATAACTAGAAGAATGCTAAGGGTTGTATATTGGAGATTTAGGCACAAAGGAGAAGAGGAAAGGAAAAATAAAGAATAAATAAAATAACATCGCAGCAAAACGAGAAGTTACATATAAACACGGGACATGGTGATAAGTAAATTTGTCCCTGATGAAATAAGTAACATTACGAAAACATAACATACACACAGACCGGTTGTGATAGGAGCAACTGGCTTAATAAAAAAGAATCTTCATAAATACTTAGAAGCAATCACTGGAAGACCAAGCTGTAACGAGATACAAATAGCAGCCATAAAGGGAACAGCATCTATTCTTTAAAGAGCCCTCGGATATAAACTTGAATCATAACAGAATCAAGTATCAGCTCCAGGAGGGAGCCCCTTGATATCTTAAAACTTACTGAAGTAAAATACAAAAAAAAAAAAAAGAAAAAGAAAAAAAGACCTTTATATAATTTATCATTATTTCTAAATATTAGGTTTTTTTTGTTTTGTTTTTTTTCTTCTCATTCATTTTCTTTTGTTTATTTTTTTATAACATTAAAGAAATGCTTTCTTTTTTCTCTCTTCTTTAGTATCGGAGTTTCCTTCGTAAGAAATATGCAACTAAATACATGGGGCGTGTCAGTGCAAAGATTGGCCGTGAAGATCGTAAGCTGAAAGAATCCTATAAACTTGACCAAACCAACGACGTCTTTGTCACCATTGGAGCAGAAGACGTTGAAGAATCATGAATTATACGCAATCATTTTGGAATAAAAACCTTTTGATTTTTAATCTTCTCTTCAGAAGTGGTGTGTGTGTGTGTTTTTTTCTTTTTGTTTGGTTGTAAATATTATCTAAGATTTAAAGAGATTTTTTTTATAGATGCATATTAAAAAAAAAAAAAATTTCTATGAAGCCAGCTGTTTTTGTTAGCAAAATTGGCTGTTGCGAAATATCAAACTTGTCTTTAAAAAGTGGAGGTGGTGGGAGGAAGGTGTATGTACTTTTAACATTTACTGCAAAAGGGTAACTAGTTAACTCATTTTTTATTTTTATTTTTATAAAAAAAAAAAACAAAAAAAACTGTCTAATCCATGTGACCTGACTCGCTTTAAAGCATTTATGTAACCCAAGTATATTTCGGTTAATTTGAAAAAGATGAAGAGAGAAATACGCTAACATTTTGAAAGTATAAAACAAAGTTCTTGGCCATTTGACCAAGATCAAAGTGTAGTATAAGCTATAATCACAAATGCCCAACAGTTCCCATTAGATTAACAATGTTAAGCAACATTGAGCGTGGCCTATACAAGATGGGTGGAAATACTAAGTGCTGTATGTCATCACCCTCAACTGAGATATACATGTTGAACGGAGAGTGCATATAAATTGATATTCCCCATCAGTGGAAGGTGGGATGCCCGACACTAAGTGAATACCACAATAAGTGGTATTATCAAGTTTTCAAAAGTGTAGTACCTGCTTTGATACTAAGTTTCATCTTTTCTGTTCTTGTGAAAATTGAAAAGCATTCTTTTACACTGGAGCAATTTTTATTTTTCTTCCAATTCAGAGTAGCAACCCTTTGTGTCAAAAGTGTCTAACATTGCCCTCATGGTAAGGCAAATAAAGTAGTACTAATAGAGATTTTATGGTATGAATGTTCATCTGTTATTGAACATATCGTTCGTCTAATAAGTTCCAGAACTACTGTAGTAAATGGTGAGTTTATGACATGAACCACTTCTGTCATAGCGGATGTATCTTGTTTAGGGCATGAAGCATCTCAGTTGTATCAGGTGTAGCATTTTTTATGGCATGAAGTGCTTCTGTATCGTTTTTGGCATTAAGCACTCCATTGTAAGAGATGTATTATTTTTTTTATGGCAGGAAGCACCTCTTTCATAGCGGATGTATCGTTATTTATAGCATGGAGCACCTCCGTTGGAGCGGATGTATCATTATTTATGGCATGAAACACCTATGTTGTAGCAGATGTCTCCTTGTTTATGAGATGAAGCATTTCAGTCGTAGCAGATGTACCATTGATTATGGCATGAAGCACCTATGTCATAGATGTATTACTTTTTATAGCATGAAGCACCTCTATCATAGCAGATGTATCATTTTTTATGGCATGGAGCATCTGTCGTAGCAGATGTATCATTGTTTATAACATAAAGCACCTTCGTCCAGCAGATGTAGCATTGTTTATGGGATGAAGCACCTCCGTCGTAGTAGATGTATCATTTTTTATGGAATGAAGCTTCTCGCTCAAAGCAGATGTATCATTGTTTATGGCATGAAGCACTTCCGTCATAGCAGATACGGGATTTTTTATCGCATGAAACATGTAATTCTTACATTACTATTGCTGTTATTGCATGATACATCTGACTTGCCAATTTTAATTTGGTAGTAGTTTTGGAGCCTATAAGTGACTAATAAGAATAAAAAACACTCAAGTTATATTGTGTTATGCCCCTTTGTATGACTTGCACATTATTTTTATTTACGATTCATAAAACATTTATGGAATTCAAAAATAGAATATAAAATGAATTTTTCTTTAATTTTATTTTTTAAAAATTTTCACAAAATGGAATACAACAATGCATTTCAGTTTAATCCCCCTTTTTTTTTTTCAGCCAGCAATTAAAGTTTTTTTTTGTTAATAGTTTAATAAAAGTATTTTTGACCCTTTGAAATTTTAAAATAATAATAAAACTGTTGACTAGATAGTTATTTCTAGCCTTAAAATTGTTATTCAATCCTTATAAAAAAGATTGAACATTTTGGAAACTATTTGCATCAAATAATTTTATAAATAGATTAAAACATTACCTTAACAGTAATTTTAGTTTTTATAACAAGTTGTTGATTAATTGATAATAAATAAATTCAACTTTAAAAATGTTATTTTAAAAGATGAGGGTGGGATAAATAAGAATAAAGTAAAGACTTTCAGATGATGTCAGATAAGTAAGCAACTACTGTGGAATTTCCATGGATTCTGCTAGTCTTTATTAATCTGACTGTACTTGCTTGAAACAAAGAAGAACAAAAAAAAAAAGGTCACCACGTTCCAGTAAACAAAGTACCAACATTTTCCCTACAATTAAATCAACTTTAATTGTCAACATAAAAAGATAATAAAAGTTGGTTCGACCGGCATAGTGCCAGACTCATTTCACTTTTCTTCTAGTTGCAACTGATGAGAAAATAAACGTCTATTTACAGCGATGTCTTGACTAGAAGTAGTTATATAAGGCATCAATTAAGTTGGCTGTGCAGAAATGAGAAAAATCAAACAGGTGCATTGTATCCCAAACACTTGTTGCTACATAAATCTGGGTAGAACAGTGCATGCAAGAAATATGCCAGAACAACAAAATATACAATTTTACAATATAACTATAGAAATATAATAAAAAATCAACGAATGTTTCATTTTTTAAAATTTTTTTCAGTTAAAACTGCAACAGTGATAGGTATAGTTGTAATGTATTTTCATACGTTTTTAGAAAAGGCGACTAAGGTGTTTGTTGGGAGTTTTAGGTTTATTTGAGAGAGACTTAGCTCATGCATGAGAGCAAGGCTAGTATTCTCTTAATTAGTTTACTATCTTATTAAGTGAACAGAGATCTTGGGAGTCATTTCACTATTAGCAATTTTTTTTTCCAGACAACACATGAAGCCACTTGATGTAAGGAGCTAGAAAGGAAAAAAAAAGGTCAAAAACCGGTCAATGGTAAGTGTGAGATGGATAGTCTGACCCAGAAAACAGTTCTTCCCGCTTGACAAAAACATTGCTCGTAGAATGTGAGGGCAAAATAAGGGAAGAAGAATTATGTGGCTGCTGAAACTAAACACAAATCCACTTTATCAAAGTATACCTTGATTAATTAGTTTACTATCTTATTAAGTGAACAGAGATAGTGGGGGGGGGGATTACATGTTTAGCATTTTTTTTTTTTTTTTTTTTTGTTGTATGGAAATCACTCCAGACAGTTTTTTTTCTTTTCAGTTATTACAGCATTATTGATGATCTGTTCCATGGATAAACTGATTTGCAATCTTTGTTTCCCTGTTAATCCTGATATCCGTGATGTCATGTCAACTGATGTCTCTTTGTTTTACTTGACCTTTTTAACCTCATACCTAACTTCAGGTCATCTCTTCTCATCATCGTTTGTGAGGACTGGCTCATTTTTCCAAACTTCATGTCACTTCGACCTGCACTTAGTTCGATTCTTGTCAAGATTAACACTGTAATCTAATTGTTATCTGACAAGTCATCTATTATGAAACACCGTGCAAAAAATAATTTTGGCCCTTCATACTAATCAAAGATAAGTGCCGAAATAATGGGCTGCTACAGTAAGAGCTGCAGGCTAACATATTATTCTGTGTAGTACTAGAAGGTCCTCTCTCAGTTTCATGTTCAGCAAAGCTAAAAAAAGAAAGAATAATTTTTCTCTACAAAACAACCAAACCAAACTCTATAAAGTATGTGAAGCATAAATACTTTTACCGAAATGAACAGATTCGACATTAAATAATTTACAAAGGGTTGATATTTGATAAAACAATCAAACCAAACACTATAAATAAATATTTGAAGATATAAAGAACTTTAAGCATAAAAATCTTTTACCAAAATAATTGGCTTTGACATTAAATAACTCGAAAAGAACTTAAGGCATAAAACTTTTACAAAAACGATCGAATTTTGTATCAAATACGTACAAAAATATTGATATGCCAAAAAGCAAAAATATTGATATGCCAAAAAGCAAAACAACCAAATCAAACGCTATGGAGTTGGAAAAAGTGACATGACAAACAACAAAAGAAACTGTTGATAATGATATAAGCCAACCTGGGGTTTTATGCCTACAAAGTTTGCCATTAGAACAGCGCTCTTGATAAACAGCGTTATAAGTTGAGGATCAAGGGTAAGTGGTGACTCAAACAAATTATCTGGTTTGCAAACCTAAATTATTTAAGGAGTGTGTACGTTCTGCCTATTGTCTAACTTTCACACCTCTTCTTTGCCTATTAGCCAGGCGCAGAGATATAATCAGGAACTCATCAGAAACATCCGGTGCTTGGTCATGTTTCCTGACTAGGACACCGAACATTGTCCTTAATACCTTTCTACCTCGTATAGCTTTCTTTCTCCCATCTCTCTTAAACTAGGTTACTTGGTGACGCTTGCTTGCCAATCATGTCCATGCACCTAGTCTGGACTGCTCTTGTCTGACATATTGACGGTACAAGTTTGACAGTTTGTCTGGCTGCTCTTTTTTACTAACAATACCGAAACCCTAAAAGCGGCTGCACTATCATCAGTTGTATAATATCAGGATGGTTGTAGTGTCATGTCGTACATGAAGAGGAACCCTGCAGTTATCTTCAGTGGACCTTCCGGAAGCCACAACCATCTAGACAAAACTTGGCTAATAATTTACTTGTGTATGCATATTTGATATCAAATTGATCCACTTCACCCGACCCACTGTACCCTCAAACTAAAATAATCAAGTGAAATGACATCCAAAGCAAAAGACATGTTCAAACCAGACACCAACCCAAACAAATATTGATATCTACATAATAGGGGTCCATTTTTTCCGGTGGCACTCTGATTCTATTTATGATATAAACTTCCTCAGAATTATCCGAGTCCATACCTCCCACTTCTATTTGCCTTCTCCGAATTTGTTTTCTTTTTGTACGATATCGGCAGGTTTCTTTTTCACGTTTAATTTAAAACATTTATGTGTTATGTGTCCTCGTCTCTTGCAGTAGTGACATGTGACATATCTAAAAGAGCACTTACTTGTTCTGTGTATTACTGTACAATGGGCACACTGTTCTTCCAACCATTCCTCCGATTTGGGTTTCTGTTTTATTTTTTCAGTCTGTTCACATAGTGGTGCAAAAATTTTGTTTACTTCCGTTTTATTTTGTTTGTTTGAATGTCTTGTAAATGTTTGGAAGCAGATTCCATGTTGTCCACTGTGTAGTCTCCTCTGAATGTTGTCATCGTTTACTCTTACTATGAGTTTATTCCATAGCATTTCATCTAAAAATGTTCCAAAAACGACAATCTTCACACATGCTTCTTAACTCTGCCACATAATCTGTGATCGACTCACTTGGTTGACGGTTTCTTGTATAAAATTTTGTTCTCTAAATGTATACAGACAGCTTCGGGCTGAAGTAGTTTTTCATTGGTCTGACAAGTTCCTCAAATTTATTCGGTTTCCCAGGAGCTAATAAACTTGACATTTGTTTTTACACCTTTCTCCCACAAACTGATAAAAGAATAACTTGCCTATTCTTCACATGAACTGTATCACCCGGAATATCGTTTGCTTCAAAAAAATGTTCACTTGAACTATAAAACGATTCTAACCAACCAAAGGTAGCCATATTTCGTTCTTTGTTTGAATCCTTGTAGCCAATTTGTAATGAACAAACAAGAGGAAGGTAATTTATAAATTTGCTTTATTTCACTCATTAACTACTTACTATTGCTACTATAATAATGGCATCCTTACACTGCATGTTAAGAAAGACCCGGATGTGAGTTGGTTTCCCTTATTTCAAGGGAAACTACTCTGTCTAAACATGTTTTACATACATTATGTAATTTACACTCCTCAATTCTCTCTAACCTTTCTCTCTGTTGTAAGGACTCAAACAGATATATTTAAGGACTTGGAATCTATATTTTTAACTCTCTCTATTACTAGACAGCACAGTCTTGAAGCAGATGACTAAACCTTACAACACTGTGTTAGTTACTTATATTTTCTCTACTGTTATCACTTGAATCAGGACTGTACCCTAATCAGCCATGTCTTTGACAGTCAAGATGCTACACTCTCCCGACATACTAACGCCCAAGTACATGTATTTGGGGATTTAATGTCCACTACAATAGTTGTTGTGGTTTTTTGAGTTACACAGACGCCACTGGTAGCAGCTTCTTATACATACATAGCTTCTTCACACTTCTCAAGCTGAGCAGCCATTGTTAAAAATGACAAGATGCTCCGAAAATGCTGATTAGGAAGCCTTCAGAGAACACATCAGAGATGCCCTATCGACTAATATTTTTTCTCTTCCTGCTGAACTGCTGAACTGTGTGCCAATGAGACAATTGAATGGCGCAAAGTAGGCATTGAAGCATATGTTCCCACATGGAAGTACCATATCAAGCTCCACTCTTCCCAATGGTTCACTTCAACTTGCACAAAGGCAGCATACGTTTTGCTGATTCGTCTACAACAAGTCAAGTACAAATATTTAAAGAAACTAGAAATAATTGTATGAGTGAAATAACTGCAGCCAAGAGAAGACATACTGAAGTGATCAGGAAACATTGAGTTTCATAAAATTGGATCTCATGATGTCTGGAAAATTTATAATAGTGCAATCAATAATAGACAATCAACAATACCTTCACTATTCAACAACCATGAGGTTTCTAGCACAGCAATTGAGAAAGCTGACCTGCTTACTCAGTGGTTTACCTCCAACTCCACCTTAGACACCTCAAACCACTCCTTCTCAAATTTCCCTTTGTGAACAGAAGCCACACTTGTAGATCTGAAAATCACCCTTTCTCATGTCCATGATATGATGTTAAAAAAAAATAGACAACTCTAAGATTACGCCTGATCTTATCACTGCCATACTAATTAAGAAATACTCCACTGAGCTAGCCCCTGTCCTCTTCTGACGAATCTGACATGCAGCAAAGTCCCACCTCTTCATTGTTGAGGTCCCTAGATGCTGAAAAGTCTTCTAATCTAATAGTTTTTCCCCTCCTTAGACTACTAGAATTTGGAATTTCCTTCCTGTTTCTTGTTTCCCTGACTAACCTGAAGAAGTTTAAATATAATGTGAACAAATTTCTCGCTGCTCAACTCCCCACAGATCCCAGTTAGATATAGTCCCAAATAGTGCCCGTTGACGTTCCAAATCGCAATAGGCCTTGTTTGGGGGTGAAAAAGAATTAAAAAAAAAAAATTTAATGGAATAATTTTGGAAAAAGAGTGACACTCTTCCGCATCTAGGTATAGTAGCGAATGAACAGGGGACTTTTAGGTCGCCCTCAACTATGGTAAACACTTTACTTTCTTTAAACAAAGTGTGTTACACATGCATCTTTCTACATTGGTTGGGCGATGTTCTCCCTTGTCAACTGAAAGAGTTAATCTCTGAAGCATTTGCCCGAGCTTCCAACATTTTCATTTAGGATCTCCCCTACTTCTCATTTGTACGTACTACCAGATCATGCTTAAGATATCAGCTTCCTGACCAAAAACACGCTAGACATTGATGTTTTTGTTTTTCCTTTCCTTTTGTAAAACTCAATAATGTTCTGTAACACACAAAAAAAAAAGCGAAAATAAAATATTCTCCCACAAAACAATCAAACCAAACACATACAAATAAATATTGAAGATATAAAGAAACATAAAAATCTTTACCAAAATCATCAGATTCAGCATTAAATAAATTAGTATGTTGCAAGTGGTCCTCTAATTTGCTTGTGTTCTTATCATTTCTATTCTCAGGAAATCAGCAAGAGATTGATGACTTATGGATATATACTGATATATTATACATCCACCAGTCGTACAAAATATGAAAAATGATTTGAATTGGGAAAGGAAAAATGAATTGCTTTGAGGAAGGAATGAACAACGCGTTTACTTGAATTAAACGAACTAGGATTTATTTTGTAAAGAAACAAGTGAAAGAAAAGGTTACAACACGTGTTCATGTCTGCGTTCGTCTCTTGCTGTTTACTGGTGAGAAGGAAAGTCTATTGTAGAGGGAGAATGAGAAAAAGTCAATCCAGGCCATGGAGATAGAAAATGTGTAAGGTGTATGTACGATCACTATCGTTTGTTCGCGCGTGGGAAGAGTGAGTAATGTAGTAGAAATTGGAAGGTATTCTCAGGGACAAGTTGTATATATATAGAGAGAAAGAGTGAGAATGTCAATCCAGTTCATGGAGAGAGAAAGCGTATAAAGTGTACGTACTGTTTATTAGTTTTTTGCCCCACATGGTAGCAAGTGGGGTGAGGCACGCTCCTGCTTGCGCCTGCCGAAAAGGCATGCTGTCGGTCCATAGACCGCCCAGCTCGGAAACTGGTCTGAAAAGGAAAGATGCTGCTTATTGCTCTTGCTTTTATAATTGTTTCCGCTGGTCTTTTGCGCGTGTATGGATTTCCTTTGAAAGGGAAGTGACGTTGTCCATCTGTGCGTGCATGTGCTTACTTTGGCATGTGTGTATATATACGTGAATGTGAGTGTATGTACGCGAACGTGAATATATCTACTTGTGTGGACATGTGCGCGTATGTTTGTGTACGCGTATGTATATGACAAGAAATATGGCTTGATATGTGAACGCGTGTTTTTGTGTGAGACTAGGAAAGGCTCCCACATTTAGTTCACCGTTTTTAAAACTTACTTGAGTATTATAAATATAGGTTAACTAATTTTAAGTATAACACCTAAATACAATGTTGTCTTCAAGCAATGTTGAAAGCAGCCTTCAGCTTCACTTGTTTACTTATTATTCATATCCTCAGAAAATCAGCAGCGGATGTAATACTTATTTTCCTTATTGTAATTATTCAAAATAAAACTGGTACTAACAACTTTCAAATGCATAATTAACAAAAAAAAAATCTGTAAAATAAAAATAAAAATTAAGATTAAATACAATTGCAGCATGAAACATTTCAAATTTATGAAATTAATTAAAAAAAACTGATTAAATTTATTGCATAGATTGTCATTTTTATTAGTAATGCATTTTTTACATTCTAAACTGCAATATTTTGTCTGAATGATTTTTGGTTCTCCTTTTTGCTGATAATGCATTAATTGTAAAGCATTTTAAAGGAAACAAGAAGGAGTAACATTTAATTGTACTAATGAGATACCACTTATCAAGGCCAAAAGCCACTTGAGGATAACGATTAGTGAGATTTTCAATTTGGTGATTGAACAGTACTATGAAAGTATTGAAAACTATGAACAATTCATTGGACGACACGGTAGATAATTGTTGACATTGAACTTGAAACCAACCAGATTGCAGTCTGTACAGAAAAATTCCGATGGTGACATGTTTCATAGGTGAGAAGTTCTCAGATAGAAATTTTGTTCATGGAAATTCCGTTTGACTTTAGATACATAGAGAAAGAAAGTAGAGTTTCTTTGCTGTGTTGATAGTAAGACGAGTTCTTACTGTCACGGTCTGAGGCCTGAAGAAGGCCGGGGGGAAAAAAACTGAGATGCCAGAATGACAGTAAGTCAAGCAGTGGACGTAAGCCCATGGCAGAAGGAAACCAAATGACCACGACGCTGCTGGGGTCAAGTTATTTTTAGAATCAATGTAAGGCCATGCCGAGGTTGTAGGGAACACAAGCAGCAGCCGAGTAGCGGGGAGAGGGATAAAAAGAAAGAAAGAGAGGCAATCAGGGTTCGCGAGTCAGCAAGAGAAGGTGATTTTTTTTTCTTGGCTCATAGAATCAGAGACAATGAAGCGAGTGATACCTTAAAGAGGAAAAAACATTATACGGTTGAATCTGAGTTAGACATCAACAGCGACGAATGTTTCTCTTTTTATTTTTAGCTCTGAAAAGAAAAAGAACGGAGAAGAAAATGAAACTTTAAAAAAAGGAAAAAAAGGAAATTTTATATGCAGTAACATATTACCCTGAAATGGAAATAAGGATCATCGATTTGGATTCGCATGAGAAACAGGTTTGTGAATTTCTCCTCGTCTATCCCCCATCAAAAAGACTTTTGTGTTATTGCATTCCAGCAGGTAGGCAACCGGAGTTTATCGTGCGGATGGACCATTAAACGAACTCTTGACCCCATCTCGAAACTAATCCCCACCTTTTCCTCTGGAATTAATGACTTGCCACTTTCAATCCTGGGTTATTTTTGTTTGTTTGTTTATTTATTTTATTTGTTTGTTTGTTTGTTTATTTATTTTTATACATAAAAAAAGATAAACAAAACCCATATATAAAAAAGAATATATAAACTATATTTCTGCCTCCGACCTCCTTACTATTTCACATTGAATTTTTTTTTTTGCCTCCTCTTTGCATGCTTCCCTCCTCACTGTTTTGATTAGAGACTCGTGAAAATTCGATAGACGGTTAAAATTGCTTACAGTCAACTGGATTCAGGGAACAAGCCGAGTAGCCATCCCCTTACCCTTCCCTAAGTCGGATGCATGCATTACCCCTAAGTCTGTGTGCTGGAGTTAACGTTATTACGTTGCATTTAAACCCAGACCAAGGATGTAATATGGGGCAATCGTCCGGGATACTACATAATATGGGTGCTTGTGAATGAAATAATAATAATGCTATCGATTTTCCCCGTTGAGTCATACTCCACTGGACTTTATGAGGCGAAGCAAAAGTAGGAAAAAAATGGAGGGACTAGAAGATTTTCTTAATGAATCTTCCTTGATGAAGATGCAAGTGATGAGGAAAGGCGAACTATTGAAAGTCGGTGAACGGTTGGAGCTGAATGTTTGAAAATCAATTAGAAAGGAAGCAATAATGAGAACAATAGCGGAACGCATGGTGGACGAGCAAGTGTTTGAGGAGGAAATACTTGATGAGCTTCCAGTTGAAGCAGTGAGCCTAACAGCCAAACAGTTAAAGCTCGAGAAAATTCGAATCCAGGCAAAAGTCGAATCAGCACAAACACAGCAGGAGACAAGGCTTCAAGAACTAAAACTTAACAGGTCCGAATGGGAAGTGAACTGCAAGCAATTAGACCTAACAAAGCAGATCAGATTAGTACCGAAGTTCATAGAGGAAAATATCGACGAATATTTACCTCACTTGTAGTGGCCAAAAAAATATTGGGCTATGTTGCTGCAGACAGTGTTAACTGGAAGGGCACAGAAAGTGTATGTGACACTGATGGTGGAGGACTGCTCGGACTATGAAGAAGTTAAAAGGGCTAGCCTGCAGAACTGAAGCTTATCGACAAGGATTCAGAAACCAGTGGAGAATGGAAACCAAATTCTATGTGGAATTCACAAAGGATAAGGAGTGTCTACTTGGAAAATGACTCGTTGTGAAAGAAACCGAAAACAATCCAGAAAAGATCAAGCAATTCATCCTAATGGAAGAAATCCTGAATGGAATGCCGGAGGAGTTATGGGTATGAGTAACAAAAAGGTGAAAACGGGCTACAAGTTGGCAGCGCTAGCGGATGAGTACATGATCACACACAAGTGCGAGAAGGCCAAATCCAACACCACAAGTCAAGGGGATTACCCATCAAGATCCACCATAGAGGTGGAGAAGAAAACTAGATAAGCGCAGAGAATCAAACACCACAGGAGCGAAGCGACCAGAGGACATGTTATAGATGCGGAAAATTGGGACATAGAGCATCCAGGTACCGGACAGGTCATGGACCCGAAACAATGGAGGTTAAGCTGCAAGAAGCTGTGGTAACGGGTCGGAGAAGCAACACACTTGGACCGTTCACCAGAAAAGGCCCCATTCAGTTCAGGAAGCACAAAAAATACCCCTTACTGTGTTGAGAGATACGAGGTCATCTCAGTCCCTGATGTTAAAGAAAAACTGAGGAGATCATGAAAACAGGTGGTCATCAAAGCAGTTAAAGGAGGCACTCTAATGGTACCAGTATGCCCAATCCAGCTAGCAGTGGATTTAGCGGCCAAAACAATTGAAGTTGGAGTGGTCGAAAAATTGCCAATGAAAGGGGTATCTCTGTTGCTGGGAAACAACACAAAAATGGAGATACCACGTCCACAGGAAAACAGCCATTGAAACAGGGCACGTGTACATGTCACAAAGGCCTGATAAACAGGATAGAGAAATCTATGTGGTCGAAAATAGTGAAGAAGTCAAGTCAAGACCAAATAGTCCGAACGAGTAGCGAAAAACCCAGTTGCATCACATCGACCGTTGGAAGGACTATCATGGTGGATTCCCCGTTGGGTCGAAGAAAGCACCACTCGCTAGACATGATGTGGGAGCGACCGCAGAAAGGAATCTAAGCCAAAACATGCAAGGAACAAACACACTGAGGTTAGAAGCGGTTACTCCAAGGCCTGGTCAAGAATCTGAACCTAATGATAAACTGGCTATGTTGTGGGTCGCAGTACCCAAATAAGTAACGCACGGCCAGGAAAAAAAAATCAGAATGGGTCGCGTCGGGAGGAAAATATCTATACAGAAAAGACGAGGAATAAAGGAATGTTTTACAGTGTGTAACTATAGCTTGAAGCTAAATCGAGTATCTACCATGGAAAAAAAGAAAATAAAAATTAACAACGTCACTTCTGTGTGAAAGGACGAGAATAGATCATCTCTCAGAAGATTGCTATATTCATTCAAGATAAGAAATAGCACTATGAGCAGCAACTCCCCATATGTGGTAGCAACACTCCACCTTTCACATCCATCAAATCAAATATTTCTGTTATATTAGCAAACATTAAAAGCTGCATTTTTTTCCAAAAAAAACTTTGGTAAATAACTCATGAAAAAGAATTCAGAAATATATCTGGTGAATATATTCAGTGAACCAAGTGGAAGAAAAATGAAAACAATTGCACTTAAAGGAACAGTTAGAATCTTTAAAAAAGATCTCTTGGTTGGAGTGTTTGAAATAGTGGGTAAATACTTGGCATCTGCTAGGATGCCCCATTCCCAACAAAAACAAAATGATAAGAAAAATATTCAGTTCTTCTTCTTCTTCTTCTTCTTCTTCTTCTTCTTCTTCTTGTTTAAGAGTCAAATGTTTTCTAATATTTCTCATGCTCACTCTCCAGTTCTCACACTTAAATGGGTCAACTATCTTGAAATTCCAACATGTGCAGTCTTGTCTAATTACTTGCTTCCAAATTTTCCTGCGGCTCAAGACACCCATGATTCTGTAAATGTTTATCCAGAAGGATTGTTATTGTGACATAAATATGTCATCAATACGTCGTTAAGATAACGACTATGATAAGCTAAGTTTATAAATTAACAGTTGCTAAGCGTCTTCCATTCTCCCTTGAGTGAATACCGTATTTTGATAAATCCGAATTTAGACAGAATTTCGAGCGGAACCCTTAATTTACTTCATGGGGGTAGCATGCTCTTGTTCCGTCAACCATGACTGGATAGAGGTTCTAAGTAATTCGCAATTGAATTTTTCAGTCACCCACACAATTGAGCTTTTAACCTTCAGGAGAATATCACTTTTACAATTAATTTTCCAAGTACTCTAACCACTGTGTCACGGATTCTTGCCGAAAATACAATTGTGAATTGAATCCAAATAATATCAATAATCAATCCTCATCTCAAAAATTCAGAAACATAATCTTTCAGAAGGTACGTAAAGGAAGCGTATTGTATCTGCTCCTGCGTGACCGAGCCACTTATGATGGTCGAAAATTGCCTTAGAAGGAGGCGAATTCGAGCAGAATAGAGCTTTTATTTATGTGAGCGATCCCAGGTATTAGTGGTGGCCTTGCTGGTTGATGCAAAATACAGGAAGAAAAAAATAATTTCAGGAACATTAATAATAATGTTGTTTTGCGAAGAGAATCGTTACATGATGTCGGGTAATGTTTTGCCTTCGATTTGATGTGAACGCCTTAATTTTGGCCGCGTGAGAAAACAGATAATGGAAAATTTGTTGAGGAATCACCTAATTAATATGCCCAGGTTTTTTTTTTTTTTTTTATTACATTTTCACCCCAAACAAGGCACATTGCCACTTTGGTGTAGGGGGCTACTATCAGGGGAAACATCTACTGGGGCACTATGTAGGGATTAGGGCAGCGAGATGTTGGTTCACGTTGCACTTGAACTTATGCATGTCAGTACAGTTGGGGAAGCAGTGACCTGGAATGGAATTCCAAAGTCTAGCAGTTCTGGGGAAGAAACTACTGGAGTAGAACGATCTTTTACATCTAGGGATCTCTACAGTGTGGGGGTGGGATTTTGCAGCTTGTCGGGTCTGTCGAGGGTGTTCACGTCGTGGGGGCACAAGTGCTTGCAGTTCTTCAGAGTATTCACCATTATAATACTTGTAGAACAGGCAGAGGGATGCAACGTTTCGACGATGGGACAGAGGCTGAAGCTTAGATGCCAGTTCAGGGCCTATCAGATTTGCGACTCTCTTTTGAACTCTGTCAAGGAGCGAGACACTAGTAGCCGATGCACCGGCCCAAATATGACAGCAATACTCCATACATGGGCGAATAGTGGCCTTATAGAGGTACAGGATACTTTCGGGTGTTAGAAGTTTTCTAGCACGGTAGAGAGAGCCCACCTTCCTCGCA
Source organism: Euprymna scolopes (assembly GCF_053919585.1). Taxonomy (NCBI): domain Eukaryota; kingdom Metazoa; phylum Mollusca; class Cephalopoda; order Sepiida; family Sepiolidae; genus Euprymna; species Euprymna scolopes. The sequence continues at coordinate 142,461,998 of NC_136484.1, read as the reverse complement.
GCGGCCCTGGCAATGCCCTCGATGTAATTGTTCCAGCTCATGTTTCCTGTGAACGTTAGGCCAAGGAGCTTGAAAGACGTACTCTCAGCTAAAGAGTTGTTGGCCATTGCTATAGGTGGTAGAGAAGGTTTCCTGTAATTATTGAATGAAAACAGTTTTGTCTTGGTGGCATTGAACGTTACCATCCATTTTTGTCCCCATTCCACTACTGATTTGAGGTCATCCTCTAGTGTTTCTGCCATTACTTTAGATATATGTTCATTTGTTTTCCTGTCGTGCCTGCTATAGAGTGTGGTGTCATCAGCATATATACCCATCTCAGAGGCAATTTTATCGGGGAGGTCATTTATGAATATCAGGAACAGCAGAGGACCAAGGATAGATCCCTGGGGCACTCCGGCATTTATATTATATTGTTTAGACGTACGACCGTCGAGGACAACCTGGATTTTTCTCTTATCTAAGAAGGATTTAATTATGTTAAGTATTCTACCAGTGATACCGTAAGATCTAATCTTCCTGAGGAGACCCTCATGCCATACCCTGTCAAAAGCCTTAGATATATCTAGAGCTACCGCTCTGCCCTCTCCCGCTTTGTCCAGTGAATGGTATATGCGTTCAGAGATTACAGTGAGGATGTCTGCCGTGGAACGGGCTTGTCTAAATCCATATTGATGGTCGGTCAGAAGTTTAGCATCTGTAAGGTGCTGGACTAGAGCATGGTTAATTAAGGTCTCAAATATTTTGGCAAAAAGTGGGAGGAGGCTAATAGGGCGATAATTTAATAAGTCCGTGCATATGTCTGTCAGAGTCCTTACGGCAGAATGGGAGATATCCAGGCATGTTAAAGTAGTTAGAGGGGATGGAGGAGTGTAGGTTAGTCTCACTTAGTGCTAAGATATCCAGGGTATTTGTTAGGAGAAATGCTTCAACATCAGCTAAATTAGTTCTAAGCCCACGGATATTTGTGAATGCAAGCCTCAAGGGAGGAGGCAAGTTGAATTTGTTTGACCCTAAGCCTGGTTTAAGCTTATTTTTAGATTGTACTGTCATCATGTTTTTTAACGAGTTTCAGTTGGGTTAGGGGAAGCCGAACAGGAGGTTATGCAGAATATCACACATGCATCACAAGTAGACCATCAGCTGACCCACCATCAACTAGGACTGTGGCCTCAGGAAAGCCCACCGGGGATGAGTGCAGGGTCCCTTTGTGGCGAATTAGCCAATTAGGGCGAGTATGGTGTAATACAAAGGGATTCACTAAACCTCACCTGCTATAAAAGGAGACGCAGAAACAATTTTCGTTGGTCGTGAATCGAGAGCAGAAAACCCTGGTTTGAGTCGAAAGTCGAGTCTGTCACCACCCGCGTCATACACCCTCATTCATTGACTGTCCGATAAATAGAGAACAGAAAATCGGTTATCGAAAAAAGGTCACGTTTGATCCACTGTTCAATCAGACTGCTGGTGAAAAAGAAAGACATTGCGTAATTTTTTTCCCTTTTCTTTTGTTTATAATTGTAAAAATAACATTTTCCTGCAATCAAAATTATTTAATAATTAATTCATTCAAAACAAAATCCCGAACTTGCGTTTGGAGTTAGTTATTCGTCGCTTACAGAACTTATGATAAGCTTGCAAATGAGTAATACCAAATTGAACTAATCTCTTTCAGCAAGCAGCAAGCAAGAGAGGGTTGCGATGCATCCGACTCGCAGCGCGATTTTTCTCTGGAGATTTTGAGTTGAATTGTTTGGGCTTTTTGAGATTTTTTTATATTTCTCTTTATTTTTGTTCTTTACCTGCGAGTCGCCGTCGAGGCAAGAACCACAGGAATCTCACGCCACAACATTATCGTAGAATTAATCGAAACCACGCTATTGGACCAACGTGGGTGCTCAAATCAGAACCACCTAGAACTATACTTATGTACGGGTGAACACTATGGTCTTCTTCGTGTCATACTGACGCTTCCGTGACCAGGAATGACCTTTGACCGGGTCTTTTCTGTGCTATGCCTGTGTAAACTTTAGCTGTCAGAAAGTGGTTGCCTAGGAGATTGCGAAGATTTCTGTTTGACAGTCAATTTGTTTCTGGATGGTGTCGAAAGACATTTACTCGAACTTTTCAAATATCCATTCATTGTCCCTCTGATATTTACAGAAAGCACGAGATGCGTTTTTGGTGCTGATTCCTTTCTACTTCTTGACATCATTGTTTACTGTTGACTTCCATGTTGTGAGCTTTTGCAGGTGTCTTGCTGCTTTCTTATTTCTTTTGGTGCAGACTTTGATCCAATAATTTTTTCTTCCACAAGCTAAACATACATTACCCTATTCTGGGCATTTTCCATTCTGATGGGAACTTCTGCACCATTTAGAATGCTTGTATTTAACTGTATCTATTTTTTGTCTTTGTTTTCAGCAAGTTGTCTTATGTAGTTTGTGGACGCTTCATGTGTCTTGCAACAGTTCATAGTTTCACGCCGTGTCAAATCTTCACCTTTGTTAGAAGTTGTTTTTGAAGTTCTGGATTCAACATTCCAGATATGACATGCTCTACAAGTCGTTTCCTCTGGGCATCTCGGAATTTGTATTTTATTGCTTATAATTTGCATCTGGCTAAAAAGTCATACAATTCTCCGATTCTCTTTTGTTGTATTGATGCAGATAAAAACGATAAATGCGGAAATTTACTTGTGGTTGTCATCTTGCCAAATAACTTCTGGGTTATTTTTGTCGACTTCATTTTTCGAATGCCATACCTCCTTTTTCTGACAATAATCGAATGTGATCAATCTGTTTTTCTGCTGGGATATTTTTGACCGAAAAATAAAGGTTACTATGATTAAATGTCTTAAAAATTGGTACGAACCTATTTTGTGTTGTCTGTAGTGTCTAGTATAGACAAAAAGAACGAGGTAAAGAAGAAACAAAATTATATGCTACGATCTTGTCAACTTATATGAAATACTTCCGGTTTAAATAAAAAGCCTGATTTTTCAAACTCACTTGATTTGGATTTCGACGTTGGAGCAGCAAGTTTTGCCTGTATTTGGAGTTTTGGAGTAGCGAGTTTTGACATCGGTGTGTAGAGGTTTTCAGTATCTAGCATTTGACATCAGTGTGTCGAATTTGGAGTAGTGAGTTTTGACAGTACTGTGTCGAATTTAACTTCAGAAATTGTTAGATGGAAATGCAGCATAGTTAGCAATCAATCAGGGCAATTATAGAAATAGTTAACACTTAATTATTTAACCACAGTTACAACGCTACTAAACAAAACCGAATGCTTCCATTAGGTTTGTGGATATCCAACACATAGTTGTCTCTTTTATAATATTTAATTAGCAGACGATAATAAATTCATATGGTTTTCTCAATTTTGTTTTTTTTACAAAACACGAAAGAAAAACTTACTTGTTTTCTGTAGCTCTACGTGGTGCATACATAATGTTTCTTTTATTTTTTCTTTTGTGTGTAACTGAGCTCCAATCTATGATCTCTCCTCGCCAAAGTTTCACGAGAAACACTCTTCTAGCTGAAAACACTATCAATAATTTCCCCCGCTCTTTATCTGTGCCTAAACCTAATCGTAGATTCCATGAACGAAGTTTCTTTCTTAGAACTGTACACCTATGGAACTCTCTTCCTTTTGCCTGCTTTCCAGCTGACTACAATATGGTCGTATTCAAGTCCAATGTAAACAAGTTCTTGATGAGCCGTTCCCCTTAAGTAATCCAATTTATAAATTTCCACTACTAGCAATTATTACGATATTGTCCCATTAACCATTGTACACTTATTAACCCTTATCCTCGAGTAGCCTCCAGACCTTGATAAGTGGTGACTCCTTTGTAATATATATATATATATATATATATATATATATATGTTTATATTTATATATATATATATATATATATTATTTGTGTGTGTCATTTTCTTTGACTTGTTTTTATCCCACCGCTGAAATATGCCAATATGAAATATTACTGTTTTGGAAGGAAGAACAGAATGCATGTTACAGTGAAAACGTCAATGATAGCGATAAAAAAGGGAATAACTCTAAATAAAAAAGTAAGAGTTATTGCCCCTTATAAATCTCTGAAAAAGACTAAAGAGTTCTGGAGAGGAACCGAGGACAAGATGGCGGCTTCGTTCGACATTGAATATCATTCTGTAAATAATTTAAGTTTTCTGCGGCGAATAAATTGTGTTTAATAATACAATTAGCTGGTTCACTTGTTCTATGTTATTCAATGATCCTGACATCTCATTCTCCGAACACAAAAAATGAATCTCCAAAACAAACAAACAAAAAAAAAACGTACATGGTTGAAAAAAACAAAACAAAAAAAAACAAAAAAACAAAAAAAAAAATCGTACATGGTTAAAAAAAAAAAAAAAAAAAAACTTTGGAGAAATATTTTTGCACAATTTCTTTGTGAACACACGAAAGATAAAGATACTTTTTCCACCACCACTTTTTGTGAACACATGAAAAAACAACGTTTTCCACGAAAAAAAATTGCGAACAAACAGAAAAAAAGAAATTTTGTGTATAAACAGAAAAGAAAAAAGCAGAATTGGTTACGTCATTTATTGGATAAAATATTGCGAAACAAACAAGCTGAATTTTCAAAAGCTCAAAACAATTTAATTTAAGCTTTGCCGCACAATTTAACAAACAATTAATGGAAACACCAAAATCAATTTTTCTGGACACCGTAGCAAAGACAATAACGGATTTTTCGTTCAATCTGGATTTAAAACAAAGTTGTACTGCTTGGTGTGGAGGATGGAAGGATACGTTTCAACATGAGTTCGCATCCATGAAGAGTACATTTACTACTTCGCAAGCTGGGCACGAAAATGTTACAAACGATTTTGTCAAATATGCTGGAATTGTTAATCTACAATGCGAAAATTGTTGGCTGAAATCGATAACAGAGGATGAATTCAAATGCCTCATTTTAATCGCAGGGTTCCAATCTTCAGGACATGTCTGTTGTCTATGGTTGATAAAGACAAAAAAATGACGGTACAAATTCTGACCACGGAATGTCAACGACTAATAAATCTAAAACGAGACACAACAATGATCCAACAACAAAACTCATCGGTTTCAAACAACATCAAATCGGTAGAGAAATCCCCGACTGGAAATATAAAGAAGCCTCCAACACCTTGTTGATCATGGGAGATGCACTATGCTCGTTTTATTGCCCATTTAAAAGACACACATGTCAACATTGTTCAAGTCGTGGGTACAAGGACGTATTCTGTGGTAAAATAAAACTACAAGAATTCCAGAATGATTACTGCACAGCCAAGAGGTAAAAACCACAGAAAAACGATAGGACGTTTCGAGAAAGCCACATCGAATTCAAATTTTGCCAATTTCAACGCAAATTTTGAAGCTCAGAGAAAATATATACTTGTTGAGATAAACAACAAATTAATGGACTTTCAGTTCAATGCCGGTTTTGATATCATTTTAATTTCACGTCCAGCATAAGAGTTGTTGGGAAAACGAACTCTATGCTATATGGCCATCATTTTACTCTGATCATAGAACCCAAGCTCTTAATAAGTATTTTTGGTTTCAGGAAAGGAACTCCAGTTCATACAGCAAACCGCTTACATAAATATAGGCAACTATGCTTTTAGATTATGACTTTTCTATAAAGTACCAATCAGGCAGCAAAATTGACCAGACAGGTGCGTTATCCATACTCATCTCCTCTCATCAAAAGTTGAAGACAAAGTCATTGCTGTTATACCTGTGGAACCTGAAGTTGTCTCTGCACCAGCAACTTCAACCATTTTTTTTAACCATTTTTTCAGACAAGATCTTCTTTATCCGAGATCAATGGAACAATTCTCTTTGGAGAACGTGTTGTTGCCCCATTCAAACTCCAGAACAGAGTTCCCAACAATTCCACTATGGGCATCAGGAAATTATTCGGATGAAAGCCTTGGCACGTGGCTATGTGTATTGGCCAAATATGGCTTTCAGTTAGAGGAACTTGTAAAAAGTTGTGCCAAATGTCAACTGGTTGCGAAGTCTTTTCGGAAAACAGCATTGCATGCATGGCATACCCCAGAAATGCCTTGAACACGAATGCACATGGACTTTTTAGGACCAATTAATGGAAACATTACTTAATATTAGTTGATGCTTACAGTAAGTGGCCAGAAGTCCCCCAGATAAACTATACTAACTCAAATAAAACTATAAAAAATACAAGAAATTTTCAGCAGGTTGGGCGTTCTTGAAATCTTAGTTTCTGATAATGGTGCAGCATTTACCTCAACAGAATTTTCTGACTTCTGTAAACAAAACAGTATTCAGCATCTCAGATCTCCACCTTTCAATCCACAATCCAATGGGAAAGTAGAACGCTTTGTCTACACATTTAAGAGAGCACTCTTGAAGCTAAAAGAGGAAGGAGCTACTCGAGAGATCATAGAAATCTTTTTACGTAGCTACAGAGCTACCCCGAATCGAAATTGCCCAAATGGAAAGTCTCCTGCTGAAACACTGATGAACAGAAAAAATAGGTTTACCAATACATGCTATTAGTTCATCACCAAATAATCTTCCCATGAGAAACAGGACGATGGAAAGCCAATTCAATCGCCATCATGGAGCAACATCACGTATATTTCTACCAGCACAACCTGTATTGGCAAAAACTACCCCAATGGTAGAGAAAAAAATGGACACAACGTCGCATAGTAAATCTATGATGTCGATGTAAAATCATCTCTTTGGGTCAGACATGCAAATCAACTTCGTCACTCATAGCTTCAAAAGAGACAATTAAACAACACAATCATTTCATTAAATATTTTACCGAACATATTTGAATTGCCTCAAAGTGTTCAAGCAACATGCAGTAAACAAAGCAAACCTGAGAAAAAGGTCGAATCCGAAGGACACAAAGAAGGTGCAAATCAACTTCAACTGTACAAATAAGCTCACATCAAACATCCTGCAAGCATCATATTTCAAAAGGGAAGTGTTATAGCGATAAAAGGGGGAATAACTCTAAAAAAAAGAAAGTAAGAGTTATCGCTCCTTACAGATCTTTGAAAAGACTAAAGTGTTCTGGAGAGGAATCGAAGACCAGATGGCGGCTTCGCTTGACATTGAATGCCGTTCGGTAAATAATTTAAGGCTTTTACCGTGGATAAATTTTGTTTAAAAATACGATGAGCTGTCTGATTGGTACTTATTCTATATTATTTAATGATACTGACACCCTATTCTTCGAAAACAACAGATGGCTACCTCTCTTTATTATTTTTACTATAGTTCCAAAAGTTGGGGAACTCTCTTTTTTGGAGAGTTATCTAAGGGGAGATAATGGTGATATATTAGCACACTTAATTGAATAAAGTGTACGTTTTTTTTTTGACAGACAAATAAATAGTAGTCAACTACTTGATCATGCTAGTTTTTTTTTTATAGAACACACTGATTCTGGATATTCAGGGTTATTAGCATTGAGATATTTGGTGTCTGCGATCGATAACTGTCGCCTTATTTTATTTTCTCAGATTCCTCACGTGGTTGTAAATTAATAAATAATAATATTCATGGAATGCATGAGATTAGCTAAACAAATATATATATATATATATATATATATATATATATATATATATATATATATATGTAGAAATATATTTTCTTATAATATGTAGCAGTCCTTATTTAAGAAGCTCAATATAATTACAGAGCAATATAGAGAATAAATGACAAAAAGTTATATTCCAAAATTCGTGATGTTGACCATCTTATAATTTATTCCTTTTGTTGCTATTTCTTCTGATGAGTTAAGGGACTAATAGATTCACTGATTGATATAATAATTAAGTGATTGATTTTGCGCTACGAAACAGATACTGTCAAGAATTAAATGAATTAAAGGAATAAATTATAAGATGTCAACATGATGAATTTTGGAATATAACTTTTTGTCATTTATTCTCTCTGTCTGTCTGTCTGTCTGTCTGTCTGTCTCTCTATCTATCTATCTATCTATCTCTCTCTCTCTCTCTCTCTCTCTCTATATATATATATATATATATATATATATATATATATATATATATATATATATATATAAACTTTTTGCAATAAATGAATACTGAAGTGACGGTGGCTAAGTGGTTAACGACACGGACTGACAAGCTGGGTGTGCCAGATTCGAATCCGGTTCGTTCCACAGAAACACTTTCAGTTTTGATGTTGGCACACGGGATTCATCCAGTAAGTACCCGATGTCTTTCTAGAAAGAATTGCAATTCGAAAGATATCGGGGAAACCAATGCCAACAATAGGATCATTGTATTTATATGGAAAAGAAAGCAAAAGAATATCGAGTTATACTATTAATTGCATCCGGATTGGGTACAAATCGTTTAACTGTGGAGTTATATACGTATGCAACTATTTTTAATTTGTAAACGATATTTTAATGTCTAATCGTAATAAATTAATGTTATGTAGATGTTTTTCATACACTCAAAACAACAACTTCACACAAGCTAGTCTTGCGATCAGAGTTATTTTTCGTTGAAATAATTAATTTCCGCGCTAGATGGCGCGACTGTTACGTGGTCATCACGTGCTTGTAAATCCGTAAATTAGATTCCAATGTATGGTCGGCGTTACTAATAGAAGACCGTTTATGCTTATCAACAGTTTTAAGAAAGATCTTTTTCGAAAAGTGTGTCGTATCTTATATATGATGATACACACGACCATTATTGTAATATAAGACATTTCCAACACGTATGTAGTTATTTCTGAGGTAAATATAAAATATTCAGCTTGTGTTCCGTTTAACATCTTGTGAATTTTGTATTGTTATGAAACATTATATTTCTTATTTACTCTTATTGTTGGTCCTCTGTGGAAATTATCTTCCACCATCTTTCTTTCCTTTTTCTTTCCTTCTTTTTGCTGCTCTGTTCTTCCTTCCTTTCTTCTTAACCCCTTTCCTACCCCCTTCCCTAGCTTCCCCCTTTTTTTATGTCACCTGACTCCCTTATGCCCGTTGATTGGATGAGACGTTTTCGTGCTAAATTGACGCACGTGTGTTATATTTTGAGTTAAAGTAGTCAGTTGTGAACAAGGCTTCGAGGAGACCAGCAGAACTGTCCTATCGGTCTCGGATAAAAAGGGACGCCTGGAATTTACTAAGGCGTTGTACAACTCTGTCTTGACGAGACATTAAAGTCGTTGAAAAGAAGAACCTAGTTTTCTAAGACACTTGAAAACTAATACTATTATCGAGAAAAGATAATAGAAGTTTTGAACAGAAGAACCTAGTTTTCTAAGACACTTGAAAACTAATACTATTATCGAGAAAAGATAATAGAAGTTTTGAACAGAAAATTCGCCGCAGGGAAGTTTTCGAAGATACCAGAAAACACCAGAATATTCAGCCTCAAGAAATTTCTACCTTGCTGAAAGGACTACGAAAAACGAATTTCCAGGAAAAAGAAAGAAAAAGGGAACTTTTAAACAACACAAACTAAAAAAATAAAACCCACAAGGAAACGAACTTTCTAAATGTTCCATTCGTAAAAGGGCGCCCAGAAGCTTCCAGTAAGTGCTCCCCTCCTTTCCCCCCTTCTTCCTCCTTCTCTATCTCTCTTTCCTTCTATTTCCCTTCACTCTCTCCCCCGTTTTGGTTACTACTACAAGGACTCTTGTAAGCCAGATGGACATTTTTGGCAGCCCATAGAGGTCACTACTTTTTCTTTAGATATCTTTGTTAATAAATTCTATTTCTCCTATTTTTCTCTTTTTGTTTGTAATTTTTTCCTTCAGTTTCAGAGTTAGTAGTAACGATTAATTGTTTAAGAAGAATTAACTTCCACGGGAAAAAGTGGATAATAAAATTTCTTCACCTCCGGCAAAAGTAGGGTGGACCTGTAAATTCACTCTCGTCCGTTCGTCCGTTCGTCTGTTCGCATTTTTCTCAATAACTACGCCTTAGAATTCTTTGAAATTTTGCACAAACATTAAACATGATATGAGTAAAAAAATAACAGAATGGATTTTCCGTGAAAACTTCGGTTGCCCCTCTAGAGGTGCCTTTCGGGTTAAAATGGCTAAAATTGACACTTTTGTGCTTATTAAAAAAATGCCTTGGATTTTTATAAAACTTTCTGAACAGTTGTAACTAACTGATTTCTATCTAATTTTGTTTGTCTATTCTTCGCGATAAATCTTGGGTGTGCCCTAGGGGTTCTTTTAGGGCTAATAAAATCACTCCATTTTTGGGACTATTTTACTGTACTTGTCCAAAATTTTCTGTGTATGTCTATTTAGCAACTTTGCATGGTACTGAACTCAAATTTAAATATATTAAGGCCCTGGGGACTTTTGAGGCTAAATGGTGGAAGGGGGGCAAATGATGGACTTAGTGATTTCATTTTTGCATGGTACAGAACTCAAATTTACATATGTTAATTTGTTCATTTTCACCATGATTTGCCGTCCCCTGGGGATTTTGGGGCTAAATGGGGAGGGGGGGCAAATGCTGAACGTAGTCATTTTTTGATGCCTCGTTCACTGTGCACTCACGGGGGACCACGCATGCTTTACTTGATTTATTACTAGTAACCTTTTTCCTTAATAAATTGTATGTTATAATAAATAATTTATTGATGGACTAGTATAGCAGTCGTGCTACATAGAGCAGCAACAACAGAAAATCACGACTTCAACTAGCCGCCATTGCGATTTGAATCTGTGCTTGATTTCTAAGATCGTGCAGGTATTTAATTTTCTTTTTGGCTTTATTATACTGTTAGTCTGCCGGAAAACATCGGAAAGTAAAATAGTCGATTATTATGATCAGTATCATAATAGTCGATTATTATGGTTTGAAAAAGTAGAATGTTAAAATGAATGCTATCAAAGTGAAATAAATATTTACAGTTGAAACATACATTAAATAGTTTTCATAACTGTAACTTGATAGACTAAATTTCATTCTGATGTTTTTCATTAAATATTTAGATATATATCCGGCAGTTTTAGAAATTCAGAACAAAGGAAATGGATTAACAAAATACATTTTGGAAACAACAGGTGATGTGTTTTGATGCTACGTCAAGAAAAGTGACGTCAGAAAAGGAAGTTTACACGTAGAAAGTAGAGAGTTAGATTGAACAGTCTGTAACTGAGAATTGTGTGGTAGAGACAGACGTTGGCAGTCATGAGAGCACTAGACTAAGAAAATGGACATATGTAGCTGGAGAAGAAAACGGCATACTACCTCGAAACCAACAACTCTCAACTACAATAAATGTAAATATAAAACAACTTGGTTGTTTGAGTTTTTCGTGAGAGGTATGGCTACATTTCAGGAGCACGTTGAAACAGACAAAAATGGTTGTGATTCATGGTATGTAGTCTTTTTTTATCCAGCACAAATGTAAAAGATGTTCATCCATCCTTCTGTCTATAAACTGTTTAGTATGACGACACGTACAGATACTCATTATACGCATATAAAAAAGAGAAATATTTATACGTCAGATGATAACTTATTGTAAGATGTCACATACATTAACTAGACGGCACGTTAACAAGATAAAGAGACTCATTATGTACAAAGCACATATATAGACTCGTTATATTGCTCGGTATACAAACGCTTGCCCAATCAGATGCCATGTTTCAGGCGACCTGAGCACGGAACAAGAGATTATATAAGAGTTAATACACGACCTACTTTTATTTTTCTGGCCAGAAGACTGATGCGAGCTAATTAATTTCACAGCACTCTCTTCAAACATCAATCTTCTATCTTGGGGCGCACCGCCATGAGCCATCTGACTCTAGAGTCTGACAAGTAGCTCCAGGACTAAATATGGTTACTATAACAGCGCGCGCGCACGCACACACACACACACACACACACACACACACACACACACACACACACACACACACACACACACACACGGGCGCGCGAATTAGTGTTGGGACTTTTAATTTGAATCGGCATCGGAATTAGGAAAATGTGAGCCTAATTTCCAATTTATTTTTTGTCAAAATACAAGAAATGAAACAAATACAGGATACAGGTGTACTTATTTGTCAAAAGTTCATTTACAACATAAAACCAAGGACCACAGAACAACAGGTTATAAATCCCATTCCCATTGACTCACCAGGTCTAATTTATATTATTTTATTGGTCAATTATGGTAAACAAAGTAAACATTCTAGATTTCGTTTGCCTCTTTCATGAATAAACATTTTCACACCTATTTGCCAAACGTCTTTATGCCGTCTTTCAGGAAGTTCTCAGTTGATTATTAAAAGATTTGAAATTCTCTGGACAATCTTTTACAATTTTGCCGGCGCCAACTTGACACTCGTTGACTAGTAATCATCTTCTTCTGAAATAATTAATGTTTTATTGTATTTTTTTTCACTTTTGACACAAGTGAAAACTATAGATGAAAATCGCATAATATATGAAAATCTTAGATAAAATACATAAAGGAGAAACATTTCTCAGTTTGTTGAATAAAAAATAAATTATATCTACATCTAAAGGTACCCTGCCCCTCCCAATTCAGATTCGAGTATGTGTTACAGTAACAAATAGAAAAAAAAATAGATGAAAAACAAATCTGCAACAAATATGTGTGACTAAATATACGTGTTACTAAATGCTTGCATAAATTACTCTTCTACCTATATGAACAAGATTATTTGTTTTAAACCGTTTTTAGTTCAAAATAAACCTATTGTCCACATTGCTAAGTTAGAACAAGAAAATGCCTGTCCATAAACTCTGCACGAGGACACTTGATAATAGCTCAAAAATCGAAAATTAAACAAAGAGCTGGTTAAAATTATATCAAATAAATGTATCAATCATGCGAAAATGCAATGGTCTACTAGTATTGTGTTTAATTTTCGATTTTTTAGCGATTAGATTAGATAAGATTAGCGGTAAAATAATTTGGAAATGTACCTAAAAAGTTAGAATCGGCTGGAACTGAAGGTCGTTTTACGTTAAATTTTTATACAAAACTAATTTTAAAAAAATTTAAAATATTATTTTTCTTTTCGCCACATAATCATCTTAAAAAAAGGTAGAATCTCATTTTAGGGGAGTGATTTAGCTAAAAATGTATTAACTTACAAAGTTGCCATTATTATTATTAGTTGTATTACAATGTGACTTGAGCTAAGCCCCAGTGCCCCCTCGATTTGGTTGGTCCCGAGAAATTCAGCTTCCGGGGAAAGCTAATTCCATAATACACATGTGGCCTGATTAACATTAGCAAAATGTCAACTAGTGATTATAAGGGCAAGTGTGTGTGTGTGTGTGTGTGTGTGTGTGTGTGTGTGTGTGTGTGTGTGTGTGTGTGTGTGTGGCTGGATAGTAAAATGACGCATATCAATGCGAAAATAACAAATAATAATTGTTGGTTAAAGATATTTCCAGGCAGGAGGGGAGGTGTTGATTCGCTTTGGAAATTCACTTGATGTGTATGTTTGGGGTAACGTAATGAAATTGAACTAACTGATCAGCAAGAATGACAAATAAGTAATTGTTTAAATATTTAATTCTGCGCAAAAAATGTTAAAAGCTAGTTTGGTTATGATTAATGGAGTGAATGCACTGGAGCGGTCGAGCATGCGTTTGATAATCGGTTACTTTAGTTAAATATTTATTTTCAAATGTTCATTAAAGGTTTGTCTCCGTGCAAAAAGTTGGAATGGCATTTCAATTGAGAACAAAAAGAAAATGTCAACTCGGAAAGAGTTGAGCATTTGACCACGGTGATGAGATTATATCGGCCTTGTTAGTCGCTTTGAGATTCGACTGAAAGGTTTATTTAAAAAATCTTGTTAAATGTTATTTCGATTGATGATAAAGGAAATCGTCAAAACAAGAGAATTATCCCGTTGACTCCAATAAAACCCAAAACATGCTATCATTCTGTGTCACCGGGGAAAATCTGAATTGCATCAGTCGGCCTGACGAGTCGGTTGACCAATCGACTCCTGCATAATTGGATATTGCGCCCCTGACCATATTTTCTGGATAAATAGCGGTGCAGAGCTGTTTTTTTTTGGGGGGGGGGCGAGAGTCAGTCCCTCAGTCGACAGAGAGTGTACCAGACAGTCGAGATAGTAGCCAGCAATGAGTTCCACAAAACGTTAGTTTCCGTTAGAATTCCAGAGTATCTTGGAATAAAAGTCTTGGCATAAAAAAAAACGGGACGAAGGAACAGCGTGTCGAGATCAGAATAGCAGACCAACCCCCTGAAATATGAAAAAGAAAGTGAACAGGAACTTGAGTTAGAAAAAAAAAAAGAACTGATTCTTTTCACCACGTAAACCTAAGTTAGAGAAAGAAGGAAAAATAGAACGGAGGGAATAGTTAACAACATTCCTCCATCCCGATGTTAACAATGGTTTTCTAAATAGTAACATTATTATGTAGAAACTTATTCTTGACACGAGGAAAGTCTTTATTAACTATTGTTTCGACACTGCTTTCTTATTTTGCATAGACATATTAATCATCGATTCTTTTTAATTGTTTGTGAAAATTTTAAATAGCATTAACGATGAACAAATGCAAATCGGTTTTAAAAGAAAAGCAAATCTTATCTCACAATTTTCAATCAATTACAAGAAAAACATTTGAGAAAAATATTTAGATCTACTCTTGTAATATAAGCCCCCTCCCAAGTGTATTTTTACGTTTTGTAAAATATGTGTGTGGACATTACATAGGGGAGGGGATATCGTAATTTGAACATTTTAAAAAAATATTAAATCTCTAATTAAATATTTAGAAATTTTTTTAAGGATCAGAATCAGAATCGTACTTGTATCGGAATCGAAAATTAAGAACAGAATCAGTAATTGTATCGGAATCGGGAAAATTTTGGCATCATTTCATCGATAACACGCATACACATAATGCCTACTAGACACTATCCTCGAGTATTTAAGGTCTCCCTGTACATGGGTTTAGCAGAACAACCTGGCATAAGGATACTTTTCTCTACAAATAAAACCTGACGAAATATTTAAAATCACATAGTATTTGCTGCCCAAATAAGATCTCCTCACCATGGCTAACTTACATGAGCTTTTACGAGGAATGGTGCACCAACGCCAAGTGATGTTACCTCAAGCAATAGCACGAAGATGGATATTCCACCAGACTAGATTAATTCTTATTCTGGAATCCAGTAAGTCGAACAGACCAAAATGAAAGATATATTACAACATATGAAAATGGTTAATTGGGAGAAGGAAATTTATGTTCTCAATTTCTTTACCAACTCAGTGTTTGAGAGATGAAGAACTTTAATAGAACATTCAAATATCTATGTAGCTCATATAGAGTTCAAGTGCTGTCCCGGGTAGTGGGCCACCTTGATTTCTGAGAACTTCGACTGAAGTAAAATAAAACAAACAAACAAACAAACAAACAAACAAAAATATGGCCTTGATTTCAGCACATGTGTACTTCCTTCATATATGGGCTTTTTTAACCTTTCATTTTCGTCAACACTCCTGAATATTTTTCTTTACTTTTTTTTCGTTCTCTTCCATTTTGCTTTTAATTCACCAAAACAAAGACAACTAAATAAAGTTTGTTTTAGATATTAGAAATGGACTTTGTCTTCCTTTTCTAAACTAGTATCATATAATGTATAATATAGTGACAAAGATAACTACCGAAATATACTATTAATTTTATTTTTACTGCTTTAATAGATGTTGCTGACAAACTATAACTTATCCAACAATTGTTTTAAAGTTTGTAAACTAGTATTACTAACAGAGCTATCTTCTTGGGGATAATAAGTTTCAAAGCTAGACGGCTCTATATTCGTATGATTTTATACAGACGGATTAATGTATTAGATGTGACAAGAAAGTTCTTGCGTAATTTTTAATTTTGATTTCAAATTATGTATTTTCGTTATATAATACCTTTACTTTATACTATACTTTATATATCAGTTTAAAAAGCGTTTTTCACTTTATCTAATCCTTTAAACTAAATCGTTTTAAAACAATTAGGTCTTCTTTTCAAAAGGTTGAATACAAGATGGAAAAAAGCAGATTCGCCTAATTTTATTATTTGAATCTAAGATAAGTTGTTGAAATAACTCGTAATATAAACGAAGTGTTTGGCCCAGGAATCACTACCAAACACACAGCACAATCGTGGTTCAAGAACTTTCCTGGGCACGATGAGAGTCTTGAAGATAGTAGAGCGTAGTGGTCGGCCATCAGATATTGACAATGACCCGTCAGGAGTTTTAATCGTAAACAGATCTAACCCCATGGACTACATCAAGACGTGTAACCCACGTTAGTAGCCTAGCGATTGCTCTATCTAGTAAATTAGCCTCCTCCTGCTTTTCGCCAAAATATTTGAATCCTTAATTAATCGAGCCCTAGTCCAACATCTAAGGGCTGCTAAACTCCTGACCGACAAACCATATGGATTTAGGCAAGTTCGTTCCACGACAGATATCTTAACTGTAATCTCTGAACGTATATACCGTTCACTGGATAAAGTAGGGGAGGGTAGAGCGGTAGGCCTTGATATATCTAAGGCTTTTGACAGGGTATGGCACGATGGTCTTCTAAAGAAAATAAGATCATATGGTATCACTGGAAGAATATATAATGTAATTAAATCCTTCTTAAGTAAGAGAAAATCCAAGTTGTTCTCGACGGTCATACATCTAAGCAACATGACATAAATGCGGGAGTACCTCAGGCGTCTATACTTGGACCTTTATTATTCCTGATATTCATAAATGACCTCCCTGATAAAATTGTTTCGGAGATGGGTATATTTGCTGATGACACCACTCTCTATAGCAGGCATGAGGGGAAAACAAATGAACACCTATCTAAGGAAATGGCAGAAACATTAGAGGCTGACTTCCAATCTGTAGTGGAATGAGGACAAAAATGGATGGTCACATTCAATGCCGCCAAGACTAAACTTGTTTCCTTCAATAACTACAAGAAACCTTCTCTACCACCAATAGCAATGGCCAAGAACACATTACCTGAAAGTACTTCCTTTAAACTCCTTGGCCTAACGTTTACAGGGAGCATGAATTGGAATAGATACATTGAGAGCATTGCCAAGGCTGCTGCAACGAAGGTGGGATCTCTCTACCGTGCTAGAAAACTACTTACCCCTCAAAGTATCCTGTACGTCTATAAGGCCACCATTCGCCCATGTATGGAGTACTGCTGTCACATTTGGGCTGGTGCATTGCTGCTTGTCTCTCACTCCTGGACATGGTTCAAAAGAGTCGCCAACCTGATAGGTCCTGAACTGTCATCTAGGCTTCAGCCTTTGTCCCACGAACAAAATGTTGCATCCCTCTGTCTGTTCTACAAGTACTTGAATGGTGAATGCTTTGACGAACTACAAGCACTTGTACCTCCTCGACGTGACTACCCCCGACAAACCCGACAAGCAACTAAGTCCCACCCTTTTACAGTAGAGATCCCTAGGCGTAAGAAAGCCTTTTACTCCAATAGTTTCTTCCCAAGAACTGCAAGACTTTGGAACTCCCTTCTGGGATTTTGTTTTCCCAACTGTACTGATCTGCAGAAGTTCAAGTGTAATGTGAACAAACATCTTGCTACTCATCTCCCTTCATAATGCCCAAGCAACTTATGTCCATGATAGTAGCTCCCTACTTCAAAGTGGCACTGTGTCTTGTTTGAGGTGAAAATTGAATTTAAAAAAAATGGCGGGTCTACGTTGTCAACATACGCTAAATCAATCAGAGGTCGATGTTAGCCATTGCCTCTCCGACATACTCCAAGAGACGCACAGGAAGAATGTGTGATCAGTTATTTCATCTTTATTTTCATTGCAGCTCGGTCAGAAGAGAAGCTCGTCATCCCTTTTGACGTGTCGACACTCCACTTCGGGCATTCCCAAGCCTCCCTCACGAAGACTTTGCATACAGACCTGTTTACAGACAAACGGCTTTCCCCTTTTCCAAAGAAGCGCGAAGATGAGCTACTCAAAGACCTTAAGGTCCGCAGGCAAAGGAAGTACAGAAATGCGGTAAAGGATCAATGAAAAAACGTAAGTGGCGCACGACTCCGCACGACCCTTCAAGGATAATTTTCTTTGAATCCAAGTCACTATAGACGATTTGACCTTAACCTCTACCTCCGACCAATTTTTTTCTAGCTGGAAACCCAGTCCGAACCAAACACCGAGTATACGAACCAAGCCATCTAACCAGTCGAAATCGCCTGAAAGTGTAATAAATCCCAGGCTCCAAACCGCAAACCAACAGACTTGCTATGGCTGACCACGGTTCCTGTGGTGTTTTCATACTCCGCGAACGTCTGAGTCACAGCTTCGATGTCGTTACAGCTTGACACACACACACAGTGATATCAGTGGCGTACGCGGACACCATGACACGTTTTCTGCCAAGAAGAGTAATGCACGCAGAAGTGGACTCCCCGCTTTATCCCTTAATTTGCAAAAGAAAGGCTCCAACGCCAGGACATAAAGCAAGAGCAACACATGACTATTTACTTCTACTACAACCGTTGGTCTGCAATACAGAACAGAGACCCACCTTGCGAAAGTTCGGACCAATGCCGGTGGTCTCTATAACAGATTTCAAGAAACCATGATCGACCCTATCGAAAGCTTTAGACATCTAAATTTATCAATGCGGCTTCTGTGTCGTCTTCTATCCCCTCTAAGATCGTACGTACCAAGCGCAAGCTATTTTGAATCGATCTTCCCCTTCACAGCATAATTCTGATCTAGTTCGACTAAGTTGCCGATAACAACCTGCAGTCGGTTTGCAAGAATTCGTGCCAAAATTTTCAACTCTGTGTTTAGCAGAGTGATAGGCATATAGTCATCTAAGTCCTCCCCACAATGCCAATCTCTTTTCTTCAGTAATGTGACCACTCCTTTGGGAACCTGCCCAAGAATTACGCAGTTACGCAGGGCAAGTCAGCTATTCCTGGCCGCGGAGTCTGTGTAGTTGGATGAAGCGCTCTTCAAAATGTCAACAAATCGAGAGTACGTCCTTCACGGTTTTTCAATTTCTGAGCCACGGCGTAAAGCTAACTTATGCTCAAGAACGTCAACGTTAACGACTTCGTTAGAGACTCTTTTAACCTAGCTCTATCTTCTTGATTGTCATATCACTCAAAGGCCAAGCTATTGAGGTCCCCTCAACTAACGCTATTTCTAGGAGATACCCCCCTCCTAGTCACCAGCCAGGTTAGCGTATCTTCTACATGCTTTTCTACCCGAACCCTAGTTACAGCGAGGCGTTTGCTATACTGGACGCAAAAGCATATAATTGTGGCCTTAAGCTTAACCCACCAGTTACTCCCGATAACCGCCCCCACTAACCCCGCTGAATTAGTGACGTTAGCTGTACCTGGAAGTAGACCATCTCCAGCAGGGAGGCGTTCAACTTCCAGTACCCATCCAACCTAGACCTCTCGCTTAACTTCAAACGAGCCATTACTAATTTATAGTCCGAATGACCTAGCCAGTGGAACATGGGACGTGATAGAAAATCTACGTCGACCCTTTTAAGGTAAGTACTCGGACAGAAGGCTACACTAGTATGCCACGTTCACATCTCCATCTTTGGGTGATCCTGACGAAATCTGTTGACAAGATTGTATGAGGCCATAAGGTCAGACGGACTGCTTTCACAGCTATGCGACTTTCTATGCCCAACGAACTTACCTATCTTGAGGTCTAGGATGGCATTCCAGTCCCCCATTAACACTACTTGCTACGGACCCGAGAGAAACGCCTCCACATGCCAAAAAAAAACCCTCTCTTGCTAGCAATATTGGGCACGTAAACAGCGACGATCTGAAACTTACCGCTTTTAACGGCAACATCGATCACGACCAGCATTCCCTGAGCATCTGCGTGAACTACGTTTACCGTCACAGATAGGATGCAACTGACTAACAAAGATACCCACAACTACGAAGATTACCATATGCTGAATAGACATCAGTCGTCCGTCAGCACACTGCAATCTCCGTACGAAACGAAATCCGTCTTCTGGAGAGCAGCTATATCTACCTCCAAGGCTATGAGATCCCTTAGCACACGAGCAGCCTTGCTTTAGGATCTCATACCTCTCATGTTCAAACTAGCTAGGTTCAAGTTCATTGTCGTTCTCTACCTAACTAGTGTCACAAACAGGGCTAAAATCTTCGGGGCTAAGGATGTTAAAGACCTGGCCGAGACTGTCAGTGATCAGATCAGACGTAACTCTTGATAGGCCTCTTACGTCCAGGGAAAAAGTTAGCTTTAACGCCCTAAAGAACGAGAGTTGAACATAAAATGGGACCCACCCATCATATCTAGCTGCTAAACCTGTCAAGGATGTGTGCCCCCCCCCCATCTACCAATTTTAAGCTAGGAAATACCTTTTTTCCCGACTCCTACCATTCTCCAAAGAGACTTTGGTTTCTCTCCTTTGTTCACTCTCACAAACATGATGATCTTAGGGACTTCTTCGAAATTTCTGGTGTTTGATATTTTGTCCAGCCACTTCCTCAAGCCCCTCAAAGTTCTTGAGGTATTTCTTCTGGCGACCACTTAAATTTTCAATCACCTGATTGCTGTCCCCTTCTACAGAGTCTCTCCACAGGGAAAAAAGAAACTTTCTAGTTTTTTTCTGCTTAGGGCCTGCGGGGGGGATTTTTTTCCACTGCATTTGGCACTGGGGTCTCTTACGGCTTCTCCATTGTAATCGTCGGAGAATAAAATAGAGGAAGAGTGGGTTGTTTTTCTGATTGTTCTCAGGTCTATCTTTGCTCTCTGTATTCTCTTTCTTCTCCTTCTTGTCCTTTGGTCTCATTACCGGGGTCTCATTTTCCTCCTCCGACTCTATTCTGGTTGTTGATTGAGGGGGTCACCTTCTGTTTTTCCCCCTTGTAGTAACGACCTTACTCCACTTGGTCTCTTCCTTTTTCCTTTCCTCCTTTGTCCTCTCTCTCTCTCTCTCTCTCTCTCTCTCTCTCTCTCTCTCTCTCTCTCTCTCTCTCTATATATATATATATATATATATATATATATATATATATATATATATACACTCTCTCTCTCTCTCTCTCTATATATATATATATATATATATATATATATATATATACAGAGAGAAAGGGAGTAGAGAGAGAGAGAGAGAGAGAGAGAGAGAGAGAGAGAGAGAAATATATATCAAAGGGCTTAAAAAGTAGTCGCACATACCAAAGGATATTAATATATTTAGTTTTCTTATTGATCCTATAGCAGATGAAGTAAGAACATCCATATCTACGGGTCCGAAACCAGAGCATGCCTTTTTTACAAAGTGTTATGAGTTAGTTTAAAATACATAATTGCGATTTTCTTTTTTGCTTAAAGAAAAAATGCGTAAAATAAAAAAAAAACATTTTCTGAAAAAGTATAATTAACTGATCGAAAAACGATAGAATAAAGATTGTCTCTAAATAGCGAGGACGACTTGTCTATAATATAAATTTCACCTGTCTGTTTAAATGTATGTATGTATGTATGTATGCCTCGCAAAATTTTTGACAGAGGCGACAGATCCTGACAATATCAGTAAAATTTTGAAGTGTGACATCTCGGACGATAAATATCGAAAAATTGGCCCAAAACATTAATTCCTTCACCCTAAACTCGGCCGTTTTGTAGAAGGAGGAGCCGATTAAAAATTTTTTTTTTTTTTTTTTTTGCGTACATTTTAGCAAGTCATTGTCGCTAGGGAATAGAATTCGGTCGTGTCATGGAGACATCAGCTAAGATATGAGATTTTCTTTCACTTTCTTTTCCACCTTCGTGGCACGGGTTCGAGCTTGCCTGCCTACTACTACTTTTTTTTTTTTTTTGCTCAACACACACCTCCAAACACTCGGGCAACGTCGGGCACCCAGGCTAGTACTTATATAAAGACAAGCGTGAAATGTCAACATTTAAAAAAAAAAGTCCATATATGAAGGAAGCATGTTTTATGTTGGTGAACAATAAAAGTAGCTAACGCGAAAACCTTTGTGTTTCAATCGTTCATTTGGGATCCAACCTGCGGAAAGAAGTATTTTTAAATGCTTGACAAATCTACCGGCTGAGGCAAGTAAGTATTACCGGGTAGCGAGATGTGAGACATTCCCCCGCTACCTCATACATTCCAACCGAGAGATCTTTTTAAGATTCTAACGGCCCCTTCAACTGAAATTGTTTGTATCTCTCTTGCACTTGGTTCACCGGGTATATTTGCTACATAGTTTAAAAAATATATTTTCCATGGGTCCGGTTGCTCCTATAATTAACTTTCTTTTATGTGGGAGTTACCAATTATCAAGGCCCGAAAACCACTCGAGGATAAGGGTTAATGAAGGTAAGATGGTAGTATAGTAATCGTTAGTGGTGTAAATTGGGTAAAATTTGATAATTGATGGGGACAGTTCAACAAAAACTTGTTTACATTAGACTTGAAGGCTACTATGTTGTATTCAACTGGGAAGCAGGCCAGCGGAACAGTGTTTCACAAGCGGGCAGTTTTGGAAAAGAAGCTTTGTTTATGGAATCTACATTTAGATTTAGGCACAGAAATCGTATATAGTGGTTGTAGCTAGTTAGGTGTTCTTGTGAAAGTTTGGCAAGGGGGGACAATAGATTGGAGTTTAGTCGATCACTTGCCATGAAAATAACGATACAGCAGAGACAAGCTCGCAACATCTTTTTTGTGGGAAAGCGGCTGTAGGGAAGAGAAAGGGGCATCACCTATTAGGTTTTGAACTGGTTTTGAACTTTATCAAGGCTGGATAGGGCGCGCCGAGCAGCTTCTGCTCAGATGTGGTAATAGTACTCCATTTTAGGGCGTAATTGTACCGGCAGTGAGATACTTACTTACTGGAGCGGTAGAGTGATCCAATCATTTTTCCAGCGATGTTGGCAACAGATTTGATGCATGTGTTCCATTTCAGACCTGGAGTGACTTCTAAGTTCTAAGATTCCAGTTTCTCTGCTTATCGTAGCTTATTATTTCGTTATTTTTTACTTCTCAGCTTTGTTTAACCTAGCCTCATTGGGGACACTAAATTCTACAAAGGTTGCTTCTTTCTTCCTTTTGTTTTATAACTACGTTTGTATCTGTCTTTTATAACATAGTGTATGCGTCAACAAAATGACAATGGCAGTTTCTGAAGATATACTTCGGGTTGGGCTGTCAACATTAGCGTTGGAAAAAAAAAAGAAGGAAAGCAAACAATACATGTATGAAATGCGGATGATATCACGCCGTTGTGCCTACGAAATGTTTTATCGTAGGAAGTCTGGGCAGCAGAGCACATATCAAATGTTTTCAATTGTGCACGTGATGAACACGAAACAAAATAAAGAAAACAAAAATGGCGTGAAACACCCAGTGTAACTGCGCAGAAGAAGAGAAAACGCGCCCAAAAACGCGCAGAAACGAAAGGATAAGAATCAGCAAATGTTTCAGAAAATAACAGACAAGCCTGTAAAAAAAAAAAAAAATGCGCATGACTTGGTGGCTAAAACAATTATCTTAATTGCATGGGAAACGCAGCCGTTAAAATAATCTGAGAAGAGTTTGTTTGTTTGTTTGTTGTTTGTTTGTTTATTTTAGAAATAAAATCCTAGATAAAGATTAACGCTAATTTTAAGAGAGAAAAAATGACTAAAATAACGTGTTTGTTGAATTATAATTGCAATTGCACAACATACATGCATTTATGATTATACTTGTTTATACTAATAAACGCGTGTATCTATATAGAGTTATCGTTTTAGAAACAGCAACGGAAGTGAATTCTGTTTTACGCATTAATTCTCGATTGGACAAAATTGCAATCAGGAAGGAGGAAGAAAACTGGTTCGCCAGGTCATCCTTGGTGCACCAACGGCCATCCAGACCAAGGGTCATATAAGATATGATGGAAGAGGGTTAGAATAGTTGCATGCTACTAACCTTTAGAAGTAAGTCACAATTGAATTTTACTAATAACTTTATCCATTAAGGTTCAATCTTCAGTGCATGCGACACTAACAATACAATTGCGAATTACTTAGGACTTCTACCTATTCATGGCGGAACTAGAGCAATCTACTCCGTATATTACGAGGTGCCTTCAATAATTTTCCAGATTTTTTGTACAGGTATTTCAAATTGTCGTAGACTTTTGGAAATTAAGTATGTTATTGCTATACATCTTATGATATGACTGACCAATTTTGATTATTCAGGTTCAAATGAACAGCTACAGCCGAAATTGGAATACACTCTACTAAAGCCTGATTGTCACAGTTAGTGAATTTCAAAAATACAGTTTGGATGCGAGGACACTTTAGAGGAATGATACGCAATAAAATTCTGTTTTAATCTTGAAAAAAAAATTGCATGGGAAACGTATGGCCTGCTTCAGAGTGCTTTTGGATCATCTTGCATGAATCGAGCATCAGTTTTTGAATGCCATAAGAGATTCAAGGAAGGCAGAGAGTTTGTGAGGGTGATGAGAGGTGTGGAAGGAGTAAGGAAGTCAGAACACCAGAGTTGATTGGTAAAATAAATAATTTCATGGATAAGAACCGTCGTGTGTCTATAGAGACAATAAGTGCACAGTTTGATGTTAATGTGGGAACTGTGCACACAATTATTCGCGAGGAATTGAAGATGTGGAAAATTTGTGCGAAGTTTATCCCAAGAGTGCTTAGAGAAGATCAGAAAGAAAGACGTTGTCATGAGCATGATTGGCATCAAGACAGTTCGCCACCCTTCCTATAGTCCAGACCTTGCTTTTTTGATTATTCCCTAAGCTCAAGAAAGAATCTTACAGGTTGTCGTTGAGGAGATAAAAGAGTATGTGACGAGGGTCGTTAACACGTTCACACAAGAGGACTTCCATATGGCCTCCAGAAGTTGTTGGAAAGTGTATTTGCAGCTGGAGGAGATTACTTCGAAGAGGGACTAGAGTATTATACGTGTACTATCAATAAAAGTGTCCATACGGAAATCTGGAAACTTATTAAAGGCACCTCGTTAATAAAGAGTTCTCTTCGAAATTCCCGAATTCGACAGAAAGATTCCCGAATTCGACAAGATACACATGAAAAAGGTCGGAGATCACATCGAGATAGAACAGTAGTCCAAATAATTAAAAAATCTAACAAAATATGTATTTCTCCAGAAATCTGATTTGTTTAAATAATAATAAAAAAAAACATCGTATTTTTCTTGTATAAACGTCTTGGAATGTTTTCTTATTTTAAAAGACTCAAATGTTTATTTAGCAATGACTGGTACGTTATATAGCGGGGAATATATACAAGGTACACCGGCGAGTGCAGAAAACATTCTTAGGAGGAAATAGTTTGTCTTGGGTGATGTGCTATTAGATATTTATCTAACTGTTTTTTGCTCCTGAACAATGGCAAAATAAGACAAACACAACAAAGGCCTACTTTAAAATTCAACACAAATTTTATTAGATACATGGTCGCAAAAAAGGAATACCCACTTTTGCCTCTATAAACAGAGCTGGTACCAACATCGAAAGGTTATAGTCTTTGAATCTTCAACAGGAACTTGTCGTCGGTTCATCTGTCTTCGAAGATATGAGTTTGTAGGCGTTGAAGGGGTCGATCTGATGCCATCTGACGTAAAAAGATTCAGTCCTCGTACAGCGAGGATAGTGCAGTAGTTCATGAGAAATGTTCATGCCAGGCCGGCAGTTCAGACTATATAGCGGACTTAATTATGTGCCTAATTGTTTAGGCTTGAATACAACGTCTCCAGCGGACCTAAATAATTAATGTGCTTAATTGTTTAGGCTTGAATAAAAAAAAAGTCTCAAAGAGACGAAAGTTGGAGGCTCCATTTTTCCTCACATGGAGGGCTAGTCCGAACACTCTTCTTGCTCGGGCTGCTGGATCAAACTGAAAAAAAAACGTGAAAGCGAAACGTTACGACCGATTTGATTGATCCAAAATAAATACAATGGGAGGCATGATGTAGTTATCCCATTTGTAACAGTGCACCTTTATCTTATCTTTTAGTATCATTATCTATTAGTATTATCTTAAGCTGTATATAGATACTAGTAATATTCACCGGTACCGGTGTGGACATATATTGCTGGTTGGAATGTTCCTATTTACTTTGCCTCCCCACGAGGGCAGAGTTAGACACTAGGGTCGTTTTTTTAATGTGGGGAAAGGAACAAAAATAAAAATTGTTTCAGTCGTGATGTTAGGGAATATATTGCTGGTTGGAATGTTGTTCAAGAAAAAATAATTTTAGATATACTCATATTTACAATGTTTGCCTTGGATAAATAGTTTAAAACAGCATTTGAAATATGATGTCACGTAAGAAAAAATAGTTCGGTGGTCTTCTTGAAAATACTACTTGAAATGGCATTTGTAATATAAAGTCTAGTCATCAAAAACCATTAGCGCGGTCGTGTTACTAAACAATACGTTTTTTTACAGACAATTGTGAAATGGCAAATAGCTTTAACGAATCGAAACAAATTCGAAAATAAAAGAAAAGAAAATTATTCAAAATCTTAAAAATTCCAATAAAATTAGTTAACTATTAATTTTTTTTAATATATATTCCTGTGCGATGTTTTACTCTGTTTTTTTTTTTTAATTTAAACCAGTCTTTCCACGTTAACAATCACCTTTAAAATGACGGCTTTTCTAAGGTCTTCGAGTATGCTGAAAACGAATATCACATTTAAATTTTGCGCAGGCAAGTAGTTTTCTGGATATTAAGAATTTTTTCTAATGTATTATTTAATAAATGTCAGTAGCGTTTGCCATTCTTAACATGGGAAGAAAGTTTTTTTTTTACATGCATGCGCATTAGTACTTCTTAGTTGAAAAAAAAAATAACATGACCACCAGTAAAAAAAACATAATAAATAAGATTGGATAATAAAAGTCTTAATATCTAGAAAATTACTTGTCTGCGCAAAATTTCAACATAATATCCGTTTTCAGCATACTGAAAAACCCCATGAGTCGTCATTTTAAAGGTAAGTGTTAAGGTGGAAAGAAAGTAAAAAATATCCCAATTTAATTTTTATTTTATAAAACGATTAAAATCTATCTTTAAAAAAATAACAAATATATGCCTCCCCACCCCCCAGTCACATATTATTATTAGTCTGTGAGGATTATAGAAGTATGAAAGAACTACATACAATTTGTTAAGCAAAACTCAATGGTTTTGGATATTAAAATAATTTCCAACGCTAATTGTTAATTTTTACCCATTTACTTTTAATTATCGCTTATGTTTGAAATCATGTTTTGTGGAATGGGATCCCCCCTCCGTTCAGTCTCGGAAGACAACGAATGTAAGGGTAGCTGCGCGTGAAATTGTGAGGCAAGGGTTGCACAATCCTCAACCACACCTTTCCTGAATCGGCACTGCTTGAGTCCAGTGGCAAGGAGAAGTCCAGGACGACTGGAAACAATACCAACATTATCGGAGAGCACATACAGCACCTGGAATTCCTAAACAGTCACCCATTCTAGAACTGATCAGACTCAACGTTGCTTTACTTTGGTGATCTCACGGGAGCCAAGATCATAGTGCAGTATTTGTTCTGATGCTACACTTCACCTTTTCTGTCCCTGGTCAGTGGAGGAGAAATCCTTCATGACTAAGACAATTTATATTTTTGTTCCTATCCAGAGTGCCCTTTTTGGGGAGCTGGATTTTCTCTCCATTAAAAACCGACCTTGTTTCTAATTCTGCTCACGTGGGGAGGTAAGTACATAAGAACATAAGTTAAATCATGACGTAATGGCAATACCAAAATTATTTTGTTAAGGTAATGTTTTAAGCTCTATCTATAAGAAATACTACAGACTGGGGATATCAAAATTTCGATCTTTATTTGTTGGGAATTTAGTATTTGTTAGCAATGCGATATTTTCCATTTTAAAGTTAGTGAGGATCCCCGATTTTTCGAAATAAAACAAATTCCGTAAAATATTTATTAGGTTTAAAAGATTGTAACTAACAAAGTGACAGACGACCAGACAGACAGAGAGATGGATGAAGTCTTTATTCATATTAAATGATTTTCGTTTCTTTACGTTCAAATCAAAATCATCATCATCATCATCGTCGTCGTCGTCGTCGTCGTCGTCGGCGGCGGCGGCGTCATTGTCATCGTCATCAACATCATCATCATCATCGGCATCGTCACCGTCATCGTCAGCAACGTCATCATAATCATCGTCATCATGATCATCACCATCGTGTTTCACTCCATCCCGAGATCCATCGTCAAGCATTGTCCAAGGTATCCGTCAGGTCATCCCATGGAGCATGCCCCACCCAGGGGACAGTCTGTGAGGATGTGTACGATAGTCTGCACTTCGGCGCTACAGAGACATCGGGCGTCTTGTACATTGTGAGAATTTCTCTCACAAGGTTTTTGTCCTGGCAGAATGAAAGAAAACCAATCAGAAAATTACAACAGGCTCACCTTTTAAACTTCAACATAGATTTTATTAAAGCAAAAAGATCCAAGTTGCAAAAGATGCGTTATCTTCAGCTATCTGCCGTAATGGGCCGGTAACACCCCAAAGGGGTAATAGTTCATCTTCGAGAAAATCTGGGTAAAAAACTCCGCTGACGAAGAACGCTGCAACAGGTTAAAGAGTTAAGTGATATCTTCCAAGATGGACACTGCAAGTCCGGTAGCCTTGAGAAGTGAGATCACTGTAGATAACTGTCCAAATGGCGGACAGGTAAAACTGTGGACCTTAATTTCGTCTCTGACAGACATTATGTTGTAATGATGAAAGTTAATTGATTCACAGAGCACGACAGCATGCGATAATATAATATTTCGTCCAACAAGGGCATTGGTGTTTGCAAATGATAATAATATTTCGCCCCATATTATGGCATTAAACCGTCTCAATGAGACAAAGTGACTTGACAAGTGAAAATTCGAACATCCATTTCAACCTGTCTGTCGAATCTGGTGATCTGGAAAGATAAATTTGGCGCCAAGAATACCCTCGGCAATTAGTTATAACAGTTCGTGTTAGATCATCAAAGTTAAGCAATTTTGAGCCCAGCCAATAGCAGATGGGTGACCATTTGGGAATACTAAATACTGTATGTTACTGTTTGGTGAACTGGATTTCCCGACGTTAAAACAGCGAGGAAGCAAGTTAATAGGGATTCAAATATATCTAGTTTTCCTCGAAACCACCTGTAATAAACGGTTCGATGATCTGATCTTCACAAGATGGGATTTTGATATTGGTTTTGTTTACGACAAGTTCTCCAAACTCGGACATTAGACCATCCCAAGTAAATGGTTGTTCCCACAATCACAATAGGCGACTTCGCTAGTTTGTCACAATTGGATTTTTGGCATTCAGTAACTAGGATCCGTCTAGCTATGTAGGCAAAAAGACAGGCTAGTCGATTAAAGACGTTTCCAGTTATCATCAGAGCATATGTTTAATGTATATCGGACCATAACATTTTTTGTTTTAAGCGGCAGAAACTCAAGATGTATGCATTATTATAACTATCCTCGCTTGCTTTTTAAAGATTAATTTTCCCTGACTTGTTAAAACTCTAGTTTTAAAAGTCCAATCAACATACATAATTCTAATTTTTTAGTAGTGCCGTTTGCCTATGTGTAGAAATCATTAATTTATTTCTCATACATTTCACCTTTGAACTTATGACCATATGACAGCCACCTTTAACCTCACCCTATCTTCGTAACATTAAGTACGGTTCTAAAAGTGTTAAACATAACACAAGGCAGAATTTAAGAGCATATCCTGAATGTATATCGGACCATAACATCTACGACCTTGGACGATGAAATCACGGGTGGCGCGCAATTGTGACCGAGAAAACTTAAAACCGTCCCGTCTGCTCTGTTTGTTGCTAAATTGATGGGAATCAGCTCAACTTAGCCTAAAATAGATTTAATTTTGAAATATCTTGGCACAACACGCCGCGGGTTACAACCACGGCAAGTACAAGTCGGTGTATAGGAATGCGGTGGATGGTGACGTTATTCGACAGATAAGCACACACATTTCCGCCTCTGTCTCACTGCAGCCCCTCATGCTATGACATGAATCGTTGTTAAGAAAATGATTTCCAAAAATAGAATCACAACAATCACTTTTTTTTTGTGTCTACCATTTTACATAACTTTCATTTCGGTGTCTTTGTAATGTTGTGTGTACGGCGGAAAGAGAGCGGATAGAATTCGGCAAATGTGTTGAATAAAAACGCAAAATAACCGAGAAACATTTTTCAGAAAATAGCAAAAGAAAAATATTACAATATGACAGCGACAGCAACAGGGAGTCGAAATAGAGAATAAATAATAAATTAAAAATAAGCAAACGATATTTCTCTGGGGAAACAAAGATAAGACGAGCAACAACAATGGATCAACTCGTGATTTGTCTGTGAGAAGAAAAGAAATACAAACAAGAAAATGATGGGCAATGTCAATTTCATGTATCTCACACAAGTGTATCTTTGGTGGTTTTGTTATGGACGCTTTGCGAATGGACATTTGACAATGGACAATTTGTACAGCTTGTTAGCAGCAGCAGGGAGTGGTTAACGACACGAACAGACAACCTGAGTGTGTTAAGTTCGAACACAGGCCGTTCCATAGAAGCATGTTCATTTAGGGATACTGGCCCCTATCATAGAAAAAATTCTAAATAGAAAATTACCGGGGAAACAAATAACAACAAAATCATCATGAATGATACTCAGAAACAATAACAACAATAACAACAATAACAGCATTAGCAACAACAGCAGAAATAGCAAAAATAGCAACAATGGAAGCAATTACAGCAATAGCCACAAAAACAGCAATAGCAATAATAGCAGAAATAGCAACGATAGCAAAAATAGTAACAATAGCAACAAGAGCAAAAATAGCAGCAATTAGAGTAACAGAAACAATAGCAGCAATAGCAGCAATAGCGGCAATAGAAACAATAGCAACAACACCAGCATAGCAACAATAGCAGCAATAGAAACAATATCAACAAAAGCAGTAATAGCAACAATAGCAGCAATAGTAACAAATGGCAGCAATAGCAGCAATCGCAACAATAGCAACAATAGCAGCAATAGCAAAAACAGCAGCAATAGCAGCAGTAGCAACAATAGCAACAATGCCAGCAATAGCAACAATAGCAGCAATAACAACAATAGCAGCAATAGCAACAATAACAACAATAGCAGCAATAGCAACAATAACAGCAATAGCAGCAATAGCAACAATAAACGCAGAAGCAACAATAGCAGCAGTAGCAACAATAGCAACAATAGCAGCAATAGCTACAATAGCAGCAATCGCAGCAATAGAAACAATAGCATCAATAGCCCCAATAGCAGCAATAGCAACAATATCAGCAATAGAAACAATAGCAACCATAGCAGCAATAGCAACAATAGCAGCATAGCAACAAAAGCAGCAGTAGCAGCAATAGAAACAATAGCAACATAGCAACAATAATAACAATAGCAGCAATAGCAACAATAATAACAATAGAACTAATAGCAGCAATAGCAACACTAGCAGCAATAGCAACAATAGCAATAATAGCAGCAATAGCAACAATAACAGCAATAGCAACAATAGCAACAATAGAAGTAGTTGCAACAATAGCAGCAATAGCAGCAATTGCAACAATAGCAGCAATAGCAACAATAGCAACAATGGCAGCTATAGCAACAATAACAGCAATAGCAACAATAGCAAAAATAGCCGCAATAACAGCAATAGCAAAAATAGCGACAATAGCAGCAATAGCAACAATATCAGCAATAGAAACAATAGCAACTATAGAAGCAATAGCAACAATAGCAGCATAGCAACAAAAGCAAAAGTAGCAACAATAGTAACAATAGCAGCATAGCAACAATAATAACAATAGCAGCAATAGCAACAATAGCAACAATAACAACAATAGAAACAATAGCAGCAATAGCAGCTAGCAACAATAGCAATAATAGCAGCAATAGCAATAATAGCAGCAATAGCATCAATAGCGACAATAGCATCAATAGCAATAATAGCAGCAATAGCAACAGTGGCAACAATAGCAGCTATAGCATCAATAGCATCAATAGCATCAGTAGCAACAATAGCCGCAATGACAGCAATAGCGACAATAGCAGCAATAGCAGCGAATGTTGTTTCCGTATCGACTTTCGATTGTTCAAAAGCTCAAATCAGAATTTTCTTTCAATCAATCAAAACACCAGAGATATTCACTTTGTAGGGGACTAGGATATATAAATACCCCAATCCCGTTACAAGAGAATAATGAAACGAATGAGGAATTGAAGGAAACAAAGGCTCAGTTAATGGATAAGATAAACGTTGTTTATTTGCTATTGAAAGAAATGAATGTTTTAGTTATGATGTGTCCGAGCGTATGTAACCAATGCTTGTTGCAGGACTGGTGTTGTAGCAAAAGGAGGAGATGTGTTTTCACCTCAAGTTCGGGTTACTATTGCTTGTTCCCGCGAGGGAAAAGAAACAAATGTTGTAGGAAAATTGAGAATGGTAGTTCAGCTTGTGTATGCATTGATCAGGAGTGACTTTTGTAGGGTATTATAATTAAACAAAGCGTACTTATCTTTTCAGACGACGGGGGGGGGGTAAGTGGCGGCCAGTCGTGCTACTTCGGTGATATGTATCAGGCTTTTAACTGGAGAGCGACGACTACATTTATCGACCTAGCGGCGCGGCGTTTTTGCCTCCTGTGTTTTTCTTCTTTTTCTTCTTTGGTTTGTGTAAGATAGGCATTGTTAGAATTGAAGGCGTCTCGGCTCATAACGTGAGAGCGGAGTTAGCTTCAGTTCACTGGTGCCTTATTTCTTCTTCTTCTTCTTCTTCTTCTTCTTCTTCATCTCTTTAGGTCGGGTGGAAGAATGTCTGTGCGTTCACTGACGCAGCTGGGCGAATCTCCTTTTCTTTTCTTTTTCTTCTTCATTTCTTTAGGTCGGGTGGAAGACTGTCCGTGCGTTCACTGACGCAGCTAGGCGAATCTCTCCTCTTTTTTCTTTCTGGTCCCCTCCTTTTATAGTCGTAAACCGGCTCCCAGCGGCTGTGATAATTTAGGCCTTTATTTTCGGCGGGGAGCTCTGCCATTGGTTCATAATTCTTTTTATGGTTTCTTATTTTTCTTTTTCCAAACGGAAGCGATGCGTGGAGCCATGTGCAAACGAAGATTTCTTATTTTGTCTTTTATGCTGGAGACGTTAGCATCCGGTTGGCATGTTCCCACACACATCGCCACCCGAAATAGCGGAGCTATTCCGAGAGTGCCCGTGAGGATTTTAGTGGATTGGTTGGTTGGTTGGTTAGTTGGTTCGTTGGTGGGTTGGTTCGTTGGTTGGTTCGTTGGTGGGTTGGTTCGTTGGTGGGTTGGTTCGTTGGTGGGTTGGTTCGTTGGGTTGGTTCGTTGGTGGGTTGGTTCGTTGGTTGGTTCGTTGGTGGGTTGGGTTGGTTTGTTGGTTGGTTCGTTGGTTTGTTGGTTGGTTCGTTGGTTGGTTCGCCATTTATGGCTCAGAGGTTTTTTTTTTTTTTTTGGAGGTTGAGGAGTTTTTTTTTTTTTTTTTTTTTTTTGGATAGTTTTATTTAGAAGAGGTGAAGTGTTCCTAGGATGTTTGTAGGTGTGTGTGCATGCCTCGTTCAACCTCATCCATTTCATTTAAATAAAGGGGTCACCATATTTGTAGGGGACTAGGATATATAAATACCCCAATCCCGTTACAAGAGAATAATGAAACGAATGAGGAATTGAAGGAAACAAAGGCTCAGTTAATGGATAAGATAAACGTTGTTTATTTGCTATTGAAAGAAATGAATGTTTTAGTTATGATGTGTCCGAGCGTATGTAACCAATGCTCGTTGCAGGACTGGTGTTGTAGCAAAAGGAGGAGATGTGTTTTCACCTCAAGTTCGGGTTACTATTGCTTGTTCCCGCGAGGGAAAAGAAACAAATGTTGTAGGAAAATTGAGAATGGTAGTTCAGCTTGTGTATGCATTGATCAGGAGTGACTTTTGTAGGGTATTATAATTAAACAAAGCGTACTTATCTTTTCAGACGACGGGGGGGGGTAAGTGGCGGCCAGTCGTGCTACTTCGGTGATATGTATCAGGCTTTTAACTGGAGAGCGACGACTACATTTATCGACCTAGCGGCGCGGCGTTTTTGCCTCCTGTGTTTTTCTTCTTTTTCTTCTTTGGTTTGTGTAAGATAGGCATTGTTAGAATTGAAGGCGTCTCGGCTCATAACGTGAGAGCGGAGTTAGCTTCAGTTCACTGGTGCCTTATTTCTTCTTCTTCTTCTTCTTCTTCTTCTTCATCTCTTTAGGTCGGGTGGAAGAATGTCTGTGCGTTCACTGACGCAGCTGGGCGAATCTCTCCTCTTTTTTCTTTCTGGTCCCCTCCTTTTATAGTCGTAAACCGGCTCCCAGCGGCTGTGATAATTTAGGCCTTTATTTTCGGCGGGGAGCTCTGCCATTGGTTCATAATTCTTTTTATGGTTTCTTATTTTTCTTTTTCCAAACGGAGGCGATGCGTGGAGCCATGTGCAAACGAAGATTTTTTATTTTGTCTTTTATGCTGGAGACGTTAGCATCCGGTTGGCATGTTCCCACAACTTTCAAACCTCGCGCGTAGTATAAAAAGCCAACCACAACCATTCCTTTCTCTTTCTTATTCTCTGACTAGACCATTTAAAACAAAATGAGAGACATTCACAAAGAACTGTATGTTTAGCTCAAGTACAAACATGCGTGTACACAATTTTATACATAGTCTCTCGCTGGTAAAACAGACACACTAATAGACGCACATCTACATACTTATCCTATTTACAAACTTGCAATCGTGCGATACGGCAACCGAAATGAACGTTTTGCCAATGGATGATTTGTACAACTTGTTAGAAGCAGCAGCAGCAGAACCGGCGGTGAATTTTATTTTACGTATCAACTCTCTATTGGTCAAAAGTCTAAAGCAGCATTTTCTTTCAATCAATCACAATATGAAATTTGCGCATGATACAGCAACACAAACATAGCGTTTTTTGTTCTTTTTTCTTTCTTTGCTGTTTTTATTCCCGACTAAACATACGTATATACTAAGCTTTTTGGTCTCGAAAGATAAGTAACACATACATGATAAAAAATATTCACGAACTATGCTACGACAAACGCAG
This sequence comes from Euprymna scolopes, assembly GCF_053919585.1. Lineage (NCBI taxonomy): Eukaryota > Metazoa > Mollusca > Cephalopoda > Sepiida > Sepiolidae > Euprymna > Euprymna scolopes. Next base: position 142,426,621 of record NC_136484.1, on the reverse strand, counting down.
TTCGCCGTCTGTACGTATACATATATTCACAGAGGTATGCACTTTCTCACTAATTAAACCGAGGAAAAAATATTATACACGAATCTATGAGGTTGGTGCAAAACATTTCGCCCGTCTGTAGAAAAGACATTTTAAACCATTGTAATTTCTATTATGTATATTATTACTTAAACATGTGATTATGATTAATTCATAATTTTTTCTTTCGTATTATTAATGCATTATTCACATAGTTCTGCAAAATATTATCACCCGGCATAATCCACGTTGAAACACCGATTCCCGTTAGATCACAGAAGTTAAGCAACGTTGAGTCTGGTCAGTACTAAAATGAGTGACCATTTAGGAATTCCTGGTGCTGTATGTGCTCTCTGTTTATCTCGAAATTGTTTCCAGTCGTCTAGCACTTGTCACTGGATTCAAGCAGTGCCGATTCAGGAGAGGTATGGTTGGAGTATTGCGCAACCCTTGCCTCACAATTACACGTGCAGCTACCCTTACAGAGGGTATCTATTGTCTCTTGAGATTGAATGGAGGCATCGATCGATTCTCACCCGTACTGACCTGAAAACGACTTTCTTCCGTCAACAGAAAGAGAGTCAGCTTCCATCATGATAATGCTCGTCCTTACACAGCATTATTGACCAAAGAACTTCTAGGAGAATTTGGTTGAGAAATCTTGCCGCATCCTGTATATTCTCCTGACTTAGCTCCCTCGGATTATCTCTTATTTAGAGGATTACAAAACCATTTAGATGGAGTTAGGTTAACCTCGCGAGATGAGATTGAACATGAGCTTGAACAAGAGTTAGATTCATATTTCACATCAAAATCTAAATAATTTTACAAGCGAGGCATTTATAAACTCGTTGACAGATGGAATCAAATTATAGAAAGCAAAGGTTGTTGGTGTTTAGAATGAAGATAAAGAACATAGTTTTTCATTTTCAAGATGAAATTGTAAATCGTCAAAATCTTTTTTATCAATCTGACCCAATGCGTATGGATTTTACACACAGTGCCATAAGTAAGCTTTAAGGCACCTCATATATGGCACCCTTCATTCTGCATCAGTCAAATCTCACAGTACCATTAAGAGGCCTCTTAAAAGCAAAGCGGAGTACTAGTGGATAAAAAATTACAAGAGATCCCTCCAGCAGATCATATATTTGATTTGCAAGGAAATGTTGCTGTCATATTCTGATTCTGCAAAATAAACCGTCATCCAAGTTGATGCATTAAGTAAAGGACTTAGCACCGCTTTCCTTCAAAAAGGACAACCCATAGCGTTTGAATCGAAAATTTAATAGAGACTGAACAACTGTATGCCAACATAGAGCTTCTTGCAGTTGATTTTGTGTGTGAACGCTTAAGGACTTACATATGTGGAAGTTCATTCCAGATGGAAAGTGATCATAAATCTCTGGGAACGATCAACTTAAAAAAAATTAGTTACAGTTCTGTTTCACCTCCAACGCATACTGTTACGATTGCAAGAGTATGATATATACCATTTTATATCGCCTTGAACACATATGGAATAAGTGGATGGATTCTTAAGACTACCCAATAGGGAAGTTAAATAAGCCATTGATTGGACCTGAGAGTGTATTGTGTTTAATTTTCAACCCCAAAACTAGCTCAATTACATTAAGCAAGAAATGTGGATCTCAGACTGAGGATATCATTCTAAATTGGCCCGACACGTTCAATCAATGCTCTATATCAAATATTGAGCTTTTTATCTGGTTTGAATTGTCCTATAAATATTTATGTTAATATTTACACTTGCTTTAAGTGTACATAATTATTCAATTTGTAAACTTGAATTTTAATATATATATATATATATATATATATATATTGTTTTTAAAATGTAATTATCCACTGACACGTGTTTCGTCGTCTACGAACTCATCGGAGTGGCTAAATTCAGCCACTCCAATGAGTTCGTAGACGACGAAACACGTGTCAGTAGATAATTATATTTTAAAAACAATATATAGACCGCTCCACATTTGGGGGTACCAAATTGGTAAAAGGGACATTTATTTCCAACTCGCATTTAGGTAAACATGCACTTTCGTATAAATAATTGAATTAATTCAAAACGTATCGCAAAAACAAAAACAAACAAAAACAAATAAATAACTTTGTTTTCATTTTTCTGTAGTATGTTTTCAGAAATCAAGAGTTCCTTTCTGAAGCTAGCACTTAATTTCTATAGTAGATACATAGATATCCATATGTTCACTCAATAGTATTTATATTTTCATTTTTTCCGTCTCTCAAATCATGTTGAGTTAATAAAGAAGGTAAGAATCCGGATTTTCTTCATAATGATCTGATGGAGTATTCAACTAAGTGCTGTTACTTAAGATAACATCACCAAGAGAAGGCGCGTTATTCCTAGTATGAACTAGTGTGTCGAGGTAATCTTACTTTGTTATGTTTTAAATATTTGGTCAGAGTTTACTTGTAGGATAGAAGTATTCTCATGGCAGGTTTTCTTTACAAACCTTTGTACAGAAACACTGAAGATACTCTCTAGTAGGTAATTCATGTCAGTGTGTTTTGTATAGCTATGATTTGGAGTTTCCCATTTGTGTAAGTACTACCGCCATTCGCAAAGATAACAAATGAGACTCGTACAGAAGTTGATTCTCTATAGGCGTGTAACAGAGTGCGGACACGCGTATGGCAGCAGCAGCAGCAGCAGATATACGGTGTGCTCTGTAAATCTTCCTTCACCGTGTTTCTTATCGCTCGGAGAATTAGTGTCAACGTATGCAAATAGCCGAATCGTGTGCGAAGTGACGTCACAGCGATGAAGAAGGAAAGAAAAAGATTATACAAAAAAAAAGTGTCTCGCGCGGTCCAAGAGCGAAAGCGAAAGATGTACTCTAAACATGACTGGACAAAGACATAATACAACGTGTTCGAAACTGCGGTGTCTTGTTAAGCACATTAGAGCATGAGAAGACTTTTGAACAAGAGACAAAGTTTTATTCTGGAAGTACGTGTAAATAAATGTCTGTTGTTTCAACTGAAAAATGAGCAAAATTCTTTCTTTGTCTTTGTTTACTTGCAACTATTTACGTACAACGTGTGGGTCCCGACTGTTGATATGTAATGACCACGTTACAGACGGAGAGAATCCATCATTAGTTTATGTCGATTTAATTATCTTGGCCAAGAGACTAGTGAAGCGGAGGTCGAACTTGTAATTTTTTCTATTTGTAAACGATATATGTAAACCATATGAGTCAAAGGACAGGTATGGTGAACTTATGCCAAAAGAAACAAATAGAATTTGTTTCCGACATCATATTGTGCGTCACGCTGCTCTTTGGTGTTTGCATGGATAATACTGTTATTAAATATTATTATCAAAATTATTTAATACTGTTATTAATATTATTAAAATTATTTAATACTGTTATTAAATATTATTATTAAAATTATTTAATACTGTTATTAAATATTATTATTAAAATTATTTAATACTGTTATTAAATAAACAGCTATTAATTTACGCTGATTGGTAACATATTCTATTAAAAAAGAGACAAATCAGCTTTGAGAATGAACAACTGTTATTTAATAACGGTCTAACTACACAAACATGAGTATCAACGAATAAACAGCCACATGCACAAAATATCGGAAATAAAATTCTGCTGTATACTTGATCATATACTAACTGTCCCGATCTGGCGTTGCTCCAGAGTATTTATACTTTCATTTCTTCTTCTTCTTCTTCTTCTTCTTCTTCTTATTATTATTATTATTATTATTATTATTATTATTATTACCAAACCTATCGGACGTCTTCTGCAAATGTTCTTTTTTACTTTTAAATTTTAAACTAGCAGGGTGTTTGTCCGAGGTTCTTGGTGGGGGGGGGAGAAAAAAGTGTTAGTAGGCAGACAGGCTCTAACCCGTGCCGCGGAAAGAAAGTGAAAGAAAACCTGATATCTTACGACTACGCTATGATCCCACAGGACTTGAAAAGCGTTCAAATTTACTGATGTCAATCAAAAAGTTGTTAACTCAATGATAATTAAGTTGAGAATCATAGGAGTTGGCACAGAAATGAAAGTGGTATTTATTTTCTTCCCCGCGAAGTCATTCCCCCGAAAAAGGGGGAACCCTGGTAGCATCGAAATGAATAGCAATTGTCTGATATGAAGGGTTTCCCCGACATTGATCAAAGCTAATTGCTTTCAAGATGTCCCGGCACGAAAGGCCGCTTACGTCTTTGCTTCAATGTTTCACGTTATTTATACGAAAAAAAAAAACAAAAAAAAACGGATAAACACACGAAAGGACAATTTACATTCTATGGAGGCTAGGCGCGAACGTAAACCCCACAATTTTATTATACCATCCCTATTTAAGTTAAAAAATACTTATCAAAGTGGTATTATGTACATCTATATCAAAAACACTTGTAAACGTTTTTTTTTTTAATTTTTAAATTTTTTATTTCCATACTTTGTGGACCAGGCGCGTACGCAGACCCCATAATTTTAATAAATCATCATTATACCAGATCAAACATACCTATTCCTGTGTATCGATATATTTTCTATCATTATATGTAATCAGTTTTCTATAATAGTCAACCATATAGGAGCCTATTAGTGACCAGACACACACAGACGTTCAGCTTTATATATATATATATATATATATATATATATATATATATATATATATATATATATATATATATATATGTGGAATCTGCCGTCGAATCCCAATGTATGAGTTTCAGACACCTAAGTTGTCTGAAATCTACTCACATGACTTGTTTATAGTTATGAAAGTTCTTTGTACAAAAATTCCTACAGTTAATAGAAATGATTGCCACAAGACAGAGCAGACAGTAGATCAAAGTTCTTTACATCAGAATATTTCTTCTCTTCGATGCACGTCTTAACGAAAACTAAGCTGCATCTATTTCAGTGGTTTCAAACGCTCACCCCGATACCAACTAGGAGATTTCTACGTCCTAGCGCAATACATATAGCAGTTGGTAATCCCAAATGGTTTCCTATCGGGTCATGACCAGGTTCATCGTTGCTTAACTTCGGTGATGCAACGAGAATCTGTGTCAACGTTATTATGCCGTATTGTTCAGAATGGACTGTTGTTTCTTTTTTATTGTTGCATGCGATGTTATCAGCAGGAGTTGCAGTGACTATGCTAAACAAACAATCGAAATAGAAAAGTTTAAAAATTTCTCAGCTGAAAGCTTAAAGATCAAAGTAATTAAATCCTCAACTGACGAGTTTCTAGATCGACGCAAAATTTAATGACATTTTAAAAAATAAAACTACTTTCTATTTTTTCGACACCTTGTGCTGAACTCATTTCAAATAATATGTGCAATTGGCCGATTTATGTTTTGTTTTGTGCATCTTTGAAAAATAAAAAATGTTATTTATCTGCCACCATCCTATGGGAGTGTTTCTTCTTTTAAACATTAATAGCTATGACTTTTTCTCTGCTTGTAATGCTATAGTATTAAAATATCCATTGTCAGCCGAGTAGAATAATAAAGGTGCAGCTTGATAAAGTTCACTTTCATCCTGGTAAATCAATCATACAATACCGCTTAAATGTTCTTGAACATATGGTGCAATGGGGAAAAGGGCAGCTGGTTAATTTTAATACATCTAAACCCAAGTTTCCTTCTTTTCATGATAATCGCTCTGGCCCCCATCTGAACCCAAGTCAAATAAATCTTTCTGCTCTTGGGGAAAGGCAATGTCTTGAGAAGCTTCTGAGACTTACCTTCATTCTTGATCTGAAAAGGAACGCATATATAAAATATGTTGCCAAGATCGCTGCAAAAATGGTTGGACCATTGTACCGCTCCATTATCTCATTGCCGACGCAATTCTTTATCTGTATAAGAGCCAAGTACGTCCTAAAATGCAATACTGTTATCACATCTGGGTAGGAGCTTTTCGGCGCGTCCTATCTTGCCTTGGTAGAGTTTAAAACTGACTTCGAAACATACAGGTGATGTCCTTTTCTATTCTCTGCAATCTCTTTCCCACAGAAGAGACGTTGTGAGCTTGTTTCTGTTATATTGTTATTTTCATGGCAAGTGCTCATCTGAGCTCTAATCTGTAGACCCCTCCTACCAAACTTTCACAAACAACACTCAACTAACTACAACCATTGTCAACAATTTTCCCCATCCATCCACTCCTCTCTATCTGTGCCTCAATCTAAATGCAGATTCCATGAACAAAGCTCAAAGCTTTTTTATTAGAATGGCCACATGTGGAACACTGTTTCATTAAACTGCTTCCCAGCCGACTACAATATGGTAGCCTTCAAGTCCAATGTAAACAAGTTCTTATTAAGCCGTCCCCTTAAATAACCAAAGCTTACCCAATCTACACCATAAACGATTACTAAACTACCACCTTACATCCATTAACCCTTATCCTTGAGTAGCCTTCGGGCATTAATAAGTGGTGACTACTTTGTAAAAAATGTTTATATTACACACGTGCCGTCGTCGTCGTCGTCGTCGAACTGAAGTTCTTGCTAGTCTTTTGATAACAAATTACTCGGATTCTGATGTTGATTCATAAAAAAAGGATTTATTTAAAATAGAAAGGATCCGTCACAGAAAACATCGGAGAGACTATTTTATATTTTTTGAATTATTCGGGCTACTGTTTCCATCATTAGTGCTATTTTCACAACGTTTCAGACAATATAACTTCCGACCTTCTTCAGGTGTCTCTTGTCGAACGCGAGAATGTTCGCGAAATTTTGATTGGAACTCTTTACTTGATCAATGTTATGTAAACGCGTTTCTCTTATTAAATACACTTCTCTAAAATGTATATATGTATCTAATATCAGCATGAATCTTGACGTTGTTTGGGATTAAATAAGGTTAACAAATTTTCCACCGTCCCATACGTGTATTGCCATTAAAGTCGGTGAAACTACCCATTTTTTTAATCAAATCGATTGATTGCCTATTCTAATTGGGATCCATCCCTCGCAGTCCACCATGAAGAAGATTCACATGCTTCCCACAGTGACTTATTCCACAATACAATGTAATCTACATTGCACTATAAAGAATTTACTATGGATTTTATAAAACTATCTATAATTAATGGCTTCACTTAATGTTTAAAATGTAAAAGTCAAGTATCATAGTTCAATTGTACTATTTCAATTGCACAGAAACATTCATTTTGAACGCGCCAACTGTTGATTTTAATGCAATTGTTTTTACATAATCACTTGAAATCATTTTTACATAATCACTTGAAATTATTTTTACATAATCACTTGAAATTGTTTTTACATAATCACTTGAAATTGTTTTTACATAATCACTTGAAATTATTTTTACATAATCACTTGAAATTATTTTTACATAATCACTTGAATTAAAGTTAAACATACACAACTCAAGTATCATTGTTCAGTTTTGCTCTAAAACGAAACTTTCGTTTCGAACGCGCCTTTGTCATAAAACAATCTACAGTTACTCTTATAGGTTGAGTTTTTCTGCTTGTGCGGTGATAAAGTAGGACTAAGTGATATGCACTGTAGTTTCTGTCCTGCTAAAGCAACAGCTGATGTGCTAACTGTAATATCACACAGGGTTACTGAATCTCTTGCCGGGGGGCTTCGTTTCTAGAGCAATATCTCTTGATATACCAAAAGCTTTTGATGGGGTATGACATAAAGGTATACTTCACAAGATTGACAGCTACGAGCTGGAAATGTCCTTTCAATTATTAAATCCTTTCTCTCTGATAGTCATCGATGGGTAGAAACTAGAAGTTCATAGTATCAACGATCGCGTCCCATCTGAGTTCCATTCTAGGCCCAACTCTCTTCCTGGTCTTCATCAATGATCTCCCAAATCACATTCTTAGATCATTCGTAGGCATGTATGCAGATGACACCACAATCTATGGCAACACTTCAAAGGCCAGCAATAACCAAGACCTTTCTGATTCTCTCTCTTTTGATTTTGAGACCCTGGTGCAATGGGGAGAGGGTAGCTGGTTAATTTTTATGCATCTTTTCACCATAATCTCTTTGACCCATATGAGACCCCAATTAAAATAAATGGCTCTCGTCTTGAGGGAGCATCATGTTTTGACAAGCTTCTGAGTGACGTGCACTCCTAATCTGAAATGGAACACATACATCAAATCGGTTGACGCTTCTGAGACTTACTTTCAGTCCTGATCTGAAATGGAACACATGCATCAAATCTGTTGCCAAGATTGCTGGAAAATGGTGGGATCATTCTTTCGCTCCAGTTGGGATCTCACTGCCGACGCAAGTCTATATTTGTATAAGAGTCAAGTACGTCCTAAAATGGAATACTGTTGCCACATCTGGGTAGGAGCTTCTCGGCAATCCCTATCTTGCCTTGATAGAGTTCAAAACCGGCGTCGAAACCTAGTAGGTGATGTCCTTTTCTATTCTCTGCAACCTCTTTCCCACGGAAGAGATATTACGAGCCTGTCTCTGCTCTATCTTATTTTATGACAAGTGATCATCTGAGCTCCAATCTATGGTCCCCCTTACCAAACTTTCACAAAAAATACTCAACTACCTACAATCACTATCAACAATTTTCCCCATTTTCCATCTGTGCCTAAATCTAAACGCAGATTCCATGAATAAAGCTTCTTTCGTAGAACTTATAGCGTGTGGAATATTGTTCCGCTTGCTTGCTTCCCGACTCAAATCTGGTAGCATTCAAGTCCAATGTAAACAAGTTCTTATTGAGCTGTCCTCTTAAATAATCAAATTCTACCCAATTCACACCATTAACGATTACTACGCTACCACCTTAGATTCATTAACCTTTATCCTCTAGTGGCCTTCAGGCCTTGATAAGGTGGGACTCCATTCTTTTTCCCTTCCGCTTTTCGTACAATAAGCGATAAAAATTCTGCCTAGTGCCACGAACTATGTTTTGGTATAATTGTACGGTAATTATTTGGTTTCTAACGCACACGTTATGTCGGTTACCTATTCTTGTTATATAACAAGGATGTGTTTGAATGGAAAAGATTGAGTCGCATCTTAAATACTAGAGATGACCCCAGAAGAAAAATCGATCATAAACTAATCTGAAGGTAATTGTTACTCTTTTAAATTGATTCTATCCTTTTTGAGTTTCATGTCAATTTCATGCTCTCTTTCCTGTTCATATAATTAAAAAAATGTATTTGATCTCTCCATCCGAGCACTGTCTTGTTTATTCAACTAGTTGCGAATCTATCAACTGGAAAGTATCTAAATTGAAATTGATCCAGTCTGATGAAAAAAAAATCATAAAAGTTTTTCTTTTTCAAGTGTTACGCTGATGTAATTGTGATAATATTAGTTTTTTGAAACGCACGTACATATGGCTAAAGATTGTTGAGTGTTGATTTCAGCGCGTGATTAGAATATTTAACATTTAATTCTGCCATGCATTTTGTAATCTACTTAATCATAATATTAAGTTCTACTGCTTAATTTAAATGAATTTTTAAGACATAAACATTATATTAGTTCACCAGATCAGACGGGTTTGGATCAAAGTTAAAAAAAAAAAGATGTTGAGTACTCTCATAACTAGGGCTATGACAACAGAATATTCTTATCATTGTTTTTACTCTCGAGTATATATCCGACACAGTTAGACACAGTTAATGAACTAAGAACAACATCACTCTATATAACAGCATATAATATATCAACGAATACACACTCGAGAGTCAAAACAATGAAAAGAATGTTGTTGTCATAGCCCTACTCATAGCACTAAATAATCCTTAAAAGTTGCCATGATACATTTTCTTATATTAATAAGCATCACTTGCTCCTGGCATGTAGGCAATTCATTCATAATGTTCAAAGCTTAAGAAGCTTTTAATAAGTAAAATTGTATAAAAATATATAATTATTCTTATCTTCAAAACCTTTTTTCAGGTAAGACATTATCATCTGTGTGTCCATAAAAATTTCCTCCATAACTTCGCAAGTTCCATCTAAAATTAGAGCCTTATTTTAAAATTTAACAAAAACTACCAGGGTTTAATCTTGTTCGTTTTAAATATACGACTGGATATGTGCCTTATATTTGAACTTGTAATTGTTTTTATTTTCACGAACAGCAGTGTTTACGCGTCGATTTAGCTAAGTTGCAGCGTCTGTGTTTGTATCTGCCTATTATAAAAAGACGCGTTGTTGTGTGCGACTATAATTCGATATGTTTAATGTCAAAAGATAAAACGATAACACATAGCTCTGTGTACATGTTTATGTGTGTGTGAGTGTATGTTTATGTTTCTATTTCTGAGTGTATGTGGACCAAGGTGTAATGGTTGTTCCAAAAAGCTGGAATGTTTTTGGTAGAGGTGGGAGCGCGCTTGTGAAACACAGAATTGGATGTTAATTGGCTTACAAAAGTCTTGGCTTTTGAACTCGCCTAATTTCACATGGTGTGTAAATAAATTTTTTTCAATGGGAACCAAACAGTCGAGCCAATTTCATTTTTTGTCTTTGAACATAGAAGGGGAGAAAATCACAAAGAGATAAGTAGATTCCCTACCTCCTCCTATTAGTATGAGCAACATCACTTGTTACTAACATTTGAAACTTTATTAAAATAGTTAATAAAAGATTCAAAGCGATCCAAAATTTCCGGGTTTTACATTAGATTTTGTCGTGCCTTATTTTTGTACGTTGAAATTAGTTTTGTTTCTTGCATTTCTTATATACATATCGACGAAGAGACCGCAGTCGTGCACACCAATGTTAAAGGGGTCACAAGTGTTATGACAGGTTCTTATTAAATGAAACGTTTACAAAATGTACTCATGCAAAGTATTTTTTTGACAACTTGTGAAAAACAATGAAAAATAAAATGTTGATAATGAATGAGAGTTCAAATATTCCAAGAACGTTCTGGTGAAAGGAAAGTGTTGTCTGTAAAAAAAAAAAGGGTAACTATATTTGTTTCGGTTGGCGCTGCATAAGTTTCCGTGATGATAAAGAGTTAAGCATTGTAAGAATACGTGTATATTAGTTTTGTCATTGAGAGAGTGTAGTATAGATTTAGCTTAACATTGTATATATATATATATATATATATATATATATATATATATATATATATATATATATATATAGTCATCCACATACAGTACTGTTTCGCTGTTTTGTTTATATATATATATATATGCTCGTTATATTTAGTAGTTTGTGTGAGTCTCTCGTCATGTGCGTGCTATTTGCCGATGGCATTTTGATTCCAAAGGGTCTAAATAGAACGTGTCGTAAGCACTTGTGTTGCCTATGAAAAAAGAAAACGATAATAAAGGAAGATAGTAGGGTGTTTGGGTTTTTATAGTACGCACGACTTTTGGGAATAAATATTTCAGTGCCCATCCAGTTTAAGATCCAATCTCCGGCAACTTCGATCAGCATTTTTTTGGAAGGTTACGTACATACCCAGAAGATGCCGAAACAAAAACTGCTAGACGATTAATTCAAAACATGTCGTCCTCCCTTTCCGTGTTAAGAATGGCTTTCTAAATAAAAAGTCAAATCTGTTGTTTTTTTCCTTGTTAAATGAAATTTACGCTTTAATTGAAAATTGTCGCTTTCTGACGCTTGATTAACTAATCGCTTCGGTATCCGGAGTTGCTAGAGATTGGTTATCAAACTTGATAAATATCGATATATGTTGTTCTGTAATTGGTTTGAATGGCATTTGTCCAATCAAATGCTGATACGTCAAAGAAAAAACAAACAAACAAACAAACAAAAAAACGTCCACGTCTGTTGCAACTCCCAAAATATATATAAAACTATTGATTTTCATTATAGTTATCACTGCTGTTATATATGCTTATAATAACGGATATTTCGTGTCTACATTTTTGTAAGATAAACACAGGATCTCCATTATAGTAACATAATGAACAGAGCTATCCGTCGATTGTAAGCAGTATAACATTCGTCAATGCTATATTCGAAGGATTTGAACGCTAGGAGCTGCATGTGAGGGGTAATTTGCACAGGGGCCATGAAAGCAGGCAGTCGGTCGCACTGAGGCAGAAGAAACGAAAAAACGTTGAAAAAATCGACATCAGTCACAAGGACTACAAAGAAATTTCTATTACACTTTCTACAAATTTTGAAACTGTGTTTGTAGCAGTGATCGGAGAGACAGGCAGAGAAAATGAGAGAGGAAATAATAGGTAAACGAAATAAATTAATACAAAACCATTCACATATGTTCCAAGAATTCAAAAACAATAACAACATAGCATTGTGTACGAACGTTTCAGTGATGATATCAAGTTTATTCATATTTAATATATTCATCAAGTTTATTTATATTTAATATATTCATCAGCTGAAGGAGGTGGAGGAGAGCTGACACCATGTTAATTGAATAACAGCACCATGACAATTTTGATTCCACATCGAAGGAATTGTGCGTACTGTTTATGGAGAATGGCATCTTTATATAAAATAAAATCAGAGTTTCGGAAAATACCTTATTCGTTGAGGAAACACGAACGTTCTATCGGTATTAATAAATGTATGGAACAGTTTAAGTGCAGTAATATTTTCGCTTAATATTAATATTTTTATAGAAGAATGTTTTGTATTAGTCGGAAGAAATAAAATTTATATGAACCGTCTGTTTAATGCAGTAAATTTATTATGGTAATCACGTTTATTGCAAATATAAACATTCATAGGTCTGAGAAGAAGCGGCGTTGTAAAAATGACAATGCCGTTTAATGGTGATATGAGGCGAGTGGGATGATTTTATAAATAGAGGGTGAAACTTTTGCTAATATCTTTGTATTTGAGATTAATTTTGTTAGAAATAAATGTAATAATTTTTCAATGGGGATAAAATGCACGTATAGTTTCGTGAAACATGTTTTAGGAAGTCTTGTATGTGATGAAAGTAAAAATGTTTTGGAAGTCTTCGGTTAAGTTCCTATTAAAGACTGGGGAGAACCACCGGAAAAATCCGAACGCTAATCGCGGGTCCGACCGGTAGATGATCAGAACAACCGGCAAAAAACAAAAAAACAAAAACTAGTCGATTTATTTTGTCTAATTCATTCGTTATGTTTTTAAAATTATTTAAGTAATTTGGGGGTGGGGAGTGGTGAAGGGGGGAGGCATTTTTACTTTTTTTATAGTTCAAATCATTTGGCTAAACATTTACTAAGACAATGAAAATTGGAATTTTTAGATGGAAGCAGACGACTTTCTGAATAAATTGGAGAAATTGATTCAGACACTTAATAAACATTAAGTTATTGCAAAGAGAGAATTTAATAATCTCGGAGTAATAGTATGTTCTCTAATAAGTTCCTCCCTCACGAAAAAAAAAATAGATATAAATATATTTCAACTTGTCTTGGAAAAGAAAATTTGTCAACTGTATTTGCTACAACAAAACAATTTATTGTAATTTTCCTTGAATAAAAAATAAATATATAAAAATTGAAACTATAAACATAGTTTTAAAAATGTTAAAGAAAAACAACAAAAAAACTACAAAACCCAATATTGAGACTTTTTGGGAAAAGATTCTTTTTAAATTACAGTATAAAGGTTCACAAAAAATTCACATATTTTGCTAACAATTTTTCAAAGTTAAAAAAATTATAAAATTATTTATTAAAATTAGGGTAGGGTTTTTTTTTTTTGGTTTTATTTTCTTTTAATAAATCTTGTTAATTATGTTTCCCGGCGTCTCTTATTTCGCTCGTTTTTTTTTTTTTCCGGTGGTTTTCGTCAGTTGTCGATTGAGCCCGTGCCAACATCACAGAAATCCAGGTCAAAAGATACATGAGTACCCAAATGTCACTTGGAGAAATATACTTAAATTTTTACTGTTTTAGTCGAGATTATTTGATTTTGGAATAATTCATTGTAAAATGGGTAAAATCGGAATTGTTAAATTTAGCTATATTCGATTAATCACCAATCACAATATTTGTTGATCGGATGACCTCATTTTTTAAGCATGTGAAGGGTGATGACGTACGCACGAACATGAATAATTTGACTATTAGAGGAACTGCTACATCGTAGGGACCCATACGCCAATAAGTAATACTTAAATTAGCTAGTTAGAATTCTGACGAGGTTCACTTTTAGTGCATGTCAAGATGACCTAACGTTTTCGAGCGAGAGAAACTAAGAATTTTAAATCAGTCACTCCATTAGAAGCGTAGCGAGCGGGACGAGTCCAATAATGTCAATATAATCTGGGCTGAATGTTCCATCGAGGCTCTTTCTGTTTCGTCGTCTATTTCTTTAGAACAAGTTAGGAAATTAAGAAGTAAAAAATGTTATTTATGTAATCTCTCTCTCTCTCTCTCTCTCTCTCTCTCTCTCTCTCTCTCTCTCTCTCAAGCTCATTCTCTCCAATAAAACCTTGAAGAATGCTATGCATCACTATCATTCATGCATGAGAAGTTTATTCGTGTCAGTTAAATAGACGATCGAGAACCACTGGGCGAGACAACCACGGTAACACATGAAACACGGATCCAGAAAATAAACAGAGCAGTACGTGCGAGGGGCGTTCCAAAAGTAGCACCGCCTATTTTTTCACCAGAATATATCAGAGGAAATTGCAAATTACATTGTTATGATGACTGAACTTATGCATTCATGAACTGAAAATAGCATCACGCTGTTATAGATATTGACGGTATGATACTCTAAGAAAGCAACCCCTGTCATGGAAGTGCGTCAGAAGCAGAGATGCACCATTGAATTTCTGGCAAAGACGCATTGAGAATATCGGTGATGACGTAGAAAAATAAATTTTGAAGCACAAAACGGCGCTCGCTTTGATAGTACCACTCCCGTCTTCGTAGTTCTTCAAAGTTGTATTTTTTTTAATTAAAAAATAAGCGTTACTTTTGGAACGACCGTCGTATATAGACACTCGCGCATGTACGTATAAAAAAAAGCTTGTGATATCATTTGGTTTGTTGATAGCTTATGAATGAAAACGTAATAGAACTTAAACCTATATACATATTTTAAGTCTTCTCTTTTAATAGAAATAGATTTAGAAGAATATATATATATATATATATATATATATATATATATATATATATATATATATAGAGAGAGAGAGAGAGAGAGAGAGAGAGGGAGAGAGAGAGAGAGAGAGAGAGAGAGATGGAGAGAGATAGAGAAACTGTCTCAAGCTTTTAAAAGCAAAATTTACTTTTTCTGTTTATTCAAATATTAAATGAATTATTATTATTATTATTATTATTATTATTAACATTACTATTATTATGAATTATTATTATTATTATTATAGTTATTGTTGTTATTGTTATTATTACTATAAATTGTTATTATTGGCTCACAAGGAGCTTTCACAAAGGTCATAAAGGATCTCTCCTTGAAAACAGCATGTGTATTCTGAGTAACAACAAATCCCCGGTTTTCCAATGCTCTCCACCTCTTCTGATAACGTTTGCAAAAGAATTTTGATTATCGCAACAGCCGCCCACCATCGATCTCTCGCTAGCAGCAGCCATTGGTCTCCACTAGAATTTCAGTGGCAATAAGCCTCTCCAAGGTCCTAGTTTTCTTCTCATTTCTCCAGTGGAGGTCTGATCAGTGCTCTCTCCTCGGTTTTCCATTCTCCTTGGCCCTCCTCGACTATTTGGCATCATTTGGGGGGGGCGGTGATTAGGTCATGGGAGAAGATGGAGAGGGGATGAAGAGGGATAGAGAACTTATAGGCATGTATTCTCAATCTTCTGGGTCCATGTAACGTTTCTTCTTGTTTTGTCTCTGCAGCAGTTTATCTGGTCCTCGCGTGCGTATTAGTCCCCGCATTCAAGGGTTTTTTTTTAATATTTCAGCTGTTTTCATTATTGTTATTCGTTGTATTTTTCCAGTCATTCCTCTGATTCCAACTTCTATTCTTTTTCAAAGGTTTTTCAGAATTGTTCCTAGTGCTCCTACTATTATAGGTATTATCTTGACTTTGTTTATCATCCATATTCCTTTCAGTTCCTTGGTTAGCTCTGTATATTTGTTTTGTTTTTCCTTTTCTTTTATATTTGTCCTATGGTCAGCTGGAACAGCAAAGTCTACAACTTGGCAGAACTTTTCTTTCTTGTTAATTATTACGACATCCGGTCTTCTTGTTTGGATGGGTTTATCCGTTTGTATGTCCATGTCCCTTAGGATTTTATGATTCTCATTTTCAGTTACTGTTGCTGGCTTATGTTTGTACCATTTGTCTGCGCGTTCAGTTGTTTGCATAATTCCCAGTGTACTGCTCTTCCCTCTTGGTCATGCCTGTGTTGTGAGATGCTAGATATTATATATATTCATTGTGAGTGTTCATATTGTTGGGAGATGGAGACATTGGTGAGATATAGACAGGGTACATATAAAAAGAGAGATAGTTCTTATATATAACGAGACAGACAGGGTACAGATTTCTACAGGAGCATCAAGCCTGTCATTCAATGAGAGGAGATTTGATATATAGATAGATAGACCGAGAGATAGTGCGTTTGGCATTTATACGCTTGACAGTTCTGTAAATGGGAATGCTTCTATAAACAATGACACATATATTTCTTACCTATTTTTGAGATGATGATTTTCACAAAGTTCTTATAATATAAATGGACAATACCTTTTCTGTTGAATAACAACACGAAGACGCAGATACAAAACCACATGATGATACGTTTATTTCTTCTTCGACCGGTCGGACATGATTGATGATACGTTTATTTCTTTATCGACCGGTCGGACATGATTTTGTATTTCAGGGATTCAAAGTTGTTACATGGTTATCTCTAAAACCTCTCGCTCCCAGAGGGTGCATTGACTCTAACGGAGAATCGGTCTGATCTTCTCTGCTTCTCTGATCTGACTCCCTTCTCTGGCTTCTCCTCACTGACTGATTCTGATTCTGACTTATCTAACTAAATTCATAACTCATGACGTCACTGCATGACCAAGCACGTGCATATGAAAACACATGGCACGACATGCCTCCGTGTTTAAGCATGCATCGTTATTCACATGTTTCTTACAAAGCCGACCCTCTAACCTAATTTTCGAAACCCACTTTACAAATAACATTTTCCATTGTCCGTTTTTAAATTCCTTATTTTAATTTTTATTTTTATAACAGAAACAAAATTCATCATTACATTCCTTTTTCAATAAACAGATATCTAACAATTTTGTGTGAGCTAAACAATGGCAAGTTCACATTCCTTATTTTCAATAACATTCTGTATTTATTTTAACTTATGATCGGAATTCTCAATTCCAAGTCTAGCTTCGCAAGTTCGAATCCTTGATTATCCTATTTCATATTTAAATTCAACCAATTCCCTATTTTTTTACTTACATGAAAAAGGGACAGCCCTTATCATGTAACACCTGTTCTTGCATTCCTCTTGGGCTAGTTTGCAACATTCACTTACTATATGGTATATCGTTTCGTCTCTTCATCCACAGAGTCTGCATTTGCTGTTTTATTGTGTTTTGTCGATCTTTGCTTTTATGTGGTTGGTTCTTATCGAATTTACGTGTGCTGCTGTTATAAGGGATTCAGTTTCTCTGTTTACGTGCCCTTTTCTCATTCATGTCCAAGTGTTTTCGTTATTTTCATCTTTTGTCATCCTTACGAATCTTCCGTGTAGTTGTTTCTCTTCCCATTTTCTTTTATTGTCTTATCCTTTGTCTCTGTTTTGTTGGGGGGGGGTCAGTGTCTCTCGCTGTCATAATTATCCTTTCAGTGTTTTGCGTTATGTAATTTTCTAGTTTTTTTTGTGTTATTCACAGAGTCTTTTATACATACCAGTACCCTCCTGTCGTCTTTCCTCTCCACATAGAGTCGGTCAACATGGTCCTTCGGGTGTAGTGCGTTGTGCATGGTCATGAGTTTCCTAGTCTTCTGATTGAGCTGTCTCATTTTTTTTCTTTAGTCCACCCTATGAACGGTCCAGAGTATTTTACTAGTTATACTACCGATGTATTTATACCTTTTGTTAGGTTTCTGCTAAATAATTTAGTTTCCAGAAGTTTTCTTGTTCTCCTGGGGTATTCTTTTCCAATTCTCTTTCATTTCTGTTGCTTTGATGTTGTCTGCTTCAAGAACTTCCAGGTATTTATAGGCGCCTTGTTCCCCTCGTGCCGTCATCTCCGTTTGGTTGGGTAGTTTCATGCCTTCTGTCGTCTCCAGTTTTTCCTTCCTTATAACTAATAGTGCACATTTTCCATACCAAATTCCACTTGGATATCCTGGCTGAAGATCCTGGTAGTGTTTATTACTGTCTCCAGATCATTTCCGGCCCTTGCGAAAAGTTTCAGGTGGTTCTTTTTTCCTCCGTGTTAGAGAACTTGTATCCAGCTTGGCACTTTCTCAGTATATTGTTCAGGGACATCATGGCTATGATGAACAGTAAAAGTGATAGTGAATTTCCTTGGAAGATGCCTTTTGTATATTAATTTTTGTTATGTGTTGTCCATCAGCTGTCAGTTCCAATATCCATGTTCTCATTGCGTTTTCTATCATGTTGATGATCCTGCTTGGTATTTTATACATTTTTAAGCATTATATTATCCATGTTTGGAGTATCCTGTCGTATGCTTTTTTGTAATTAATCAACGCCATGTCGAGATTCTTCCTCCTTCTTTTTACCTCCTTTTTGGTCTATATATAGCAGATCATGTGTTCCTCGTTTACCGTTTTAGCATCCTTTCTGTCTATTATTATTATTATTATTATTATTATTATTATTATTATTATTATTATTATTATTAGCAGCAGCAGCAGCAGCAGAAGCAGCAGCAGCAGCACCGAAGCTATCAATTGTAGTGATGTTACTATGGTAACAAAAAATAACATTTATTTTCTTGAAATTTCAGTCACCTCTGGTTTTAAAATATTAACAGAGTTAAAAGAAATCTGAAACAGATAAAGAGAGAGGTGGGGGAAGGAGAAATCCGGTTTGTAAAAATTAACATAGCTTTAAAAAAAATCAGAGGAAGATTTAGGTACATCTCACTTAAACATTTATATATTTTTTTTAAATCTAAGAGAAAAAGAGAGAGAGAGAGAGAGAGGGGGGGAACATACAGAAAGAAAGAAAACGATAACAGAGAGAGAGAGAGAGAGAGAGAGAGAGAGAGAGAGAGAGAGAGAGAGAGAGAGAGTTTAATTTTAAACATTTCATGCTGGAATTTTAAAAATGTAATAATGACATTTTAACTATTTAATACTGAAATTTTTATTATATATATATAAAAGCGAAAATATATGTATGTATGTATGTATGTATGTATGTATGTGTGTTCGCTTTTTCTGTATGCCAACAAAAGGCTTTTTTCAGAGAAGCGATCGCTCGCATCCCAACTTTTTAAAACTTTTTATGTCACATATAAATCGTAATATCTCACAGTTAACAACGAAGCTCGCCTGTCTAATTAATTTGCTCGATTTCGGGAAGATAAATATTCAATATTTGTCGCTCGCCGCATGTGGGTTAGTCTTTTTCCTACAACATCTTGCTAGGAGGGTTCAGCAGTAAATGAATACCATCCTGCAGTCAAACTTGACCTCATTAACTCATTAAAACGGGCATCTGCTAAATCCAAGTAATTAAATACATTCAAACGTGTTTCCGTTAGCATCTGGCGGTGGGTTAATGTCGCACGTTTTTTTTTTTTCACACTTTAATTTACAACTTTGCCTCGACGGTTCGGGTTCGATCCTCATACTTACTTTTAACCCCCCCCCCCACACACACCTCCAAACACCCGGGAAACGCCGGGTACCACTCGCTAGTTATATATAAAACATCATTTAGTAAATATTCCCTAAATTTCTGTTTATTCTGAAATATTATAATACTTTTTAGGGACATGATGTGGGCCTAACCTTCCATTTGAAAATTCAAATATTTCAGATTTGCATTAAATTTGATACTTCGTCATTAGACACCAATTAGACAAGATTCTATGAACTTAAGTTTTTTCTCATATACCTTTATCTTTAAGCCTTAAATACTAGACCATTTCTAAAATCATATCATATACTGGATTTTGATGGACGTCGTCTCTATGTTTGTTTTATTTCTTCGGACACAATTGTAATGTAATCATGCCCTTATGTGTGCTGTGGATGTCTCCCAGGGTCGCTTCCTGGGTTAAGGCACCATTGTGGTGTGGTTGTGCTCTTGAAATATCCCGAGGTCGGATAATTGGTTGTAAGGCACTATTACGAACTCTCGTAATTCGAGAAGTGTATCTTAATGTATTTACACCGAGAGGATATTGCTAGGTGAAATCTTATTGGCCAGGGTATGGTGCCACATTAAGAACGTATTATTTTCGGCAGCAGAATTTCAAAATGATAAAACTATTTGTCAGCGCCGGTCAAAGCTTGTCTTGTTTGTGTGATGAGTTTTAATGACTGCGTTCCTTTCTCGTAAGAGAAAAAAAAAGCTAACACAAAGAAAGAGAACAAGAAAGGATCAGCCAAAAGAAAAGAGATAAAAAGAACAAAAGTTACTCGTGGTAGTTTATCAATCTACTAACAAACCGTCACAGTCGCCATTACTAGTTGTCAGTCACAACCATATACGATCCGGGGTAGCAACAAATGATCCGGGTTATTAACAACAAACGATCCGGGTTATTACCAACGAACGATCCGGGTTATTAACAACAAATGATCCGGGTTATTAACAAAAACTGATCCGGGTTATTAAGAATAAACGATCCGGGTTATTAACAACAAACGGCCCGGGTTATTAACAACAACTTCGATGGCGAAGGTGCGAAGAAATTTGATTAACAAGGTCAGCTTTTAATGGCGAGTATAATCATGTTTGGACTGAGAAAAACAGTGTCATCGTTCTTTAGTAGGGCTAGAGCAACAGAATATTCTTTTCGTTGTTTTTACTCTCGAGTATATATCCGTCACAGTTAGACACAATTAATCAACCGAAAACCACTGTACATAAAAATATATAAGATATCAATGGACATACACCTGAGAGTCAGAACAAGGAAAAGAATATGCAGTTGTCCTAGCCCTATTCATTAACCACAAATTCGATTCGAAGTCATGCTATAAGAGCAAAATGTCATTGCCTTGTGCCACACGGAAACTATATGATCTATTCCTTCATCCACAGTATTACTAATATTCCTGTTTTCAACCAGAAACGCACCGAACAAATGATTATATCCATTTATGTTTGAAATCATATGACAAATTAGTACAATATGAAAATAGTCCTAAATATATGATGTGTTTGCAATTATTTTTAACCTATATCCAAGTGCATCCGGACGTGTGTGACAGAAATGCGCTTCTGACGATCGGATCTATCGTGAAACTGCAATGGAGTGTGAACGTAATCTATTTTAGTTATCTGTTATTATTATCAAGTTCTAAAAATAGGATATAGTCATTCGTGTGTGCAAGATCTACTGTCTTATTTTGATTCGGTTTCGTTTCCAAGAACTTGATTTTTCATATTATATATATATATATATATATATATATATATATATATATATATATATATATATATCAGTGTTGAGACGATTAATCAGAATCGGAATCGTAAATCGTAAAAATCGGAACATTTGGGGGTATCGGAATCGGGAATATTGGTGCCTATTTTCCGATGCATAATCGATTCTTTTAATTGTCTTTTTTATCTGATTTTGTTTCAAGTAAAATCTTCCATTGTTGTTAACATTGATAAATTAGTAAATATTCATTGATTTTAAAATACAAGTAAAGCTAAAATCGATAGATCATTCTTCACAATGTATTTTGAAGTTTAGGAAAACATCTGCATATTTAACATGTGTTTTTTTTTTACGAAAATTGGGAAAAATAACAATTTTATAGTAAAATAATAAAAGATTTATAAAGAATCGGAATCGGCAATTGCATCGGAATCGGGAATTTAGCACGGAATCGGTAATTGTATCGGAGTCGTGAAAAATATTGGAATCATCCCATCACTAATATATATATATATATATATATATATATATATATATATATATATATATATATATATATATATATATATAAAATGACAGGACTCGTGAAATTCCATAGATTTATCCTTTATATTTTGTGCATTGCAGCTGTACTTAAAAATATTTCCATTCTATGAACGCCCGATAGAGAATGAAGACCCCCACAATATAATTGTCCCAATTTTGTTCAAACTGAAACATTCTTAGCTTATTACTATGGTTAACGTAGTATTTTAAAAATATATCTGGTTATCAATATATATATATATATATATATATATATAAAAATATATATATATATATATATATATATACATATACATATATATATATATATACATATATATATTGATAACTAGATATATTCTTAAACTACTATATATATTGTAATATATATTCACTCCATAGATGCATGGCGAGAATCAACCTCACGATATTATGGTGTCATCTTTAAATCGAAAAGATACTACATTTTGATCTTAGCCTGACAGGCAAGATAGGGTGTTTTAGTTAGAGTATATAGCACGCAGAATTTACTCCATAGTCACGGACAAACACTTCCGTATAATCCGACTAAAGGAGCTACAAATAACTTTAAGGAGAATAGGATACCCCACACAACTAATACACAAATGTATCGAACTAGCAGAAAAATACCAGTAGAACAACTAAGAAAAATAAAAAACGGAACGAAGACCAAAGCCGATTATACGTCTCTACACACAAAATAAACAACCCAGAACTATTCGTAGAGATTCAAAAACTTGTCCTACTAAACCAAAACAGAAAACTAAACGACATATTAGAAACAATAAAAATAATAAAATGCAAACGTCAGTCCAAAACACATTCTAATCTAATGCAAACTCAATTAATGCACAATACAAAGGGCCACAAAATGCATCTGTAAAAGAGTGAAACAGAAAAAGATATAGAACATGGCGGCCAATAGAGCATCAATATATATAGATGACGCCCTCAAAATGCAAATGTGGCAAAAGAGTAAATGTGTATATAAAAAAAAAGAACGTTAGCGTGAGTGTCAAAAAGGCGTTACTTATGACCGTGCACGCGGACTTTGGTGCGAGATTGTCAGGAATAGATATGTGAGCGGGATTTCTGTGCAGACGACTGAAAGAAGTTTTTTTGGTTGTTGTTACTGAGAGACAGAGAGAACACCTAGCACCAAACAACAGCGTGGAGTTTGTGAAATAATAATAAAGGCAAACTTGTGCAGATTCAAAACCTCAACACAAACATTACAGTTAAGAAAAATCTAAACTGCACCTTCAAAAAGGTAGTAAATATATTAAAATGCACAACATGCGAAAAATCTTATGTAGGCGCCACGAAAATATCCCAGCAACAGTGTCCTTACATAGAAGCAATACAAAAATCGCAGAAAACAGACTCTTGTTGCTTTGCAGCACATACTTACAGGTAGTAAAAACAAATTCAGGATAATGCGAAATTATTAAACCGAAACTACTTCTATTTACTGACATAAAAAAGAGGCTCCATAACAAAATTCACTTCTGCATTAAACAGATCTTAATACCACACCTAAACATAAATATAGAACACACTTGTATACATACATACGTTTAGATGTTCACAACTGTACACAAATCAGAACAGACACATTAAAACGCACACTCACACACACGCGCTCTCTTAACACATGAACACACACACACACACACGAACACACACACACACACACACACACGCGAATACACACACGCATGTGAAAAAAGAGAAATCAGATAATACAAAGTTACCAGATGAAAGATTTCGGATATTCACTTACGTAGGAGGGATATTTTATGACTGCCCTAATAAAATAAGAACAAACAAACTGAATATAGTACATACACACGCATCCTCACACACAGCTGTTTTCCTCCCACATGCATATGAAAGAAAAGAATCATAAAAATAAACAAACTTTCATAGACTTGTCCGACGTACCTATAATCTAAAATTATATCAAATGGACTCAGTTTGACTTTAATTCCATCCAACTATCTGACACAGAGCCGAACTTGAATTGGATCGGAACAATTTTTCAAAACATAAATATTGACTCTCACAATTGTTTTCTCGAAACAAACTTTTTCACAAAATAATATCAGAAGAGGAAAAAGAATGCTCAAAATTCTGTTATGAACATATAAGCATCTATACATTATTTAAATAATAATTGACAAAATTAAAATGACAATATTAAATAATAATTTATTAAAATGCAGGAATGAAATAGCAAACGTATACATACACGAAATAAACTTTACCTAAGGATAACGGATAAAAATGATGAATTACTACTACTACTACTACTACTACTACTACTAATAATAATAATAATAATAACAACAATAATAATAACAACAACAATAATAATAATAATAATAATAATAATAATAAATAATCAAATACTTAACAATTACTCTAGTATAGCATAAAGTGTAAATAAACATGCAAATTAAAACTAAGTCATCCCGATGACAAAAAATGAAAGAAACTCTCGCTAAAACAACAAAGAAACAGGTGCGTGCGTTCATAGTTTACAATAAATGGGTGTGTGGGTAACTAGGAATCTGACAGTACCACATGGCTATATAAAAACACATGAAGCAACATCAATTCCATGTATTAGCCTGACGAATCCTCACGATGACGAGACGCGGAAAATTCTGTGTAGTTTAATTGCCATATATATTATCTAAACTTACTATATATATATATATATATATATATATATATATATATATATATATATATATATAATCTGTTTATTATACAAACATTATTGGTTACATATGTGCATACAGGTTTCAGTTGAATCGTAATTGAAGGAGACCACTTCGTTAGGCTAAAAGAAGAAGCGATGCTGAAAAGAGAGTCAAGATTACATTCGTTCTTTATAAGTGTTGTGTCGTGGAAAAACAGTGAAAATAAGAGCAATCAAGTCGAGATTCTGTTAAGGAACAAGTGTATTAACAATAATGTACAAAGATAGGAAAGCGTGTATATCTGCTGGGCACTCGGCTAGCAGTTGAAGTGCAGTCGCATCTCTCTCACCGGTGTTGGAATTACTAGCGCTATTTATAGTGCTAATCGGTGTAAATTCCTCTGTTCAAGGAAGGCCGGTATAAGACAGCCTTTGAAAATATCCCATCTGAGATTAATAACCTTTTTGTTTTGGGTTCGCCCTTATCAATTCCGTTGATTTCCGTTTTCTGTTTGATCTTCTGTTCTCCGGAGCTGTCTCTGGTATGGGAACCTGAAAAGTATCAAACACTGTGTCCATGATGTCCTCCTCGGGCGATCTGGTCACCTCACTGTTCGAGTATCTTTTCCTAATGTGGTTAGTGTGACGTCTGTGCACGAAGTCTGGTCCCTTAATCATGTAGACCATGTTGCCTATTTGTTTCTCAACAATGCTGGACTCCCAGAAAGTCTTATTATTTTTGTGAATCTTATAGAAGACTGTTTCGCCAACTTTATACCGTTTTTTTGTCGTTTTTTTTTTTAGGTTTGGCCTATCCTGGTTTGGTAACAACTTGTGAAAAATCGATCTAACCTTGCGTCCGAACATAATCTCAGCAAGTGTCTTCGATTTTTCGATGTTTGTATTCGAAGTGACTCTATAGACTTGTAAAAACTGTTGGATTGACTTATCCGTTGGCGATCCACTAGCTTTTTTCAGAGCTCTCTTGAATGTGTCAATGAATTTCTCTGCTTGTCCATTACTTCTTGGGTAGTATGGCGGAATGGTTATGTGCTCGATTAAATGATCCTCTCAAAAATGTTTAAATTCGGAAGATTTAAATTGCGTTCCATTGTCTACTACTCCAAACCTGGCGACTAGTTCATACAGGAAGTTGATAGTTATCTCGGATGTGGGATTCTTACATTTTAATACTTCCGGCCATTTAGATAGGCTGTCTGCAACAATGATACAGTAGAACCCATCTAGCGGTCCTGCAAAATCTAAATGAATCCTAGACGAAGGTCGGTCCGGTTTTGCCCACGATCCGAATTGAGTCTGAGGAGCTTCCATAGCTAATGCGCATCCTCTACACTCCCTGATTTTTCCTTCTATATCCTTATCCATTTTTGGCCAATAAACGAAAGAGCGCGTGAGAATTTTCATTCTTGATATACCTGGATGTCCTACATGGAATTCCTTGAGCATTCTTTTCTGTAATGTAGCAGGAATTACGACCCTGTCGCTATATAACAGGACGTTATCGCAAATTGAATAAATTTCTTCATCCAGCTCGTTATTGTTGATCCTTTCTTTCGTGCGTATAATAAATTCGTCCACCTCTGCCTTACTCTTAATCTCATCAAGCGTTACTGGCAATTCTCTTATTGTGTTACATAACGTATTTTTTACTTCAACTTCCGTTTGAATGGCTGCTATTACCATATCCTCCAATGGATCTCTCTGCTTAGGTATTAATCTCAATAACCGTCTGCGTGACCAAATTTTTTAGATGGTACATACTCCATTTTAGAATTGTAATTCAGAAGTATGGTACCTCATCTTTGTAGTCTATTTGCCGTATGTTGTGGTAGTCTCTTTTTCGATGCGAAAATCGTTAATAATGGTTTGTGGTCTGTTTGTAACAGAAATTGCCTACCGTGCAGGAAACGATGAAATTTCTTTACCGCGAATATAATGCTTAGCGCCTCTTTTTTAAGTTCTGAGTAGTTCTTTTCGGCTGGCGAAAGTGATCGGAATGAATGTGCTATGGGTTCTACATTTCCATCATCCATTTTGTGTAAAATGCATGTTCCTATGCCATAGTAGCTGGCATCGCTTGCAACTATAATTTCACGCTTGGGATTATAATGTGCCAGAAACAAGTCAGACGTTAAAGTCTCTTTAATTTCCCGAAATGCTTCTTCGCACTCTTGCGTCCAGACCCATTTTTGCTCTTTCCTTAACAGTTCATTTAAAGGCGACTTTAGTTTATGCATATTTGGCACAAATACATTGTAGTAATTAGTCAACCCTAAGACACTTTATAAAGACGCAATATTTTCTGCAGCAGGCATATTCTTTATTGCACTCAATCTATCTTGATCCGGCCTTCTTCCATGTTTATCGATGATTTGCCCCAAGTATTTTATTTTCTCCATGAAAATTGTACATTTAAATCCATAATCCTGGATCATTTTGAATACTTGGTTTACATGAGCTTTGTGTTGTTCTTTGCTAGCGCTTTTTATTAACACATCTTCCAGGTACCTACTGCGAAATCCAACCCATTTAACATAATGTCCATAATTTGCTGAAAAATCGCAGGGGCGACTTTGACCCCAAAAGGAAGTCTGTAAAACTTGTACAATTCCTTATGGGTATTAATACATAGCAGCTTTGAACACTCCTCGTCGACTGGAACGCGTCAGTGAGGTCGATTTTAGAAAAATATTTCCCTCCACTTAGTTTCGCAAATATTTCTTTAGGGGTCGGAAGAGCATAATGGCGAGTTTGTAATGCCCTGTTTAAGCCTGTCACGAAGTCGGCGCAAACCTGAATCTCCTTACTCTTCTTTTTGATGTAAACCGTTGGTGCAGCCCACTCACTGTGATCAATTTTTCCGATGACACCAATGACACCAATGTTTTCGAGTCTTTCTAATTGACCGTCTATCTGTTCTATAGCCGCGTATGGAACATTTCTTTTCTTTCTGAACACTGGCTCTTCATTTACTTTTACGTCAAATTTTACTACCGCTTTTGTACACCTTCACAAATCGCCTGAAAATAACGTCTCTTTTAACTTTCTCTCAAGTTTTTCTGCCTCCACATGCGAATCCTCAACCTTTTGGCAAAATAAGTTTAAAGGCAGATCCTATAGTCTAAACTTTTCGAACAGATCAGTTCCAAAGAGGTTGTTTGATTTTCGCATGACAAAAATTCTTGCTTTTTCGGCCCTGTTCTGGAAAAAAATATTCGTCAATAATTCTCCTTCGAAGGTATTTTTTCGCCACTGACGCTTCTCGCCGTTTTATGTGATTTAATCATAGTGGGTCTCCCAAGCCTCTTCTATGTCTGTACATTAATAATGGAAATATCAGACCCACTATCAAGTTGTAGGCTTACTTTCTTTTTAAACATTTTGACCTGTACATATTTCCGGATATTTTGTTCCTCAGGTTCAATTTTTGTAAATTTAATGGATGTCTTTCTACCAGATTTTTTTCTACAATGCGATGCTTTATACCCTTTCTGGTGACAGTTGTCACATTGTTTGAATTTGTAGGGACACTCATTGTACCAATGTTTATTTCCACACCTCCAACATGGTCCAGGTGGATCTTTTCCCTGTTTCTTTCTCTGGTTATTTTTTGAAGTCGAATTTTTCTTTTGATGGATCTTTTTACTATGCGACACTCCGCTTTCCTCTATGTCACGACTGTCTTGTTTCAACGCAATAAACCGTTCACAGTCTTCCGCTAAGTTTTGTAGTTTTAACTTCGGTTCGTTTTCGAGTTTATTTAAAACACGATGCCTGATTTCAGCGTCTTTATTTAAGACCAGACCTTGCACAAATATTAAACATTTAAAATTATCTGATGATAATTCCTCCAGTTTAAAATCGTCGCAATACTTGTTCACTATACTTGCATAAATAGTGTAGTCATCTTCCTCTCTTCTAGTAACATTGATACATTTATATCGCCTATGGAAAAGAGACGTTTTTGCAGAAAACAGTTCTGTAAGTATCGTAACTGTTTCTTGGAATCTCAACTCACTGGTCATTTTTGGGAGAATAAAATTCACGAACTTTGTATGCTCGGCTGTTCCCAATTTCTATAGTAAAAGCCTAACTTTTTTCGCGTCTGACCAGGTACCACAATCCGATATAAAAATATCCTCATATCGTCTATAGTACTGGACGAAAGTGACATCGTCTTCTGGATTATAATTGAAATTTTCAATAGCGGCCCACAAAGCTGTTTGAGAAAATGCGTTTTGATTATTGTTCGTTTTATTAACTGTGTCGCCTCCGGAATTTTTCTTTGTTCCTCCTGTGTTTTCACCAATATTTTCTCGAAGCGTTTCTGTTGTTGAAGCATTTTTTTCTTCAAATGTTTGTTTAAATCTCTCTTCTCTTTCTACTTGTTGAATTTGCTGCTTTTGCAACGCGAAAATTTGCTCTGCCTGGAATTGGAACAATTCCAATAGTGAATCTTTGAATTTCGCATCCATAACACGAATTCAGTTTACAATTTACGCTTGTATTAAATAAATATTCCTTAGTAAAAAAAAAAAAAATAAATGAATAAAAATAAACCAAGTTTTCTTTTCCAATTCTTTTGTTTGAAGAACAACAGTTTAACAGTCCTTTTGTAACTTAATTTGTTGAACGCTATATTTCTAGTCTTACTAGAAACAATCCAGCGAAATAACATTTGGTTGACATTTTTTTATTTGCACGCGTTTTTACGTAGCAAAAATAAAATCCGTCGATTTAAATATCCGATGAATTCGTATGGGGAACTTTTAGGTTTTTTTTTACCCTCTTTGCCGTTTGCAAAAAAATACTTGATTCTTTACGTGTTTGCTAAGCACAAATGACGTACGCGAATAAGTATTTTTCATAGTCTGTCTCTTTTTCTCTTGACAAAGTCAAACGCGTTTTTTTTTTCAAATCCCAGATGTTATCGAAATAACGATAAGCTTACACGGTATTTGCCAGTTGGTTTTGGACACTTAACTTTGCAGAAGAAAATTCTTACTGTAGGAAAAATGGCTTCTGGTGAATAAAAAATGAACCCCTTTTCCCTTTCTAAAACACTCGGTAAGTGTGTTCAATTATTAAATAATTGACAACACTCGCGTTTTTCGCTGTAGATTTTGGTAGCATTTTTCCCCATCGCCAAATTACTATTGTAGTAATTAATTCGCTGTTAATCTTTGCGTATCCAAATACCTGTTGAAATGACGAAAGTGGTCTGCAGTAAAGATTTTATGAATCTTTATTTCAATCACTTTTGGTGGTTCTCTGCAGTGATGGTCGTTTCGATTCCTTGTCGCCAATCTGTTGTGTCATGGAACAACAGTGAAAATAAGAACAATGAAGTCGAGGTTCAGTTAGGGAACAAGTGTATTAACAATAATGTACAAAGATAGGAAAGCATGTGTATCTGCTGGTCACTTAGCTAGCAGTTGAAATGCAGTCGCATCTCTCTCACAGGTGTTGGAATTACTAGCGCTATTTATAGTGCAAATCGATGTAAATTCAGCTGTTCAAGGAAGGCCGGTATAACAATAAGATATTCGGGTGTGGTTTACGCTTTGTAAGAAAGTCTGGTTTCTTTGTGAATGTGAGCTATAGGTGTTTTGGAAGGAAGTGTGGTGAAGGAAAGGAGTAGGGATGGGGGGTGAAAGAAGAGAGAAGAATTACGGTCTCATGTTGTCAAGCTATAGCAGCGAGGAAGTATCGGTATTATTTTAACTTGGCGGTTGTTTATTGGCCTAAATTTTCGCTTTGATCTGAAGTAATATTTTACCCTCATCGCCATTAACTTCCCTATCTTTTGTTTTTTATAGTTGTTTTTGCTTTTATGGCGGAGACTACATTATCTATCTATTTTATTGTTAAATCTATATTTTTGCTTTTTATTCCGTTCATTTTCTTCTCGTTTTAAATTTATTTATTTGTTTGATGCTAAGATATGTATCAATAGAGTTAAATTAACAACCAGTGAATAGATATACAAGCTTATTTATGAAGATTAAAAAAAGGTGGCATACTGGGACTTATATTTTCCACTCTACAGAGATGTCTGAAGTAATTACAGCGGCAAACGTTTTCATATCTATGTATAAACTTAATTCGATGGTTATCATTTCTTCACTTAGATTGTTTATCTTTTTCTAATACTAGATTATTAATATACTAGCAGGGGTACCCGGCGTTGCTCGGATGTTTCGAGGTGTGTGCGGTTTTGAGTAAATCAAAACAAAAGAATAAAAAAAATCGTTGCCCGGGTGTTTGTTTCCGGGGTGGGGATTGTTTAATAAATAAAAAGTGATCTTAGGTAAGTAGGAAGGATCAAACCCGGAGTATTGGGGCAAAGTTGGAAAATTAAGTGTGAAAAAAAAAAAAAACATGCAATGTTAACAACTCGGCCACCAAGAAAATCCATTTTAGGTGTTTATGAAAAAAAAAAAAAAAGACTACGGTAGGTCAGCGCGAATGTGAAAATATAATGTGAATTGTCCGGCATGCTAACCACTATGCCACGGAGCACTGCAACTGAGTTTAGTGATTTTAAGTAACTTAACATGAAAGAAGTGAACGGTTGTATTAAATTAAATTTTAATAGAAAAAGGTACACATTCTATAATGAAAAAGATTAGAAGCTTCCCATAAGAATTTCCTATCAGAGTTTTAAAACATTGACCTGACAGGAATATGGGTGGAGTGTGGACAATACTTATGAGACTGCCATGCTGATAATTCACAGCAAAAAATAACTATAAATAATAGAAGGGAGAATTGGCTTTCCTATTTGTATAAAGCTCTTGGATACACAATGTTTGATGTTCTACCCTCTGGTGCTAATATATATAGATTGTGTGGGGAACCTACCCGTGAACATCCTACATAAAACTGTCCGTGACTAAAGCAAGAAGAAGCTAAGTTCAGACCAACCACTGCCAAGGTTTGTCCTTGTGACTTATTTATTGTCATGGCAAAACATAATTTTATTGGGAACTGAAGCCTTTTAAATGGAATTGTTGAATCTGATGGAATAATTGGTATTCTAGGAAGAAATGTCAATTCGCCTGTAGCTACACCAGTCAATATGACTGCTTCTATCACATGAGGTTGCATTTGTGTTACACATAATCTTGTTCCATTGCATAGTCGTGGAGCATCAAGGTTTCTGAGTAACACAATTGGACATCCAGATTTCAGTTTTAATTTGTGTGGTGGCATACCAGGTAATTGCAAGGAATTTAAAAATTCTGTAGGGTACTGTACAGCATGGTCATTATCTACAGTAGAATCTAGAGAAGTGTAAATTTGTTCCTCACCTGGAATTTCATCAAGCAGTTGGTCATTGATGATGTGTACCATATCATTTTTTGGAGCTAAAATTGCTCTTTCTGTTAGCCATTGAGGATTAGTATAATTTGCAGCTATATTTGGGTAAACTTTGTTACAAAGTTCTGCGAGTGAGGAAACAATTGATCCAATACTTGAAGTAATTACAATTTTACCATGTTTGTCTGTTGGAATTTTGCCATCTCCAATTTGTAGAAGTATGGAAGCAAATTTATCAGCCAATGGGTCACTATTAAGATGGACACGCATGTTTGTAGATAAGGTTACAGTCTTGATGTACTTTCACAAATATGACAATTTAATGCAAGCATCGAGCTCATCAGCAGGACTTCCACGTGGAACAATAGGAAGCGTTTGTCGGAAGTCACCAGATAATAAAAGTGTGATGCCACCCATGACAACATCACGTGACTTGAGATCACGCAATGTTTTATCTAGAGCTTCAAATGCTTTTTTATGTGCCATTGTACATTCATCCCATATGATCAAGGAACAATTCTGTAAAATTTTAGCTGAATCTGATCCTCGTTCTATATGGCAAATTGGAATAGAATCTTTTATTAATGATAATGGCAATTTGAATGTGGAGTGAGCTGTTCTACCACCAGGAAGAAGGGTTGCTGCAATACCTGATGATGCCACAGCTACAGCTATTTTTCCTTCTGACCTTACTTTTGCAAGAATTAACTTGGTAACAAATGTCTTTCCTGTTCCTCCTGGTGCATCAAGGAATATAAGGCCACCTTGCTGATCTTCAACAGTATTAACTACAGTTCGAAAAACATGAATTTGCTCACTATTTAGTTTTGCAATACCGTCCCGAACAATTGATGCTTGCTCATGTGGTTGATAGCTAATTTCACGTGTCCAAGCAGTAACAATAGGATGTGTATTAGATCTATCAGGTGAGGTAAGACCCAAATCTGTCAGTGTTTTACCATTCATCTTATATGTAATATCTTCAATATGAACCAGAGCAGTATTGAAGATTTTGTCTGTAAAAGTTATACCAGCCCCAGGATGTTGATTGCGTTCCCTAAGGAAATCTTCACTTAATGCTTCTTCGTGTGTATGCCAAAGTCGTGTTGGATAAGATACTGCACAGGTAGTTAACATGATAGCAAACAAATGTCTCAAATTATGTGCCAAGGCAGATGTAGATGCTTCCTGTAATGTAGCATCCCAGTGGTTATCATCATCAAGCAGTCCATGTGCAGCACATGCATCTCTGAATGTATTCATGATTTGACCATTAATATTTTTTAGATCATTAAAGTTCTGTGGACCTCTAACATGATGTAGAAGCAGTCTCAAACAGAAGCATTCAAAATGATTTGGATGCACGGTGTATACCCTGCCCAAAACTTCAGTTTTTTTAACACACGGGTAGCCTTGAACTGACCTACCCTGTAAGCGTCGCTTGAATATTTTATTATGAGTGTCCCATGTATAATAAGCGGGAATTTCAGCATACAGAAGTGTACGTGCGAAAGCGTCTGTTTTACACAAATTGAAAAATGCTGTTAAAGTAGTTGGAGGTGGATGTGCAACTCTATCAGCTGCGTTATTTTCAGTGAAGTAAACCCGCTGTCCATTTTCTAGATGCACTGCGAGGTGAATAACTGTGGGATGATGCGCATGTATGTGGAAGTTAAGTATTCTCCAAATGGCTTCATTAGTGGAAATATAACGGCCGGTTTCATATCTCTTAACTTCATCATGAGCATTATTTTCCAATGTGAAGACAGCTTGATCACTGCCTTTATTTACATATTTACAAATGTACTTAATTGATTTTACACTATTACAATATTCGACATTGATATGTGCATTAAAAATCTTACAAAGGGGTTTATTGTATGGTACAACCCATCGGTTGTCTACATGAAACGTTGCATTCCCAGGGAGGGTAACTGTTGTTTCAAAGCCTCCAGCATCAGTAGGCAATCGTCGATATAATGGGTAACCATTTTGATCTGACGGAGTTTCATTTAAAAATTTCTTTGGATATCTCTTAGAGCATTTTCCTTCTTTGAGACATGGTGCAGAGCTGTTTAATGTTCCACATGGTCCATGAATCATGTTGTGTCTAATGATATCATGTAAAACTGGATCTGTTACAGGATCAGGAATTTCTGCACTGATAACAGAGTCTATGTCAGAGGATCTCAATTTTTGCTGAAGCCAAACCAGACAATGAGCATGTGGCAATCCTCTTTTCTGCCACTCAACAGTGTACATATATGCTACAACCACTCCGAAAATGTTTCCTTTTGTAAGTAAATCCATAAGGACACGTAGCTTTAGATGAAAAACTCTTGCTATGAGGTCATGCCGATCATGTGGTTGTTGATATGGAAGGAGTTCATTCACAATCTCTGGCCATTTGGGATTGCAAGTAAAAGTTATAAATAAATCAGCAGTTCCATGTTTTCTCACATAGACCAATGCATCTTGTGTGCGTTCATGCATATATCGTGGTCCCCCAGTAAATGTTGCTGGTAGTATGGTCAAACGGCCCACATTTTCAATGTTGCCGTCAATATTTACAGAATCTCTTAAGTGAATGTAATCAGCAACTCTTAGCTCCCTCTGATGAGTTTTAATGTAGATAAGCCTCTCATGCTCTATTTTAGCATACATGTCAACTATGTATTGTTGGAATAGGTTCCTACATTTAATCAGAATATTAAAACTGTCGTCACGGACCATAATTCGGAATGCGTAGAAAGCATTAGCTGATATTTTTTTTCCTATTACTAACTCTTTATTTTGAGGATTTGTCTGCCATACAAAGAAATTATAACCTTCTTGACCTGTCCAATGAATGATTGGGTACTGTAAAGCATCATATGCCCAATGTGTTACAGCAATACGCTGTAGTTGATGGTTTCTGCGATGCAAGATGATATCTCGCTGATGAAATTCTTGACCGACTATTACAACAGCAACCTCAGGTGCATCTGGAACATTGAAACAACGTTTATGTTCTTGTCTTGGAGTTTTATCAGCATGTATAACTACTTTGAAATCATCACATGGAGCATGCTCCATAGCCATCTTGAAGTTTTTGATAAAGTTATTTTCTCGGTGAAGCATATTTTGCAAATCAAGAACAATGTCAAACTTTGTTTTGGGAGCATAATTACATCTTGTCGTAGCTTCTTGCTGATCATCATCCATGAAATATATTTGAAGATACTGTGGATTTCCAGTATCAATGGGAAGCAAAGAACCAAGTCTATGAGAAATCTGCCCACAAACTTTAAATGTCGGCATGTAGGCTCCTTCACGTATTTGTTCAGCACCGAATCTTGTCATACTAAAGCAGTTATTATAACTCCGGATGTTGTTCAAGAAATGTGTTGAGTTAATTGAATTGTTATCAATAAGTGAGCGTAATGGTTCAGGAGGTATACCTAAATCTGGAAGAATAACTTTTCCACCAGAACAACAGATACCTGGTGATTCCCGATTCCATTTCTTTGCTTTGCATTGTCTGCAAGGTGTCCCATTACTCAATGTGCCAATTTGAACATCTGAGCGTAATTGATAAGTACGTGTAGCCTCATATGTACGTCCTTCGTGCAACCAGAAAGATGATTTAGGAGCAGTTGTGCGTAATGTGTGTCTCTGCATTGCTTCTAATATAGCCTGTCTGTTTTGCGCAACCCTAAGTTCCACATATTTGTTTATATCCGTAGGTTGTGACTGGTCCGCCTCATATAAGTCTGGGTCAAAAGTAACTTGATGTGACCCATAGTCCTGATTTGCATTTTCGTTCAAGGAAGTACCAGAAGTGTCTTCCTGAGACTGTTCATAATGTTCCCATTGTCGACTTCTTTTTCTGGTTGCTGTTGTATTACGACTAAGGGAAGTCTTTTTTGGTGGCATATTTTATAAAAGATTGTAATGTGTAAAAAGTGAAAAATTGTTATATACTCAACTAATGAGCTCTATGGTCTTGATTTTTGACTTTTGATGTTTGATTGCCTTTTCAACTGAAAAAGAAGAAACTGACAGAATTAAGTTTATGTTTTTATTACAATAATAAATAATAAGTAATAAATAACCACTGATGTAATAAGTCACCCGTCCCCTGAGTATGAATTCCGTAATTAGTGGAAAGATAGCATAATATAAAAGGAAACCAAAAAAAGAAAAGAAGTCGTATTCTTCTACCGCCGAAAGAAATAAATTCAACGTTTCCATTAATGAACGAAATGTATGAGTCTACCACATTATGAATCGATGTAGATAATATATGAGGGGAGTAAAGTTTATGTAAATGCAAACATCGGACTGTATTTTGCAAACGAAATAAACGGGTAATGATGTATATTTATTTGTTATTTATTGCGGACAAAAAGTGGAAATAATCATAGTTCTTGTAGTGGTCAATTTTTGTGAAAAAAAAAAAAAAAACATTGCTGTGGAGGTTTCCAATACCCCGGTTTTGGGGAAGTTCTAATCGCCCCCCCCCCCCGGCAAACAGAAGGACCCAAATATGTAAACTGTGCCAAACTGGGCGGGCAAAAATGAGGGACTTAGTTGTGCAAGCTGATTTATCCTAAATTTTTTGTAGGTTTCCTATGAGTTTTCTATTGTATTCGAAAGAGTAAGGAGTAAACTTAATGTGCCAAAGGGGAAAAAAAGTATTTGTACACGTGAAAAATAAAGTTTTCTGGGTCTATTTCCGAGTTAATTAGTAAAGTGAAGTGCTAGCAGTATCAGAATTTTTGTAGGAGTTTTTGACACACCTAACACGAAACTGCGAATACAATATAAAAATCTCGTAATTTCTCTGTTAAAAGTGGGTTATTTATTTTCTTTATGGATTATACTTCCAAAATAAACTATTACAGTTGTTTTAAAAGTAATAGAATTTTTTTATTTTTATTTGTTTAAAACAGTAATGAATGTTCCGAACTCAATATTTTTCAATTTTTAAACTTAAAAATCTATCAAAATTTTTGTAATTTTCAGGGTCAATGTGAAATTTTATTCAATAAACCGAATATAATATTTTAGACAAACGTTTTTTTTTAAATTCACGCCCCCCCCCCCCCAAGTGTCACCCATTTTGAAATGTCTAATAAAAAGTAAATAATTAATTTATGTCGGGGAGTTTTATATATCACAAATTGAAGAGAAAAGGTCAATCAATAATATAATCAAATTTAAAACCCCAAAAAAATCGCCTTTTTAGAAATTTACGTGTAAAGTCCGAAGTTTAAAACCTTTAAAAAAAAAAAAAAAGCCTTTTTTTTTTTTTTTTTTTTTTTTTTTTTCGAGGAGTTATAAGCTTTGAAAGATGGGGTGGAATTAATCACTATTTTCACGAAATTTCTGACACTGCTAGCGAAGTGCTAAGACATTGTAAAAAAAAAAACACCTAGTTAGTACAAAACATATTGGCGTTCGGGAAAAACAACAAAGTAAAATTTCGTACATGACGCAATGAAAAATGTGTGTTAAAATCATTGGTAGAGGTTCCCCCCCCAAAAAAAAAGGAAGTAAAGAAAGAACGAAATAAGAAGTGGAGAAAGATAGGTTCTACTGCAAACCGGAAAGAATAAAAATGCAAGAACATTGAATAACCCCAAGAATCGTACGCTGAAAAATGTAAGTCTGTGTATTTCATGTTTCTTCCCATTCGAATGTCGTCTGCTGACATTCAGATAGGCTTTGTATCAATGGTTTAACTAAACTTCCACCAATGGAAAAAAAGTAAGAAATTGCATAAAAAGTAATAAATAACCACTGATGTAATAATTCACCCGTCCCCTGAGTATGAATTCCGTAATTAGTGGAAAGATAGCATAATATAACAGAAACCCAAAAAAAAGAAAAGAAGTCGTATTATCGTCTGACAGCGATCGCCCGATCCATGGCTAACGTGTAGTAAGGTAAACCGGCCCCAAGAAAAAAGAACAAAAAAGTAACTACATGTACGTGAATATCGCCGCATATATAACTCTATTTACCTGAATGTCGTCTGGTAAGTGGTACGGTGAAAAATTAAAGGAACGTGGGACAATTAGAGTTGGAAACACAAGTAAGAGTCGTAGAGTGATAGAGTGTAAGTAAAACCTGGAATATCAGGTTGTATCGTTTCGTTCAGTTTCGTTTCGTTTCGTTTCGTCTCGGTTATACAATTCAAGATAACGTATAGCGTTTAGTTTGTGTTTATGTTTATGGAAAGAAAGAGAAACATAGGGAAGAAACCCCACCACCGTCACCCAAATAGCGAAAAAGACAACGTAAGGTAAGAAAGAAAGAAAGAAAGAAAGAAAGAAGGAAAGGAAAGGAAAGATCCAAACGGAAGTTTTGTTTGTGTAATTAAGTTTGGTGCGTCTCACGTAAATGTCAGTTCAGGTTTTCACACGCGGGTTATAACGAAATCGAAGTAATGTAAATGTGAATTCAATTCCAGGTAACGGATTGTGTTCTGTTTAAAACTAATTTTAATAGAATAAATGCTTTATAATTTGTGTTTATGTTTTATGCTAACCTATGGCAAAGTAAGCGTGCTTCGTTTCAGCGTAAGTCCAGTCCAGTTTTTAGATAAATTCTAACCGGTGTTCGGTTTGTAATGTCTACTGTGAACGGTCAGGAACGGTGTAAGTGAGTCGCGGTGGAAGGATGAATTTTGTAGAGAGAGTTTACTTTACTACCTCCATTAAATATAACCGATTTTTACAGTGGACTCTCACCAGACAGAATATAGGAAACTCCGAGCAGCGAGGTTCTGGATATGTAATAAGCCTATAACATACGGCAGATGTCGTGATTCAGATTGTGACCGATACGGCTGCACCAAATGTAAGCAGGTGCAGTCCTATAAAGGTCGAAGTCGGAGGGGAAAAAATGAGTTCATTTTATTTAGATAGATAGATAGATAGATAGATAGATAGAAGATAGAATAGAAGATAGAGAAGAAGAGATTTTATAGGTTTACATGCTTCGTTAGAGATAGGTTTCCAAGCCATATACATGTAAATGGATACATAATAGCTTATACTTGTGTATATTGGTGAAGTATTCCGTTCCCAAAGCCCTCTAGTTCGAGTATTTAGTTATCATATGGGATCAATTATATATCAAAATTCCAATTACTAGCGTACTAGAACCTTAGATTATTTCAGTTAGTGATTTTCCAGCGTTTAATTATTAAGTATGTAAAATGCACTCACCTTTATCTAGTTGGTGGCATATTGTGTTTCTGTTCGTTTATCTTAGTATTAAACGGTTACGGTTGAGATGGTGTTGAGGGGTAAATTAATAAGGCTAAGTTATTAATGTTAGGCTATTCTTCAAAGCTTAATTAATTAAAGGTGTGTCGGTTTTTAGTAAGTATAGTTATTAATGTGCCGTGTATCGGGACTACTTTGTATCCTTTCAACTCTTCCCTTGGTTCATTTATTAATTAATTAAGATGTTGGGAGTAAAGGGGTTGTGAGTTGTAGGATTACTGGTATGAGGGGATCGCTATTCGTTTTTTATGTCTTATGTAAAGCGTAACCGAATATTTTATAGAAATGAATTTAATTCTGACTATTCTTTCAATATCGCTCCTTTTTTTGGTCTGACGAAGTGGTCCCTTGAATTTTAGTAATTAATGTTTGTTTTCCCAAGGTATTTGAAAATGGATCGTTCCTTGTGATTTGACTTTAGTTTTCTTTTCTTCTTTTCTTGCGTGTGTGTGTGTGTGTGTGTGTGCGCGCGCGCGTGTGTGTGTGTGTGCGCGCGTGCGTGTAAAATTTTAAAATAACTTTTTTGGATGGTGCTGTTGATTTTATTTTTAATTTTAGCCGATACAAAAACATTTTTCTGACGACAGTTATGTGTTTTTTTATGTAGTTGGATAACTAAAAAATACTGTTAACAACTTTGTGTATGCTTTTTACTTGGAAATTGAATCGAAAATTATTTAAATTGTAAAAGCAAACATGCATACATGTATTTTCTACTGAATACTGAGTTGTTGGATTTTGCAAGTTAATGTTTCATCTTTATAGTGAACTTATTGAGACTTTTCCATATGATTTAATGTCATGGTATATGTGTGTTTGCATCTGATCTGGTCTGATGAATACATACATATATATATATATATATATATATATATATATACACAAAAAAAAATTGAAAAAATTGTGCATAGGATTTTTATCTGTTTGCTAATTGTTCCCCAGATGCACATACGTGAATGGTTCACATGACAGATTCATTATATCAAAATTAAGTACAATTTGAAAACACTTTTTTAAAAACCGTGTCAAGCCTGCCTAATGGTTGTCGTACTTGACTCACTGTCTTTAGGTTTTGGTTTAGATATAAGTTGGCGTAGGGTTTTTTTAGTTTTTACTTACAAGAAGTGAACTATTTAAAAAAAAAACACATAATACTCGCATACAAATGTATCAGTTTCTGTATGAATGAAAATATAATATTTATGCGTATTTTGCGACCAGACAACGCTAGGTGGCCTGCTACTATTATATAAAAGGAACTTTGTCTACGTGAGTTCGTTCCCTATCGACTCGAAAACGGTTGGGCAGATTTTTATGAAATTTAACACGGAGGTACTTTATCTGCTTGGCAGTGATAGGTTTTGTATCGGAATATCTTCGATAAGTATCGATAATCGATAATCGAAATAATCCGATAAAAGAAGGAATGATTTTGACCAAAATTAACACATTACACAGCCTAACATCACAAGTGCATTTGGGAAGTTTTATCAACACATAAACCAAAAGACCCGTCATATACAATCAACAGTAGGTTCTTGATATGACAAGCGCGCGTTCGAAATGAATGGTTTTTTTTAGAGCACAATTTGAGCATGATACTTGACTTTTGCAATTTAAACTAAGCCAAAAAATCAACTGTAGGTTATGTACATTAGAATGTACCTATTTACTATGCCTCCCCACGGGCCAGAGTTAGACACCAGGGTCGTTTTTTAACGTGGAGAAAAGGTACAAAAATAAAAATTGTCTCAGTCGTGAAGGATTTCTCCTCCACAGAAAGAGAACAAGAAATGGAAGTGCAGCATCTGAAGAACAGATGGTATTTATTTGCTCCCCCACCGAGAAAATTAGGCACAAGGCCGATTTTTAATGTGAGGAGTGAAGGGAGGGGGAAGGGAAAAAGGGGACCAGCTCCCGAGAGGTGGGAAATGGGAGCTGGTTAAAGGTCAGGCATGTGGGGTTGCCCCCACATCTGGTCTTTGCTAGTCATAGCTAGTCATAGCTTGAAGCATCTGCCGCAACAGATGGTATTTATTTGCTCCCCCACCGAGCAAATTAGGCACAAGGCCGATTTTTAATGTGAGGAGTGAAGGGAGGGGGAAGGGAAAAAGGGGACCAGCTCCCGAGAGGTGGGAAATGGGAGCTGGTTAATGGTCAGGCATGTGGGGTTGCCCCCACATCTTGTCTTTGCTAGTCATAGCTAGTCATAGCTAGTCATAGCTTGCAGTATCTGCCGGAACAGATGGTATTTATTTGCTCCCCCACCGAGCAAATTAGGCACAAGGCCAATTTTTAATGTGAGGAGTGAAGGGAGGGGGAAGGGAAAAAGGGGACCAGCTCCCGAGAGGTGGGAAACGGGAGCTGGTTAAAGGTCAGGAATGTGGGGTTGCCCCCACATCTGGTCTTTGCTAGTCATAGCTAGTCCTAGCTAGTCATAGCTTGCAGTATCTGCCGGAACAGATGGTATTTATTTGCTCCCCCACCGAGCAAATTAGGCACAAGGCCGATTTTTAATGTGAGGAGTGAAGGGAGGGGGAAGGGAAAAAGGGGACCAGCTCCCGAGAGGTGGGAAATGGGAGCTGGTTAAAGGTCAGGCATGTGGGGTTGCCCCCACATCTGGTCTTTGCTAGTCATAGCTAGTCATAGTTTGCAGTATCTGCCGGAACAGATGGTATTTATTTGCTCCCCCACCGAGCAAATTAGGAACAAGGCCAATTTTTAATGTGAGGAGTGAAAGAAGGGGAAGGGAAAAAGGGGACCAGCTCCCGAGAGGTGGGAAATGGGAGCTGGTTAATGGTCAGGCATGTGGGGTTGCCCCCACATCTGGTCTTTGCTAGTCATACTAGTCATAGCTTGCAGCATCTGCCGGAACAGATACTACACTTTGATGGTATTTATTTGCTCCCTCACCGAGCAAATTAGGCACAAGGCCGATTTTTAATGTGAGAAGTGAAGGGAGGGGGAAGGGAAAAAGGGGACCAGCTCCCGAGAGGTGGGAAATGGGAGCTGGTTAAAGGTCAGGCATGTGGGGTTGCCCCCACATCTGGTCCTTGCTAGTCATAGCTAGTCCTAGCTAGTCATAGCTTGCAGTATCTGCCGGAACAGATGGTATTTATTTGCTTCCCCACCGAGCAAATTAGGCACAAGGCCGATTTTTAATGTGAGGAGTGAAGGGAGGGGGAAGGGAAAAAGGGGACCAGCTCCCGAGAGGTGGGAAATGGGAGCTGGTTAAAGGTCAGGAATGTGGGGTTGCCCCCACATCTGGTCTTTGCTAGTCATAGCTAGTCCTAGCTAGTCATAGCTTGCAGTATCTGCCGGAACAGATGGTATTTATTTGCTTCCCCACCCAGCAAATTAGGAACAAGGCCGATTTTTAATGTGAGGAGTGAAAGGAGGGGAAAGGGAAAAAGGGGACCAGCTCCCGAGAGGTGGGAAATGGGAGCTGGTTAAAGGTCAGGCATGTGGGGTTGCCCCCACATCTGGTCTTTGCTAGTCATAGCTAGTCATAGCTTGCAGTATCTGCCGGAACAGATGGTATTTATTTGCTCCCCCACCGAGCAAATTAGGCACAAGGCCAATTTTTAATGTGAGGAGTGAAAGGAGGGGAAAGGGAAAAAGGGGACCAGCTCCCGAGAGGTGGGAAATGGGAGCTGGTTAATGGTCAGGCATGTGGGGTTGCCCCCACATCTGGTCTTTGCTAGTCATACTAGTCATAGCTTGCAGCATCTGCCGGAACAGATACTACACTTTGATGGTATTTATTTGCTCCCCCACCGAGCAAATTAGGCACAAGGCCAATTTTTAATGTGAGGAGTGAAGGGAGGGGGAAGGGAAAAAGGGGACCAGCTCCCGAGAGGTGGGAAATGGGAGCTGGTTAATGGTCAGGCATGTGGGGTTGCCCCCACATCTGGTCTTTGCTAGTCATAGCTAGTCCTAGCTAGTTATAGCTTGCAGTATCTGCCGGAACAGATGGTATTTATTTGCTCCCCCACCGAGCAAATTAGGCACAAGGCCGATTTTTAATGTGAGGAGTGAAGGGAGGGGGA
This sequence comes from Euprymna scolopes, assembly GCF_053919585.1. Taxonomy (NCBI): domain Eukaryota; kingdom Metazoa; phylum Mollusca; class Cephalopoda; order Sepiida; family Sepiolidae; genus Euprymna; species Euprymna scolopes. The sequence goes on along the minus strand of NC_136484.1, from coordinate 142,383,095 downwards.
AGGGAAAAAGGGGACCAGCTCCCGAGAGGTGGGAAATGGGAGCTGGTTAATGGTCAGGCATGTGGTGTTGCCCCCACATCTGGTCTTTGCTAGTCATAGCTAGTCATAGCTTGCAGTATCTGTTGGAACAGATGGTATTTATTTGCTCCCCCACCGAGCAAATTAGGCACAAGGCCGATTTTTAATGTGACGAGTGAAGGGGAAATGGGAACCAACTCCCTGGGGAGTAGGGGAGCTGGATAGTGACAATTGGTATGAAGGGTTGCCGCTTCATTGACCAAGGTCTTATCTGTGGGGTCGCCCCCACATAGGGTCTTTGCTTGCAGTATCTGCCGGAACAGATGGTATTTATTTGCTCCCCCACCGAGCAAATTAGGCACAAGGCCAATTTTTAATGTGAGGAGTGAAGGGAGGGGGAAGGGAAAGGGGGGACCAGCTTCCGAGAGGTGGGAAATGGGAGCTGGTTAAAGGTCAGGCATGTGGGGTTGCCCCCACATCTGGTCTTTGCTAGTCATAGCTTGCAGTATCTGCCGGAACAGATGGTATTTATTTGCTCCCCCACCGAGCAAATTAGGCACAAGGCCAATTTTTAATGTGAGGAGTGAAGGGAGGGGGAAGGGAAAGGGGGGACTAGCTCCCGAGAGGTGGGAAATGGGAGCTGGTTAAAGGTCAGGCATGTGGGGTTGCCCCCACATCTGGTCTTTGCTAGTCATAGCTAGTCCTAGCTAGTCATAGCTTGCAGTATCTGCCGGAACAGATATTACACTTTGATCCCGGCCCAAAGGCCAAGAAAAAAAATGAATTGTTGACGAAGCCAATACGAGATAGCACGTGAGGCTTCCTCCCGGTGCAACGCGATGGACCCTCCAACATCAGCAGGCAGTTAATCGATTTAATTGTATTTTTTTTTTTTACATTGGGTCACCACTTATCAAGGCCCGGAGGCCACTCAGGGATAAGGGTTATTGCGTGTACAGTAATCAATGAGATAGTATTGTAGTAATCAATATTATTGGAGATTTTATAGAGTGTCTTACTTAAGGGGGCGGTTTGTCAGGAATTTGTTTATGTTGGACTTGAAGACATCCAAGTTGTAGTCAGGTGGGAAACAGGCAAACAGAAGAGAGTTCCACAGTCGTGCACTTCTGAGAAAGAAGCTCTGCTCATGGAATCTACGTTTGGATTTAGGCACAGATAAAGAGTGGGGAAAATTTTTGACAGTAGTTTCAGTCAGTGAAACATTGGCGAGGAGGGGAACGAAAGATTGGAGTTCAGACGAGCACTTGCCATGGAAATAACGATGAAACAAAGACAGGCTCGCAACGCCTCTTCTGTGGGGGAGAGGCTGCAGGGAAGAGAAAAGGGCATCCCCCACCGAACCACGAAGTCTATTTTGTACCCTGTCAATGCAGGATAGGCTGTTTTTAGCAGTTCCTGTCCAGATGTGGCAGCAGACCTCCATCCTTATGTAATGTTATGACCCTTTAGGCTGTGATCATAGCATAGTATCTGTTAACTGTGGCAAGCTGGGTCAAGGGTCAAAACATTATTATTATTGTTATTGTATTCTTGTTAATTGATTTGAGCGACGGGTGGTCGCTGGATCAGTTATTATGATTAGAAGAATAAACAAATAAATTGCGGAAGAAATGATTGACGTGTGAATCGCAAAAGAAAGAAAAGAAAAAAGAATTGATGCTCTTTTTCAGGCCAGAAGCAATGGACAGTTTCTGCAAATCCTGAACATTGTTTTTCCAGTTTTTTTTTAACATTTTTTAATGACTGAAGAAGGTTGTTTTATGTAATTACTGAGAAGTTAATGTTCATTGTTAGAAAAAATGTGTATTGATGATTTGATATTGTATTATATAATGTATAATTGTTGTTTTCCAGGAGTCTACAAAATATTAATTAAAAAAAAAAGAAAGAAAAAAAAATCAGAAGATTAGATTAAGATAAAATGGTCGATCTAGTCAAATTAGAATTTTTAAAAGGGGACAGAATTAAATTTACGTAGGCGGTTAACTATTTTTTTTTTTTTTTTTTTTTGGAAGAGATTCACAGGACCCTGCTAGGGGGATTTTTTAATAGGTTTTTCGATTATGAAAAATGCTATTTTCGCCGTCTGTATGTAGCTTGATTAAGCTGACCGGTGTTACGGTTGAAAGATCATATTCTTCGCATACAATAAAGATGGGAGTACTGCAGGCCTACGGGCTTAAAAGGCATGTTGTAGCTGCAACGAGGGTGCGCGATAGAATGCACCCACATAGCATAGGGTCGCTTGTGAGCTTCGGCTGATTGAAAATGCCCAATCTTGGGAGTAACAGAAATTCCAACACAAGAGCGGACGTGTAGTGGTGACGTGGCCATATGTAGTGAATCTGAAGTAGGAGAAAGAATAAGGAAAGAATAAAAAAAAGATAGAATATATGCCGCTGACACGTAAGAACTTTAGAAGTAAAATTTTCCCGTATTGTGAATTAAAGGTTTAAAGAATAACGCCTGTATAAAAGAAGTAAAAAATCTGTCGAATGAGATGTCGGCATTTTTTTTTTATATATAGATAAGGCGGGAGGCGCCTTGATATTGGAATTGGCATGGGATGGCTGAATGACAATTGTTAACGAACATGGGGTTACTTTACTTTACCCACATCCCTGAATGATGCCATATGGGCCGTGAAAAATCGTCCGGCTGAATAAATTATTTAAGACGGGGGACATAGAAAACATATGTCTGCGCCGTATATTTATTGACAAAAGGATGAAAATGCATAGCGGAGATATTATGACATTTTTTCTGGCTCGGAGGTGTTAAGAATAAGGTGAGAATAGGGCGTATAGGAAAAATATATGCCGTACATTTTTGAAAAAAAGGTGGGAAAGGAGTGTAATGTTATAACCCTTTAGGCTGTGATCATAGCGTAGTATCTGTTAACTGTGGTAAGCGGGGTCAAGGGTCAAAACATTATTATTATTGTTATTGCATTCTTGTTAATTGATTTGAGCGACGGATGATCGCTGGATCAGTTATTATGATTAGAAGAATAAACAAATAAATTGCGAAAGAAATGATTGACGTGTGAATCGCGAAAAAGAACGTGAAAATAGAAAATATATGTAAACATTATTTTGGGGTTTTGAATAAGCAAATAACTAGGTGGATTAGATTGGTATGAGACACGTAACTAGATGACGTAAGAGAACACGTGATGTAGTTAGTTTTGGAGAGATTCAAAGAGTTGAGAATTGACCACCAGAGCGGACAGACGTCTAGACAGGGGTGGACCGACAGCTAGGAACGGGCTGTATGAACAGAAAATGTAGACTAACTACAGATCCTGTGAAAACCAATTGAGACAACTGTAATAAATTTATATTATAAAAATATAAAGAGTTGTTTTAATGGTTTCACAAATAAGAACAGTTGTCTCAATTATATGGTGCTGATCGCTTCATGGTTCGTCACGGAGCAGCGGGAAGATACAGAAGATCTCTTCAAGAAAAAAGGTATGAAGCATATATTATTCTTCTTATATATGAACTGTAAAAATATCCCGTGTGATAAGTCTGATACAACATGACTCGGTTTGCACGTCAATATCTTGTCCTCTGGCTAAACAACATACATACGATTTATACGTTTTTATCTGTCTGTTAAAACAACAATATCTTACATCCACTAGATAACACATGACACGTTTTAATATATCATCTCCTCAAAATATAAACCAATATACAACACTTGGACGTACTTGGCTTTTATACGATAGAGAATTGCATCAGTAGTGAGATATCTTCTGGAGCGGTAGAAGGATCCCACCATTTTCCCAGTGTCCCTGGCAACAGATTTGATGTACGTGTTCCATTTCAGATCAGGAGTAAAGGTCAAACCCAGAAGCTTGTCAAAACATGGAGCCTCCCCAAGACGAGAGCCATCCATTTCAATTAATGCCAGATGGGGATCAGAGCGTTGATGATGTAAAGATAGAATCTTGGTTTTGGATGCGTAAAAGTGACCAGCCACCTCTTCCCACGCGCTCAAGATCCGTTTATATGTCGATGTCCCATAAGATTTTGTGATTTACGTTTTCAACTTCTACTGCCGGTTTGTGCTTATACCATTTTTCTCGGTGTTCAAGATGAAGTTGTTTGCATAATTCTCTGTGTACTGCCTTCCTCACTTGATAAGGTCTGTTTTTTTTATTCTATTGGGGCTAGTTCGGTCTTTGCTTTGATGGGGTTAGTTCTTATCGCGTTATCTTAATCGGCTGTTATTAGCGATTCAGTTTCTCTGTTTAGGTTTCCTTTTCGTAGCAATGTATAATGTGTTCGTTAGTCTAATCTTTTGTCATCCTTATGAATCGTCTGTGTAGCTGTTGCTCTTCTCGTTTTTCTTTTCTCGTTTCAACCCTTGCATGTTTTCTATCATGTTCATTTTTCCAGTGTCTCTTGATGTCCTCTGCATTATGTATTTTTCTGATTCGTTTTTGTGTAATTTACACTGTTTTTTTTTTGTTTTTGTTTTTGTTTTTTTTTTTGTATAGAAGCCAAACCTTTTCCTCCATCTTTCTTTTTCACATAGAGTCGGTTGGCATCATCTTTTGGGTCCTGGATACAACCTTAAACTATATCCGATGGTGAGACCCCAGCTTAATTGCCATTGCTCCCAGGTCCACTCCGACCCGGAGTGGTAGTACCTGTTAGGGTCCTAACTATGGATTGAATAGAAACTGACTTGAAAAAAAAATATATATTCTATAAAAACTTTTTCCTCAAAATCACTGGATTCGGCATTAAATAACCTAAAAAGTGTTGATATGCCGTAAAACAAAAACAACCAAACCAGCCATCATCTTTTGAGTTTAGTGCATTGTACATGGTCATAAGTCTCCTGGTCTCCTAGTAGAGATGACTCAGTTCCTTTTTGGTCCAATCTGTAAACAACTCATAGTATCTTACTAGTGACACTAGCCATGTGTTTATTATATCTTTTATAAATATTATATTATATAGTTAAATTTCTACGCCTTTTCTTGTTTTGCTGAGGAATTCCTTTTCAATTTTTCTTTCATTTCTGTTGCTTTAATGGTTTCTGCTTTTAGAACTTCTAAATATTTGTAGGTGTTATGTTCACTTAGTTTTTTTTTTCGTCTTCGCTTAATTTGGTTGTTCCATAACTTCCGTTGCCTCCAGCTTTCCTCTTCTCATACCTAGCAGTACACACTTTTTTATACCAGATTCCATTCGGATATCAAGGCTAAAGATTTTGGTTGTGTTTATTAGCGTCTCTAGTTCCTTTTTTGTTATTTCAAAAATGTTCAGATCGTCCATGTACATTAGGTAGTTCATTCTTTATCTTTATTAGTCGATTGTATTCTTTACTTAAATGGTATCAAGATATATATATATATATATATATATATAAAGCTGAATGTGTGTGTGTGCGTGTGTGTGCGTGTGTGCGCGTCTGGTCACGAAGAGGCTCCTACATGGTTGACTATTTTAAAAAACTGATTACATATAATGATAGATGTATTGAGACACAGGAATGGGTATGTTTGATCTGGCAGAACGGTGGTTCATTAAAATTGTGGGGTCAACGTTCGCGCCTGGTCCACAAAGTATGGAAATAAAAAATTTTAAAATTAAAAAAAAACGTTTACAAATGTTTTTGATATAGATGTACATAAGAATACTTTGATAAGTATGTTTTAACTTAAATAGGGATGGTATAATAAAATTGTGGGGTCTGCGTTCACGCTTGGCCTCCATGGAATGGAAATAGGCATAAACTTTAATAAAGACTTTTCATATCTATCTGCGTAAGTATACTTTGATAATTATGTTTCAGTTTGAAGAAATATAGTATAATAAAATTATGGGGTGTTCGTTCGCATCTGACCCCCATAGAATAGAAATATGTCACAAAGTTTAACAAGGTCTTTTTAATGTAGATCCACAGAATATTGTGATAAGTGTTTCAGTGTGAACAGGTATGGTATAATAAATTATAAGGTTTATCTATTTTATTTTTACTTTCATCATATTTTGCTTTGGTTTTGATACCCTCATATTCGAAGCTATCTCTTTACAACCCTTCCTTTTCATAACCTATCATACTTTCAGAAATCAGAGACCATTTTCTGTAGGCCGTTTTTGAACCCAGTCAACGACGGGTACCTTTCCTAGTATATATATATATATATATATATATATATATATATATATTGTCAAGAGAAAAAAATAACAAAACAAAAAAAAATTGTTCAACCCCAAGTGAATGTGTACTGTTCTTTTTTTAAATAATGTTAACAAGAGCTGTTAGTTAACATAAAAGAAGACTGCATCTAAAATAAGAGAGAAGATTATCATTAAAGATGATCATTAAAGATTATCATGTCGAAAAATTAGTAGTTATTTTGAAATTGAAATCTGTTATCAAGTAAGATCTTTTACTTACTTGTTGTTTCATCAAATACTTTTGCATGCAAAATCCGATCCCGCATTTTGCTAATTCCTACCCTCTGATGAGAAGGAAAGTATTTCTTCGAAACTCCGCGGATTAAGAACTATCCACTTATCAAGTGTTTCCTTTTCAGATGTTTTTAACTCTTTTTCAAAGCGTTTTTAACATGTTTTATTAACTGTTTGCTCGTATATATATATATATATATATATATATATATATATATATATATATATATATATATATATATATATACTGCCAAACTCCTCCCACAATTTTGGGTATAAACACTTAGACAATAATGTTAATCGGTCATAATAGGGTTCAAAGTTGAAAAAATTGACCGCTTTTTTTTTGGGGGGGGGGCTCAACATACACCTCCAAACACCCGGGCAACGCCGAGCTGAAATGCTAGTATTTCTATAAAAGTGAAAGTGTCTGTCTGTCTGTGTACATTTCCCTACATAATAACTCTGCCAATTTTTAGTCTACAGACTCGAAAATTGATATAAAGCGTATGGAGATTTGGGAAAATCTTTGTAATCCGTTTCCGGACAGAAATTTGGCTGTTCAGGGGTCAAAGTTCAACGATTTGACCTTTGAAAACTCTACCAAACTCCTCCAACAATTTTGGGTATCAACAATTGAAATTTTAGATATAGGTTCCTTGAACATGGATCTAACTTAATAACTTGATTTAAGCCCAAAACAATACATGTTAAGGGGTCATAATAGGGGTCAAATTAAAAAAAATTAACCTCTGCGGTCTCTACTAAATTACTCAGACAATTTCTGATCTAAACATTTGAAATTTTTTATAAAGGATATTCAGAGATAGGGCAAGATTTTTAATCGGTTTGAGTCGAAAATGTGAGCTACCAATATATAAATGTATGTATGTTTTCATGTCTGCCTAAAACTTTCGACAGATGCGACGGATTTTCACAAGATCAGTATCGTTTTGAAGCTCGACCCTTCATACGACAAATACCGAAAAATTGACTAAAAACATTAATATTTTTTTCGCCGATATTTTCGAAAGTCATCCCCTCTTTTCGATTGTCTAGCCTTACTTTAAACCTGCAATTTGGTTTGGTGGTCGTCGTAACAGCAAGGACGTCAGGTTTTTTCCCCGTTCTTTTCCTCCTTCGCGATACGAGTTCGAGCCTGCTTTCCGAATACCACTTTTTTTTTCAACACACACCTCCAAACAGCCGGGCAACGCTGAGCACCCATGCTAGTATATATATATATATACTGATTTCAAAAGTTAAAATAAATAACTTGGATGCCATCAGCTATATTCGAAACCAAAACATTTAGCGTTCCATACACTTTGTGCTATCGACAGATATACAAGAAGATTTAAAAATAAACCACTTCATGCTATGAATAAATTTGCGCATGCATAAAAGTAATAGAAATATATCGCAAGTTGAAATGAATATTTTGTATTTCACCTTACCGAGATTTTTCTGTACGCATTCTTCATTCATCCAAACAAAGATTTTACTCGTTATAAACAATCCTTTGTGTATGATTACTATTTCTTGTTAATTTCAGTGTCATGTGACCAGTAGTTTAAGAGTTTATCGGTTAAATATTTTCACACACACATACATATATGTACTGTTGTATTTATATAGAAAAATGCGCACCATTATACTATTAATTATTTTGAAAGTTTTAATTAAAACATATCCCGATTATTCTCTCTAATTAAGTAGCTGATCCTAAATTTTCTTATCTTTCTTTTTCTCTCTCTCTTTTTCCGACTTTACTAATATGCACGAATTTAAACATAATGTTAACAAGCATCTCACCGCAAAACTCCCCACTTAGAATGCCTCTAATTCACAATGGTTCTTTACGTATCAGTGTCTTGTTTGGGGATGGATTACGTAGTTCTGCCTTTCTCCATTTGAGAAGGGGTAATTTATTGCTAATAGCCTGAGACGCCCTTACTGAGAAATGCCGACGGGATGTTCGGGTATTTTTGGAGAGGTCACGATTCTTTTCCTCTGGAGCCCTGGCTTTTCAGGTCGTACTTTCCGATCCTTGTGTCACTTCACCCTACCGTGGGAAGGAAGATACATATAACTCATCAAAGGAAGGTGCAATATGGAATCCTCATTTATTTACATCCTCACGAGTACAAAGTTGGATAAAAAGTATGTTTTTAGTGTGGGTATATCGAGTTGCGTCAATGAGGATGCATTCACTCTTGTCATAGGACAATGCGACTATTTCTTAAATTATATATTTTGAAATAAGGCTAGTCAAATATTCATTGATCAATGCTAGGCTTTGTTTCGTCATTTTCTTGCTGTATGGGTTGAAAGACAAATATAGATAGAAAGAAAGAGGAGAATACAGAGAGAGAGAGAATCAGACAGACAGTAAGACAGAGAGAGAGGGAGAGAGAGAGAGGGGGGAGGGAGAAAGAGAGAGGCGAGGAGAAGAGGTCTGTTAAAATATCTATCCTGTTCATCCATAGATCCAATGTAGAATATAGTTTTATGTCTGGGTAAGGATAAATATATAGTTGTGTAGTGTTCGCATCAGTAGCAGCCTCCTTCTTCTCATCCACCGCCTCCTTCTCCTCCTCCTCCTCCTCCTCTTCTTCTTCTTCTTCTTCTTCTTTCTCTCTCTCACTTTCTCTCTCTCTCTCCCCCAAACCCTAACGCAGCTAACGCAGAATGGTGATAGCGAAATGCCAGTGCACTGCAGCAGTGCACTTTTCAGTCCGCCCGACATAAAAGCTTGCTCTGTCTGCAGGTATAGTCGCTCAAGCGGCTATCTTCTGCTGCTGCTGGTGCCGGTGGCAGTTGATATCTAAGAAACAAAATTTATCAAAAACAAACAAAAAACAAACAAACAAACAAACAAACAAACAGAAATCTAAAAAAAAAATAAAATAATAATAATAATAATAATAATAAGGACAGACAGACTTGCTTTTGTTACGAAATATCTTAGGCCGCAGTCACCAAACTGGCAAACTCCACGCGGACAACACAGAGAATTTCTTTCGTTTTGCAGAAGAGTCAGTCAGCGGGTGAGACTTAGACTAAATTACTATTTTTTATTTATTTCTAATTATGTTTTCTTTATATATATATATATATATATATATATATATATATATATATATATATATATATATATATATATATATATATAGATGAATGTTTGCATATATGTATATCTGTATATTATTATTATCATCATTATTATTATGTACTTACTAGGAGTTTTCCCACAGGCTATTAGAAAAGATTTCTCTGTCAACAATCTATGGCGTTCGCTGGAATCTGAGTGACAGCAAGTGTCCCCAAATTTCCAGTACTCACCACGTATTTTAATAACCTTTGCAAATTAGTTTGCATGATTGCAACAGCCGTTTGCCATTGGTTTCTCATTGACAACAACCATTGGTCTTCACTGGAATGTGAACGACAATAAACCTTCCCAAGGTCCCAGTCCGCTTCGCACATCCGGTGGATGTCTGGTTAGTGCTTTCCCTCCTCGGTCTTTACACCCTCTTTGACTGTTCACGACTATTTTGTGTGGTTCCAGTTAATGGCGACACTATTTTGTTTTGTTGGGGGAGTTTTCTTGGTCTTAGTGATGTTTCTTTGTGTTGTTGTTGTTGTTGTTGTTGTTGTTGTTGTTATTATTATTATTATTATTATTATTATTATTTGTTGTTGTTATTATTGGTCTTATTATTATTAATGTTATTATTGTTGTTATTATTGGTATTATTATGATTAATGTTATTATTGCTGTTATTATTATTATTATTATTATTATTATTATTATTATTATTATTATTAGTGTGATCGTTGTTATTATTTTCATTACTGTTGTTATTATAATTATTATTATTATTATTATTATTATTACTGTTATTATTGTTGTTGTTATTACTGTTGTTATTGTTATTATTATTGTTATTGTTATTATTACTGTTATTATTATTATTATTATTATTATTATTATTATTATTATTATTATTATTATTATTATTATTTATTTATTAATTCATTTATTTATTTATTTATTTATTTTATGGTGTGTCAACATTCCCAGTCAAAATAACTAGAAAAGAGTATTCTTCGCCAGTGTTCATATTCGCTATTTATCGAGATGCATTGCTAAAATATTCGTATAAGTCTAGCGGGACCTGTGGAAATTCCTCAGCGGTATCTTTCATATGTAATATATTGCGTTCAGCGGGAATGGAGACTCCGCGATATTTTCGCAGTCCTGTTAAAATTGTAAAAGTATTTATCTAAGAATATATTTGGTTATTACACTTTATCTCCAATATCCTTATAGAAGTTTGTGACATATTACTATTGTATTAACGCCCGGCGCGAACGGAAACGCCACGATATCATTATACTAACTTTAGGCAGAACAGATACTACCCTTGCATTATAGCCAGAAAGCCAAGAGGTATATTTTAGTTTCACGGTCCAAAAGCAACATCATTTTGTTTATTTTAATTTTTTTTACATTGCGATTTCGGTGATCGGGATATCCTATTTATGAAAAAGGAAGATAAACGGTGATAACTAGAGCTAGGACAACAGCATATTCTTTTCATTGTTTTGACTCTTGACTGTGTATCTGTTGATATCTTATATGCTTTTATATAGAGTAATGTGGATCTCGGTTGATTAACTGTGTCGGATATATACTCGAGTGTCAAAACAATGAAAAGAATATGCTGTTGTCATAGCCCCTGTGATAGCATACCAGAGACATTAAATTAGCGTATCTACATACTAATTTAATGTTAGTGGTATGTTATCACTTTTTATCATTCTTTTTGAATAAATAGGATCGGCCAATCGAATAATTTATAATCTGGAAACTGTGACACATGTACGTACATTAAGGGTACTACGGTATTGATATATATATATCATAGAATTATTTCAGTAATTTTCATATATTGATTATTATTATTATTATTATTATTATTATTATTATTATTATTATTGTCACCATATCTAATGATAATATATATATACTAGGAGTTCAGCCCAGCTTTGATCGAGCCCTATGTATTGTTTATAACTTTATGTGCATATCGGCCTTGATAAGTGGTGACGTTTATGTAAATATATATATATATATATATATATATATATATATATATATATATATATATATATATATATATTAATAAGTTTCACTCATGTCCAGGTAACCTATATATGAAATTTAAAGTGTCCAGACACAGAATTGTAAAATTTCAAATGTTTAGACCCAAAATTGGTGAATAGTTTGTTAGAGACCGCAAAGGTCAAATATTTTGAACTTTGACCCTTTGGCAGCCGAATTTTTGGCCAAAAACCGACTCAAAAGCTTGTCCTATGTCAGAATAAACTTTATGTAAAATTTCAAATGTTTAGACCAAAAATTGGCTGAGTAATTTAGTAGAGACCACAGAGGTTAACTTTTTCTTAACTTTGACCCCAATTTTAATCCCTTAAAATTTATTGTTTTGGGTTCAAATCAAATTAAAATGTTTGATCTATGTCCAAGTAACCTACATTTAAAATTTAAATTGTTTAGACTCAAAATTGGCGGAGGAGTTTGGTAGAGTTTTTAAACATCAGATCGTTGATCTTTGACCCCTTACCAGCCAAATATCTGGCCGAAAACTAATTAAAAAGATGTCCCAAATCTCAATACCTCTTATGTCAAATCTCAAGTCTGTAGACTGAAAATTGACAGAGTAGTTTGGCAGGGTAATGTACACACACAGACGTACACACACACAGACAATTTCACTTATCTATTTATATCTATAAAAGTGAAGTGTCTGTCTGTATGTGTATCTGTGTATCTGTGTGTGTACATTTCCTTACGCAATAACTCTCTCAATTTTAAGTCTACAGACTCGAAATTTGTATATACAGGGTTCTGAGATTTGGAAAATCGATGTGATCGGTTTTCGGCAGGGAATTTGGCGAGTAAGGCGTCAAAGTTCAACGATTTGACCTTGGAGAACTCTACCGACTATTTTCGATCTAAACACTTGAAATTTTAGATATAAGTTCCTTAGACATGGATCTTACTTATTAACTTGATTTGAGCCCAAAACAATAAATTTTACGGTGTCATAATATGGGTCAAAGTTTAAAAAATTGACCACTTCTTTTTGTTTTTTTGCTCAACATACATCTCCAAATACCCTTGGAGTCTTAGATAACTTGGAGTTTTAGATATAGGTTCCTTGGACATGGATCTAACTTAATAACTTGAGCTGAGCCCAAAACAATAAATTTAAAGGTTTCATAATATGGGTACAATTTTTAAAAATTTGACCGTTTGTTATATATATATATATATATATATATATATATATATATATATATATATATATATATATATATATATATATATATATATATAATGTTTCGCTATCTCTGTTTAGACAGGCTTACGCTCTGATATGAGCATTTTCATGACAGTTTTCTATGTCTTACTACTTCCATGCTAGCTCATAACAAATTAAAAACAGGTGTTTTGTTAATGACATCATCATTAGAAGATTGCTTCACAATGCTAACGGACTATTTCTATCCGGTTTCGCTTTTAATTATCATGTATCCTACTCTCTGGTAGACCTCCGGAATGTCAGAGGGGAGCAAACAGATGCTATACCTTGTTGAATGCATTGGGAACGTGCAAAGCATGAACGTTCAGCTCCCTGACACATATTCGCATACCTAAATATATACACACCAAGTAATTCACAAATGGTCACTTATCTGCTCCAGCCGACCTCAACGTTGCTTCACTTCGGTGATCTAACGAGAATCGGTGTGTCAATGTGATTATTCCGTATAATATATATATATATATACATATATATATATATATATATATATATATATATATATATATATATATATATATATATATATATATATATATATATATATATATATATATATAGTTTTTTGTTGATTTTTAAACGATATTGAGGTTAGCGTCTTCACCTTGAAGATCGGATTTTTTTTTTTTTTTTTTTTTTAGAAATTGCTCATTTTTTTTATTTTGGACGTAAACAAGTAATATTTTTATTTATTTATTTATTTTTAAAACAGTAATCTACGTACATGTGTGTTTCGGGGCCCTACATGTTTAAATAAAATAAATAAATATATATATATATATATATATATATATAAACATATATATATATATATATATATATATATATATATATAATTTAAAGGAGATTAGAACAATAGTCTAAAGAGCAGAGTGTATTTTAATGTAATAGTAAAATTACTAGTTTAATTAAAATACAGGGAAAGAAAAAGTGCTCGTTGTAATTTAGATATATAATAAGCTCGATAGATAAATACCCTAGAGCTAATTTAATATTTAGTAATATGATTGATTAATATATATATTTAGTAATGTGATTGATTAATATATATATATATATATATATATATATATATATATATATATATATATATATATATATACTTGCATGGGTACTCGGCGTTGCCCGGGTCGACATAAAGTTCCGCTTTGAACACACCTACTATACTAAGGATCATTTTCATCGTGGGTAAAGTCGATACCCCCCCACACACACACACACAACAATTTCAAAAATAAAAGAACAGATAAAAACATGTAAATGTAATCGCCTAAAAAAAGAAGTACGTGATACCTTCTCCACCAGGTGAGATTCTAACAATAGTAATAATCATTTATTTATGGGCATCCGAAATGGCCAGCTTAAAAAATATGCGAAGGGAATGCGGTATTATATCGGAGCACACTTACACATTTCCTTTACCTTATCTCCTCCCACTTTGCCGTCGATGGCCGTTCAACAGTCGACTGAAGTAAAAGATTCCTCCTAAGGAAATATCCTCATCTCGAGAAAGTTCTTCCACCGGCAATGAACAGCCGTAAATAAAAATAAAAAAAAAATAAATAAAAATATTAAGTTTTCTTTAAAAAAGAAAACTAATTTTTTTCTTGTACTTTCAGCTAACAATTTACGCTTTTAGTAGACATATTTTTACGCATTCTTTAAATATATATATATACACGACGGTTCTAGGTTCAATCCTTGGCTTGGGAGAGATGCTAGTCTAGCGGCACTGATGAGTTGTGATACAACGAAACAGGACTGTATGTCGATGACTACAAATGTACATATATATATATATATATATATATATATATATATATATATATATATATAATTTCTGTGGACCCCCCCCCCCCAAAAAAAAAACTTGACTGAACAAAAAGTCTTGAAAAAAAATTGTACTTACACCTAAGAATTTACGATGAAAAAAGTAAAACTTTCATCTTTTCTTGAAGAAAAAAAGCAAACTTTTTGTTGATAAATATTTTACAAAAAAAAAAACAGAAAAAAAACAAAATATATAAAATAAAATAAATAAAAATATTTTCAGTCCTTTAAAGGTAGGTTTTTGTTATTTTTTTATTATTTATATTTGTATTTTTTCCGGTTTGTTTGTTTTTAAAGCGTCTGTTAGAACGCTTGGCTTAAACCGATGATTACCGGTCTCGCCCGATCCATGCTTGACGGGAATTCCCGAGAATCAGGGTCAAATTATGCAAGAGTATCGAATATTTAAAAATAAACCAAAACATCTTTCTGTCTACACGAAATTATTTTTTCAGGCTAGAAACGTCTTGCGATTACCAAATTAATTTATTTGGGAAGAGTTTGTTTTTTTATCTTTCGCACTTCAGAACGTATAAAAAACTACTCAGGGGAAATAACTCGTTACATAACGTTTCATAAAAAATAGGTGTCGGAAGTAATAATTAAAAATAAATTTAATTAAATATATTATCAATATAATTGTTATTTAGAGTTGATGAAATAACAATCTTAAATAGAACATTTCAAACAACTCTCTCGCTAGAAACTTAAACTAACATGCATTTATTTAGTACAATTGATTTTCCTTAATATAATAAACAAATAAAATGACCTCTTAATCGTATATTTTTTAAAGAATCATACTATGTATAGAAATAAATGAAATACTAAACAAACAGACCTTTTGTATATATTAATCAAATTGTGAACAAACAAACAAACAAACAAACAGGAATACGAAATTATATATATATATATACATATATATATATATATATATATATATATATATATATATATATATATATATATAATGAATGTATCTTTGTATTTTCCTAGATGTAACTCCACTGAAACTCGGGTGTTAATCAAATAGTGCTCAATGATAAG
The DNA here is from genome assembly GCF_053919585.1 of Euprymna scolopes. Taxonomy (NCBI): domain Eukaryota; kingdom Metazoa; phylum Mollusca; class Cephalopoda; order Sepiida; family Sepiolidae; genus Euprymna; species Euprymna scolopes. Next base: position 142,367,323 of record NC_136484.1, on the reverse strand, counting down.
CATAGCATAATTATAGTATGTTTATTTATACAAACGTTATTGGCTACATACATGTACATATGTAACAAATAATGTATATATGTGTGTGCGCGTGTATGTGTGTACATATCTACTCACACATACACACGTACACACACACACACATATATATATATATATTAGTGTTGGGACGATTAATCGGAATCGGGAATTGGAAAAATTGGAATATTTGGGTGTATCGGAATCGGAAAAAAATTGTATCGATTTTACGATGCCAAAACGATTCTTTTAATTGTTTTTTTTTTATGTGATTTTGTTTAAAGCTAAATTTTCCATTGCTGGTAATAATGATAAAATAGTAAATATTTATTGATTTTAAACCAGCAGTGAAGCTAAAATTGATATATCATCCTCCCACAAATATATTTTTACGTTTACGAAAATATTTGCACATTTTACATGTATGTTTTTACGGAAATCAGAGAAAAAATGCAACTATATAATTAAATATTTAGAGATTTATAAAGAATAGGAATCGGAGTCGGTAATTATATGGAAATCGGAAATTTAGTATGGAATTGGTAATTGTATCGAAATCGGGAAAAATATTGGAATCGTCCCATCACTAATATATATATATATATATATATATATAAAATATATATATATATATTATTGTTATTATTATTACATGTATACACGTATAATATTATAAAGTGATAAAATATATTGTGTAAAAATTTTTCAGTAATAAAATATCTGTGAATATAGCCTAACAGTTCCTTGTAGAGGTGAAATGCAAACGTTTGTGTGTAGCTTTACCATAAACATAGAAATAATAGTACTAATTATGTCAGCCCTTTAAGAATTCGGTTCTTAATATTGAACATCCTAAGTTGAAATTTAAGTCGGTCACACGTTCATATGTGTAGATTATGGTATTATAATCATAAGATCACTCTCGCGGGCTAGACATTTATATAAATATTAATTTCAACTGTATTTCTCGCGGTTAATGTTGGCTGTGTGGTTTGTTCCTTGCTAATGGATTCGGTGGCCAGATTTGAATCTCCCGACCGGCTGTGATAGTAATTCCCTGCACTGATGATTCCCAAAAGGATGAAACACTAGTGTCGGCAGGTATTAAAAAAATAATTATAGTAATAATTATATATTTACCAAATTTCCACTACTAAAGATTACTACGATATTTTCCCATTGACTCTGTACACTCGTTAACTCTTATCCTCGAGTGGCCTCCAGGCCTTGATAAGTAGTGACTCCTTGGTAAAAATATAATAAAGACCAACATGTGTTTATATATATATATATATATAAATATATATATATGTGCGTGTTTATATATATATATATGTATATATATATATATATATATATATATATATATATATATATATATATATATATATATATATATATATATATATGTGTGTGTGTGTGTATATGTATAAGGAATGAAAAAATACCAGCGATGGTTGACGTTATGTTTTAAGAAACATAGAAAAACCGAATGAAATTATTAAAAAAATCAACGTTTCAAGTTTCAAAGTACATAGAAAGACCACACACAAAAACGACTATATTCATTACTACTCGCACCACAATGATAAAATAAAGACGGGCATGATTATTGTTTTTTTTCTTGCGTGCCTTTAGAATATGCAGTCCCCAATATCTTAATGATGAATTTCAATATATTACGAATGTTTTAAGAAAACTACAGTATCCATCCTATTTCATTTCTTACGCAAAGAAAAAAGCTACGAAAATACACTATAACATAAACACACAGAAAAATAAAACAAATACCTCACTATTAAACAGACATCTTTTCATTCCCACCCACACCAAAAATACAAAAATCTACGACACTCTTAATAGACTTGGTTTTCACTTGATACAAACAACTTCCTCAACCATAAAACAGACATTAAAAACTACCAAGCACTCTCCCAAAACCCTCACATCCGATGCCAGTATATATTCCATCCCATGTAACAACTGTCAACAAGCGTACATAGGTGAAACACAACGAAAGTTGAAGTTAAGACTTAACGAGCACAGAAGAGATATAAGGAATGGTAACGCCCTAAATGCACTCTTTTGCCATTGTGCAGAACACGATCACTCATTTAATTTAGATCAAGTGAAAATTATTAAACACGTGATAGATAGAGCTAAAAGAAGACTTTTAGAATCAGCACTAATATTGAATACTAATACTATTACGCAAAGAAAAGGCTTCTACCATTTAACCCCTAGCATAGGGAAAATAATAATCAAAGAGCAAGGTATCAGGGCGGATCCTGGCTAGCCGTTTTTCCTTGAATGTTTCAGGAAAATGAGTAGGTTTGCAGAAGAAAAAAAAAATGTACATATTTATTTTAACGCATTTTTAAAAGTGTATATATAGACATCGAACAACCCAACCTTCCCATACGCACACATCTTTGTCCTTCCCGACATGGGTAGGATTCAAAAACTGTCTTTTTCGCACGATCTCTGACTTTTTCTTTTCTTACATTTTTATTTCAATTATCCTGAAGATGTCCTCCGAAATAAGGACGAAACGTTGATTTTTTTAATAATTTCATTCGGTTTTTCCATGTTTCTTAAAATATGTATATATATACAGGGTGACCCAAAAACACGGGCCCCCACTAATTAGGCCCCGTTTCTTAATGTTTTGTCTGAATGAAATGAAACTTTGGTCATAACTAGTTTATTATATTCAAAGCATCACATCAAAACACAAGGGTCTTTGGCCTTTTTTTCTCCGTTGACTGTAAAATGCTCAGGAAAACAATTGAATGTCCTCTGTTTTTTTTGGGGGGGGGGCACCCTGTGTTTATATATATATATATATATATATATATATATATATATATATATATATATATATATATATATATATAAATATAAATACATGTTGGTTTTATTATAGATTAGATTATTATTATTTTTATTATTATTATTATTAGTTATTATTATTATTATTATTATTATTATTATTATTATTATTATTACTATTAATTACTCACTACAGGAGTCGTTACCAATGATCTCTTACTGATATAACAGATAGTGTTCCATGGAATGTGTGCAACACCAAGTCATCAGCTCCTTTCGATCATTGTTGCAAATCACTTTGCGTTCTCGTAGCTCTCGTTTATCATGTATTTCTCGCTCATAACGGCCGTTAGTCTTATCTGGAATTTAAGTGCTTATAAGCATCAGGTTTCTATTTAGATGCCTATTTTGCCTTACGGCTCATGCATGAAGAAACGCGTACACCCGTAATTTTATACACACCACCGCCACTATCGTCACCGTCTTCTTAGCGTAGACTAGAAAACAGATATGTGTTCATTAAATCTATTAGCTAAAATATGCTCCTTCCGTCTGCATATTTTAGCTAGTCTAAAGGATAATTCCATGACAAACAAATATAAATGCCTCTCAGAGGAGTAAAAAATGCATGACATGATGGTTTTCGGCCTTAGAACGAATACTATATTACACATTTGAGATAATGCGAAGGTAATGCCTGTGAATATGGCATTGTGGTCCCAGAACATATACTACACTTCCCTACAAAAGAAGACTAGTTTGTTAGACTAAGAGGATGACACCATGACGAACGAAAATGCTTGGGAAGATAATCACAGTCACAGAACAGATACTACACTACCCATTCCAAAAAGAGTGTGGTAATACCTGGGAGGATGGTATTCTGATCACAGAACAAATACTACACTTGCTCCCAATGAATTGGGTTTAATGTTTGGGCGGTTCATATCATGATTACACTACTTCACAACAAAAGGCGTCGCATTTGTGTTAGGTCACACCATAATGTAATGCTGAAGACGAACTTTTCAGGTGTCAGAATAACAAGACTGCTGAATACATACTAAGTCCGAAAATAGATGTACATTTCATTCATCGATTCTCCTATTGGCGAGACGACATAGACAAGGTCTTGACTGTTGCTCAGTGCAGTCCGTTTCACAAGGTCGTCGTCTTCCTTTCTGCCCACTTCCCCTTACAGCAAAATACTGAGAAAAAGAAACAAGCTCTCTGGAACAAGTTTTTCGGCAGTTTCTTTGCTGACTGATGTGCAGTTATCTAGGCCAGGATGAGATTTGATGTCACCTCTAATGCGTAACGCACAGTGGTGCAAAGTCAGCATCATATCTGTTTCTGAATGTGAGAACTGGGTTGACCTGAGATCATCAACACATGCGTTGGTATCTGTATTTCGTCAGATTTCTTTTTCAACGTCTGAACAACAATCTTAGTTGACTGTGTAGAATACAACAACTGTGGTTGATGTGGATTGAGTTGTGGTACAAAGTCGATCTGGATGGGAAGAAGTCAGTGCAGTTTCTCTTTGAGGCAGAATTTATTGTCCCCGTATGGTTCAGCTTCAATGACAAATTCGCTGAGCAAAGAGGCGTACCGTTCCCAAACATCAAGCAGTGTATATATGTCACCTCGAGCCAGTCCAGTTGACACTTCAGACGCGGCTTTGTCGAAGCAGATATCTCTGGGCGTTTGTGCTCTGCTTGTACAGGACTTGGATGCTTTTCTATTGAACTGAACGTAATACTGAAGATGATATCTGGCATCTGCCGCCACAAAATCACAAACTCCTGTTAGACGACATCGCATAACATGGTCTGTTTGAGCTCCTTCAAGAATTTTGTCAGAAACCTCAAAAGTGGCTACTAAATATGTTTTTTGTAGCTTTTCTTTTGGCAAAGATGCACAAGTCCGTGTTCATAGTGGAAGATTTACTGCGTAATGATGGCTTCGGTGATGGACTCTTGGGTGCAATGTTTGAGGCAAGGGTGCGTTCATACTTTGTTCTGAGCTTTGTTGGTTTCAAGGAACTTGTGAAGGTAGAATAACAGTCTTTGTGGTTCATGACTTCAGTCTCTGGTGATTTCCTCAAAATCAATGGTTTGAATTCTTTTGATAGTGTAGAAGTTTTCAGCATAATTCTACTTCTTGCGTTCTGCAGCAACTTTACGGTCTCTTTGTATTCCAACTTCTCCAAGTTTTCTTGCAGGTTTCTCTGGGTTTTTCTTCTGACAGAAAAGGCATAGGGCTCAACCAGAACTTGTATCAGAAAACCTCTTAAAGCCTTAGCTGATCACGCTCAACTCCATGTTGCAGCTCAGCTCAGCTCAGCTTAGCTCAGCAGATACTGTCGGAGAAAAAGAACAATCAGAAATTGTTCAAATTAGCACATTACCCTATCCTAAAGAGCATTAGTTTAATTACTCAGATGTGTTCATGCTTTATGTACTGTTTGTCATAGTATTCCTACATTTCACATGATGTTCTCCAGATACTTTATTTATTTACTATGACATTCATCACATAAATAAATTTCTAATGCATAGATTAAGTACAAGTGAATAAAATAAAAGATTTTAACAAAAAATCACTTTTCACTTTGGTGGCCATTTTCTTCTTCCTTCCTTTTTTTTTCTTATTTTTCTTTGGATACAAACAATAATAAGGCCTGAATCAATGGGCATCCACCTGAAATATGTTTAGTAGCAATCATGTAAACCATCTAACATAGATGCTCATGCCAAACATTTCGTATTTCCTACCGTGAATTTTCAAAATTTTGCCTCCAGTCTATGAGTTCTGTCAAGATTTTTCTGCGTCGTTAACGGACAGCAAGACCTAACACAGTTTGATAGAACAACAACAGTTTTGTTCGAAAGCAAGACTTGTAATAGGCTTGTCAGATGAAATTCTTTCTTGATAATGAAATTGCGTTTGGATCCCCCCCTCTCTCTCTCTCTCTCTCTCTCTCTCTCTCTCTCTCTCTTTATATATATATATATACAGAGAGAGAGAGAGAGAGAGAGAGAGAGAGAAAAAAAAAGAACGAACGAGAGAAAGAGAGAGATGTCTGTGTGGCCGGGTTCGAATCTCCCGACCGGTAGTAATCGTGTCACCTTGCACTGATTATTCCAAAACGATGGAGCACTAGTGTCTGTAGGTATTTAAAAAAAATTATTATTGTGATAATTATGTCAGCCGCTTTAAGAAACTCGGTTCTTATTGTTGGTCACTTTAAAGTTGAAATAGAAAGTCGGTCATTTAAGCCAACAGTTGTAGATCATGACGTTCTAATCATTCGATCACCATGACCGGATGTTAAGACATTTAAAAAATAAATATTAAAATTTCAATGATATTTCTCGCGGTTGAGAGTGGTCGTGGAATTTGTTTTTTGCTAATGGGGTCAGAGATGGCTTCGTGGCCGAGTTTGAATCTCTCAACCGGTAATAATCATGTCACCCTGCACTGATGATTCCCAAAAAGATGAAACACTAGTGTCTGTAGGTAAAGAAAAGAATATATATATATATATATATATATATATATATATATATATATGTGTGTGTGTGTGTGTGTGTGTGTGTGTGTGTGTGTGTGTTTGGAGGTACAAATTTTATAAATATACTAGACTACCCGTGACCCGTTGGGTCAGTATGTTGTATTAGCTATGGAATTAATGTATGAGTGTGACACTTGTGACATAAATAAAATAGTTTTTTGTGACATAACAGAAACATTTCTATGAAAGTATATTAAAATACAAAAAGTATATAGATAGATTTCTATGAGTCGTTCTGTGTATTATAATTGATTATTTTTGAAAAAAAAACTTACAGCCTTTGAATTATAAGTGGTTTGCCATATTTATAGGTAAATGGGCACTGAACAGATACAATAATAATTCAAGTTAAATTAAAATTTTGATATATCTTTTAATTTAAACGCGAAAAAAATAACAATTGGTACATTGAAAACGTAACCAGTAAAACAATACGTTTTATTTTCGCGTTGATTATTTATTTGTACCGCAAATTAAAAAAAAAAACATATTTTCGTGGTTATTTATTTATGGTGATAGTGTAGAAGAAAATGTATGAATGTTTTTAAGAAAGGTGTATTAGAAAATGGAGAATAAATTAAAGAAAAGGAAGGCGGTGGGTTAATCGCCGTTGTAAAATGCTCTTACGGTTCTCAACGGGTTAAAGTAGATTTATTTGTAAGAAAATTGCGTTAGAATAACTTAAATGTAATACGGAAATGAACGATGTAAAAAAGTACTGAAAGTATTAATAATTGTTTATTTGGATAATTTAAACGCGAAAAACAAAAACAAACAATTGGGACGCTGAAAACATACATAATGAAACAATACGTTTTATTGTCGCGTTGATTATTTGCTTATGTACGTATGCGCAACCGGAAGTCGTAAACCGAATGTTGGTTTACAACACCCGTTACAAGGTCATTTGAGTTTTATAATTATATAGATTTGAAGCGGAAATCTCTCTAGAGCTTTTTCGTCTATCATCTGTGCAGGAGAAAAATCGATAGCAATTAAAATAATATTACAGGCGGAAAAAAGAGTAATGGGGGATCTTTTATATATTTTAGGTGCTAAAAGGACGATTAATATAAATAGTTTCATTTAATAAAGCCTGTATAAAGCGATTAATATGGAATCGCGAGGAATGAAAAAAAAGATGGGAGGTGGTCAAAGTTCCCCGAAAAGATTTAACGCTTTTAACGATTCCTTTTGCCAGCACAAAGAAGGTTTACGAATCGCGACACAGACAGATTCATAAATTTTTAAATAATTTTTAGAATCCGCTCTATAAAGTACCTCCAACCAGTCTACTTTATCCTAATTGGCACAACAAGGATTCTCAACAAAATGTTGGCCAATAGCAGAGTTTAAAGTTGCAGGGGAAGGGAAACTCAGAGATCCTGTCCTACCCTGTATAATCTTGGATGGAACGTGCTGATTTATACGAGTCTGTAAATGCAAAGAAGTCCGCCCTACATAATCAGCATCACACTGGCATTTAAATTGATAAATAATATTACTATTTTGGATGTAAGGCAAACTGTCCTTGCAAAAAGAAGGAAAAGCAGGTCTAGTAGCATTACTAAATGCAAGGGAAAAGAGTAAAAGCAATTAATAATGCTTCCAACACTCTGTTTAGTTATTTTTGTACCATTATCCCCTATCCATGACAATTTTAAGTAAACGGGACATTTTAAAACCCCAAGTGTTTTAGAGGATTTAATACAATCATGAATAAGGTCTTCAGGATAATCGTTACTAATGAAAATTTCTCTGATCCTATCCAGTTCGGAGTCTAGTTTACTAGGTGAGCAAATCATGAGGACTATGTACAAACGTATCAATTAAACCGATTTTTCGCGATTTAAGTACAAAAAAAAAGATCGTCACATTCAGACCATTAAAATTAGGCTTCCTGTAAATTGTAGTGAGAAAGCCACTTCTTGAACGTTCAACAAGTACATCCAAGAAGAGGAGAGTGTTATCTTTCTCACTTTCGATAGTGAACTGTAGAGTCCCATGAAGGAAATTCAACCTATTAAAAATGCTGATACTTCAATTTGCAACGTGCCAGCAACAATTCAATTTCTCTGATTTGTCCCCTTAGCAACTATTCTTCCAGCTCAAAACCAACTACTTTGGCGAGATTTCTTGAACCGTATGCGAAAGAAGCCACAGGATCAACATCGACTATCTATTCTTTGTAAGAATTTATGTGGTTGTAGCTATATGGTTCTACAATTAGTCAACTGTGTGGAAAGTTTCCTTATCTTCTGTTGCCAGGCATACTACTTGTGCTTGGTCGTTGGGGGCCTATATTTTGTTAAACCGACATATAAGAAACATCTAAATCACATTTTAACTAAATATGTGTGTAGACTGTTTTGCAATTTCTTCAGGATCAGTTGCTTGTTCAATGGATGTTCAAAAACAGAAACATAATTTACTTTTGCACTGCTAAAAAACATGTAAAGTCTATAGACTTTTTTTGCAGTTAATAAAAAAAAAAGAAATTTACGTGCGGAGTTTGAACCTACAAACCACGTTATGCAAAAAAAAAAGAAAAGAAAAGA